>NC_141901.1:20919500-21226000 GCF_057802395.1 Ceratotherium simum simum | reverse complement strand
AACATGGAAAAAACCAAGCAGTTATCAATAGATGTTAAAGCTCAAAGAATTCCTATAGACAGGAGTTCGGAGGTAGAATTAAGGCCATGAGGGAGTCATGGCAAACTGAACAAATAAGGAAATATAAATATGAGTAAGCAGAGACTGTAAAGTAGAGAGAAGATATATGAACCTGAAAAAAAAGTATAAGATGTCATTAGAGACAGCAAGGATCAGCCATGGGGAGACAACGGCAACCTTGGTGGTTGAGCCTTACTGGGAATATCAGTAGACCTCTGCTGCTAAGGTGTTTAGAGAAGCATAACACATAAGTAATCATAATTGACCTACCTTAGAGGTAAGTCTCTAAACTACCACTCTGTTCTCCTAGGGCCAGAGTGTATAGCTGTCCTTGAATTCCTAAGGAATCCATGCTTTTACATCAATTCTGTCCTTCAATAAACTTTCTCATAATTGAAAAAATAGGGAAGGTAGATATGTATGATGGCTCTGGAACCAGAAAACCTGTACTGGAGACTGTTTAGGATTTAAAGAAGATTCTATAATTTCATCTCTTTAAAAGATATTTAATCCGCCCTCTGCAGAAGAGTTCACTGGTTAATAGTGTGGGCCCTGGAAATAGGTTATACCTGAATTGCAAACCTGGATTTTTCATAGACATATTGTCAACATTTTGGACACAAAAACTTCTCTTTGCTACTGTATACCTTGTCCACAGAAGAGTGCTTATCACATAGTAGGCATTCCATAAATATTTGGAAATACATGCATGCAACTGAATAAGTTGCAGAACCTATTTAAACCTGTTTCCTCATTTGTAAAATTATACTTGACTTACCTCAAAGGATTGTTGTGAAGACTAAATGAGGTAAACATTTAACACCTCGCCTGGCATGGTGAGTACTCAGAAAGTATGCTAATTGTTAATATTTTTCCTAATTTGTAAGACATTTTCAGTTAGTTTGTAATGCTGCTTTGTAAAGTGACAGTATTCTAGTATCCTTAAAATTGGGTATAAAATCTCAACATATAGTTCTACTACTTTTAACCTTTTTAACATCAATCAGGAATCATATATGTGAAATAATGGACCTTTTGGGCTTTGACTCTTTTTGACAAGTTTTCATGATCTACAAAAATTGTTTAATCCTTGTTTGAAGCAATTGAATCAAATGCGCTGTCAAAATTGAAGGCAAGTGTGTGATGTCAATATGGCCCCCCAAATCCCTCCAGTAAACCAGTAAACAAATGCCAGAGTTAGCACAAAGTAGAAAGCAAATTATGGAAATAAATGTGTTTGGCAGGTGGCAGTAGGAATTAACTATAGTAATTCTTTTTTCTTATTATATTTTTTTACCATAAACCTCTATAATTGTGCAAATGTTACATGTTTGAATATAAGAGTTCCAAGTTACAGTTGATAGAAACTTAAACATATACCCTCTGAATGTTAAAACCATTAATTACGACATTTTTATCAATAAGCTGAAACAAAATTTATGCACATTTTACATCAGGAGGCATCATTTAAATATACATTGGTGTTGCATATGATTACATTCTAGACTTTTTAGCCAGAGAGAAAACACTCAATCCATACAACCAAATGTGAAGTGCCCTTAGAAACTCTGTTGGAAATCCCCTTGCTCATGAGATTATGTTTATGAAAGGAAAGTAGTGACCTCCGTATATAGCACACATGAAATATACAAACCAACAAAGTTCTTTAACATATGTTTCCCTCCTGCTAAAAAAGAGTAAAAAATGCCAAATTAATTTAGAATAATAAAACATAAATATTCAAATCTGTTTAGACACAATCACTGTTAAAATTGCACAAAGATCCATTTAAAGTTTTCCGATGAAACTACATGATTAAACCTTATAATTTATGAATTTAGATGTTTTCATATTAATTGCAATTAATACTATATATTTATCCTCTTGGTAATTACAAATTTCCAGTTTTAAGCTTAGAGTAAGTTCAATTCCCTACTTTGGCAAAGTTAGGTGAGAAATTTGTCCACAAGGATGCAAGTTGTTAGGAAAAGATGGCAAATCGAACACAACCATCTACTTTCCCTACATCTTTACACTCCATTAAAAACAGTAAGAAAGGAATTTTTAATGGAAAAAACCAGCAACAACGGAGAAAAATGGAAATGAGAAAACAGCAATAAAACTCAAAAATCCAGAAAGCAAATAGACCCACAAATGACTTAGCCAACCCGAAAAAGATTTATTAAAAGCCTGTAGTAGGAAAAGATGAAAACTAAATCTATCTATACCATAGAATATCTCTTATATACTCCCAATTTTGTAATAATTCTAACACACCATTGCGATTATCTTTTTACTTGCCTATCTCCTCCACTGGACTGTGAGCCCCATGACATAGGGAATAGGGTTTAATTTTCTTTGTATTCTCAGTGCTTAGCCACTGCTTGCTTGACACAAAGTAGGTGCTCAAAACAGGTTATAGGACTAATGAATACCTACTCATTTTATTGTAATAAATAAATACTCATGTAATTGCTGTCTCTCACCCATTTGATGCATTCTGTAAACTATAAGCTGACTACTCTTAGATGATAGAATATACATTCTATGAGGTAGCCTTGAACCAATGGTCTCATTGAAAAAGTCTTATTTCGGAAGACTGCAATAACATTTTCGGTCAAAGCATCCCCCAGTGAAGGGTAGGCAATCAATAAATGATTGTTGATTAAAGATTGTTCATATTTTGAACGGCACATGGAACAAAAGTGAAATGACCAACAAAATGAAACAAAGAGCTAAAAACATACATTAAAGCAGAGGGAAGGTCAATAATGAGGCAGAAGTCATTAACATTGCTAAAGACTGTATTCAAACTTTTCCAGGATTTTTTTTTTTTTTTTTTTTTTTGGCCAAAACAAACAAAAAAAATGAATAGCAGAGATTTTAACACACAAGACATTTCAGGGCACTAAAAAAGGAGAAGAAAATAGTTGTTTGGTAAGTTCTAGAGAAAAAATGGATCATGCCAAATGAAGTTGTTGAGATGGATAGTTATCACGATTGGATCAAGAAAAATTTGTTGATCAGAAAAACTAATTTTCTTTCAGAAAGTGGCAAGTGAATTTATGAGAACAGCTATCAGTCCATGCTGTAAAGAGATAATATTTTTTTCTCGAATAACGTAAAATATGTGGGCAAAGATTGTATTTACCACAGGGACTTGAAGCTTTTTGGTTTTTTTCATTTATTTATTTGTTTTTGCCTTACTGTTAATGAACAGGCTTTGTTAATTCTCTTATGTCAATCCTATTACTTGTTCAGAGCTATTTCTGCCAGGGTCATCAATATCGAGGGATCTTAAATCTGAGCTTAAATCTGTCCAAGCTCCAGAGGAGCTCAGTAGACAGGGATTCTCATCCATTGAGCATAATCAAGGATACCAGGCACAGAGAACCAAACTGTGAGTCCTTCTTAACAATATAATTTTAAACATTTTACCTTAGGGGAAAGAAGAACGATTTCGCTGTTTATATTTTATTGTGTGTTCTTTTAAAATATTTCAAAGTAACATTAAGTAATGATTTATCTACTATAAAGACAATTCAATAATGTGTATCTTATCCTCTTAAAGTGATTTGCCCTGGTTATTTCACTACTGTAAATTCAGGGTGAACATGCAATTTTGAGTCTGACTTTCTAGGAAGTTAAAATAAAATCATGAATAGAGAATTAATTTTGAAATTTAAAATTTTTCAGTCCTCCCTTTGAGTGAAGGGAGAACTGAAGGAAAGAAGTGATGATTCCTTGTACTTTGTATTTGAAGATTTGACTCCCAAGCTGTGAAAGGGACTATTATGTTTTGTGCTAAAGCACTCAGACCTCTGAACCAAACACTTAACCAGCTGTGTGTTCTTGGGCTTTTATTCTGAATTTTATATTTTTTGTCTTGTTTGTTGTTTCTTTAAACTTTAAAGTGGGGATAATAACGTCTTTCAGAAGGTTACTTCAAAAATTTAATGGGACAGAAAATGATGTTTTTAAAAGAAAAGAATGCAAAGAATTTGTTGATATTTGTTAAATTAGGTAAAATTTTTCTTTCAGTAGTTTATTTTTCTTCTATTTTGCTCCCGTAGAGGTGATAATAATAATAAACCTTACAGTTTACATCATAAAAACGAATCAGGTAAAGTTTTCCCACAAAATTTTTATAAACTGCAAAAATAGCTTTTAATTATAGTATTCATTTTAAATATATATTTTTTTGACCACTGTACATGCTACTTAGAATCACCTAACATTAAAGCTAGAAAAAATTTTAGAGATCATCTAACTCATCATGGCAATTTTTGGCCAATATAATTATGTTTATAAACTGAATTTGATATTATATGTTATTGTCAAAATATATATGAATCATTCATGATAATGTCTTTAATGGAATTCAAACAATGTGTGCTGGAATAAGTGAATTTATAAGATATAGAGATATTCAAAACAAGATATCTGCTCTGAATTTCCTGCAAGATTCTGACATTTCTATTTTCTTCAGAGCAAGTCAGAGAGTATCTGTATGTAGTCAGAGCAAACCTGGATAGGTTAATATCTTTTTCTTTTATTAGGTGCAAGAATTCAGTTATAATTTGAAAGCTCATATCTTCCCAGAATATTTTTCACTGATGATACTGGTTGACAAATAGAGGACTGCTATTTGTTATGCATTCCTGACATACAAATTGTTTAAAAGGCTCTCTACATCTTCCATCTGCCAGTCTGATTTGTTGAAAAAGTAAAATTATTGGAGAAGGGTAGAAGCTGAGAAAACATTACACCTGCTCTGCAATGTCTTATATCAAAGTTTCTCTCACAGTTCTTCTATCAGAGTTATTACGAACTTTAGATACCAGAGAGGGGAAAAGTAATAAATAAAGTAAGGGATGTTTTCAATAGAATCAAAGTATGTCTTACATGTAAAGGAAAGAAAACTAACATTTGCTTAGTGCCAACCATTTGCTCAGCATTTATTTGTTACAGCCATTTTGAGGATGGTGTGTCCTATATTCCACTCATGCTTCTGGGGATTTATTTTTAAAGAAAACTCTCATTGTGATACAAAAACATAAAAGCTGACCTTCTCTAACATTAACAACTAGAATGACTAAAGGTGGCAACAGAAATCCGGAGTGTTGTTACTGTCTCTGCAAAGTCCTACTCCATTAGACAACTGAAATTCAGAAAACATGTATAAACCACTATGACATAATGCTAAAAGGAAAATCAAACAGAAAATCATATATGATTTGTAAAATCACAGGTAGAAA
Source organism: Ceratotherium simum simum (assembly GCF_057802395.1). Lineage (NCBI taxonomy): Eukaryota > Metazoa > Chordata > Mammalia > Perissodactyla > Rhinocerotidae > Ceratotherium > Ceratotherium simum. The sequence goes on along the minus strand of NC_141901.1, from coordinate 21,220,682 downwards.
AGTCAATTCATTGGAAAACACATATGTCACATTCAAATTAAATCATCACCTCCCATTTTCCACTTATACACATATCTTCAGAAAATCTTTTTACTATTGTTTTCAAGGCATTTCATGTACATTTTATTACCCTGTATTTCACAACTTAAAATTAATCTCCCTTTCAGGTTGCAGATTCTTAAATGCCTTGTGGCAAACAGACCTCACTAGAAAGTAAATCAAAGTATTATGATAAAGAACCTTAGTCAGTAATGAGATAAGGAGAATATAAAACAATTTTGAGATAAATGTATAGTACACGTGTGACTATGTACACACATACACATTCTTTGGGTGAGGAAATAATTCGGCATAAGCAGTGTATATATGTATTTATTCCTGAATAAAATTTAGATTAGTTTGACTACATCTGTTATTAATTTTTTTTTAATTTTTTTTTGAGGAAGATTGGCCCTAAGCTAACATCTCTTGCCAATCTTGCTCCTTTTTCCCTTTTTTCTCCCCAAAGCCCCAGTAGATAGTTGTATGTCATAGCTGTAGATACTTCTAGTTGCTCTATGTGGGATGCCGCCTCAGCATGGCTTGATGAGCGATGCATAGGTCCGCACCCAGGATCCGAAGCGTCGAACCCCGGGCTGCCAAAGCGGAGCACACAAACTCAACTGCTACACCACACGGCCGGCCTCATCTGTTATTAATTTTAAATATTTGGTTTTAGTATTTTAAATGTTTAATTTTTTACTAATTAATATTTTCAATCAATATCTATTTTCTACCACTAAATCATATACACTTTACATAATACATTTTGTAATATTTAATCCTCACACAGCCTTTTGAAGTCAACACTATTAATACTCCAGTTTCACAGATAAGAAAAATAAAGCACAGAGAGTTTTAGTGATTTGCTCAAGGTCACACAGGCAATAAATGGCAGAGCTAGACTTGAACCCAAGTGTTTATGTGTTCATCATTATGCTACACTGTCACTTGGAAGCATTGTAACGCGTGGTTCTTGCCCACAAGAAGCTTAGTTCCTCTTTGGGGAAGAAGACATATATAAATCAATTAGAGAGCAATTCTAGAAATTAACTAATATATTATGAGGCATAAAAGCCCCGCTATATTGATATTAAACTTAGGACCACATCACTCTTACGAAAAATCTCTAGTTCTCGAAGTCAATAAACAAAATAGTGGGGTAAGGGAAAGAAAGAGGAAATTATGGCTTGGGTGAAATCAGTAGAGCTACCCTTATGATCTGAGTGATAATGGAGGTCTCCACAAGCCCAGTAATCTAAGTCCCAAGATCTGACATGGTGCTGTCAGACCTACCTGATGTGAAATTCCCACCACTAATCACTTTTTTTAATAAGAAAGAAAAAGCAGAACTGTTTTCTACAGGAGCCCAATATGACATTGAGGAAGACAGTCATGGCAGGGGTTAAAATGTCTGACGTTAATATATTAGCAGTGGTGAGAACATTAGCCTGGTTTAGTTGATCAGATTAGCTCACAGTCACCTTGGAAAATACAGGAGAGCAGAGACCTAAGGAGATATATGTTCAGAGGTGGAAAAGGATAGAACATGAAGCCCTGCAAGGGTGAGCAGCATACAGTGTGATACCCTATGGCACACAGATCGAGACACAGAGTCTAGGTTTCTATTAAAAGTGAAGGTGAAGCAGAATTTCTATAGATTTTTCCCATCTAGCAGTTTTGCTTGGTTTCAGCCATCTAATAACACAGTATATTCCAACTACGCTTTAAAGATAGATAATTTGGTAAATTCCACTTTAGCTTAGTTGAATTATTTTATTTTTTATTTTTTTGTGTGTGAGGAGATCAGCCCTGAGATAACATCTGCCAATCCTCCTCTTTTTTTTTTGCTGAGGAAGACTGGCCCTGGGCTAACATCCGTGCCCATTTTCCTCCACTTTATATGGGATGCCGCCACAGCATGGCCTGAAAAGCGGTGCATCAGTGCGCGCCCGGGATCCGAACCTGGCTGCCAACAGCGGAGCGCACGCACTTAACTGCTATGCCATGGGGCCGGCCCCATTCCTTTTTTTTTTCGCTTATAATTAATGGTTTTAGATGCTGTATTCTGATACTGGTTTCCCTAAGTACAGAGTACTTAGTTCATCCGAACCGGTGAACCCCGGGCACCGCAGCGGAGTGTGTGCACTTAACCGCTTGCGCCACCCAGCCGGCCCCAAAGAATTATTTTAGTCAAGCACTTCAGTACGTGATTCCCAGTCAGTTATTTACATCCCATGGCTAATCATTTTCAGACACAATAAAGTCATTTTTAGTATAGTAACTTGTTTGAAACAGCTTCTTGTTTTATATGTTTCCAGAAGGGAATATATGCATTCATGTATAAGAGAGAAGGAGGATTATTTGTTTTAAATTGCACAACAACAACAAAAAAACATTTTGAAAATTTCACATCGGAGCCACTTCAATGCTCTGTTTTCTGCATTGTTTACTTCTGTGGAAAGATGTCATGTCTGTCATAGGTAGAGAGGTAATTTTAATGTTTGGATGTTTAACCTCTTTACTCTGTACTTAGGGAAACCAGTATCAGAATACAGCATCTAAAACCATTAATTATAAGCGAAAAAAAAAAGGAATGGGGCCGGCCCCATGGCATAGCAGTTAAGTGCGTGCGCTCTGCTGTTGGCAGCCAGGTTCGGATCCCGGGCGCGCACTGATGCACCGCTTTTCAGGCCATGCTGTGCCAGGGTCCCATATAAAGTGGAGGAAGATGGGCATGGATGTTAACTCAGGGCCAGTCTTCCTCAGCAAAAAAAAAAAAAAAAAAAAAGAGGAGGATTGGCATGGATGTTAGCTCAGGGCTGATCTTCCTCAAAAAAAAAAAAGAAAAAAAGGAACGAAGACACATTTACCTGAACCTCAGCCCTACTAAATAAAATGGAGCACTTCTAGTGAAACTTTTTTCCTTAGCACTTAACCTTTTATTTCTCAATGGAAAACAATAGTTATTAAAATGCTTAAAACAATTTTTTTTCTCCTCTGTGTGGAAAATACTGCTACATGATATATTTTCAGATGTGCTACTAGTTATTTGATCTGACCTAGACTAAGGTGAGCCCATACACTCTATCCAAGGTATATGTATCACTCTTCTGATTTACTTTTTAGAGCAATACTCTAGATTCTATTGCAATTAGTACAGGACACCAATATTTTCCTTAGGACACCAGAACAACCCAGAGACTGGCCAAGGAAATAACTGGCATTTGTATAACCTAACATGCAGAAGCTTCCTGGCCTATGTTTTTGTAGGACCTTCTGTGGCATCCCAGGGTCCAGAAGCAAGGAAAGAACTAGTGAAGAATCAAAAAAATGGACAAGTTAAGCCTAGGTATGCCTCATTTCCCTAACTGCAATTCTTAGAGCATAGACAGGGAACGCTGAGAATTCCAGAGGCTCCAAAGCTTTAGAAATTAAGGAAAAGTCACGTTAAATAGGCCCAGAGCACAGAAATAGTAGCCAGCATCTACACAATTTAGATAATTCTTTACAAAAGTCAGAGCCATGTGTTATGGACTGAATTGTGTCCCCTAAAATTCATATGTTGATGACCTAACACCAAATGTGATGGTATTTTGATGTAGTAATTAATAAGGAAGTAATTCATGATTAAATGAGGTCATAAGGGTAGGGCCATAGGATTAGCGTCCTTACAAGGAGAGACACCAGAGAGATCCCTCTCTCTCTGCACCACATAAGGACACAGTGAGAAGGTGGCTCTCCACAAGCCAGAAAAAGAGGCTTCACCGGAAACCAGTTCTCCTAGACCTTATCTGGGACTGCTCGCCTACAGAACTGTGAGAAAACAAATTTCTGTGGTCTATGCCTCCAAGTCTGTAGTATTTCATTACAGCAGCCCAAGTAGGAAACCAGGAAACTGTTTATACATGATTTCTGACAAATAGAAAAGTGAATGACTGAAGTGTTAGTATTCAAAGATATGCCACACATTGAGAAGATTTTTATATAAAATGGGCTACATAATAACAGGACTATGAAACAAACAGGCTTAATTTTAGTAATTGATTTTAAAGATTGCTGAAGCCATAGAATTGTTAGTTCAATTACATTTAAAAATTCAAATACCATTCTTTGGAGTATGGAATTAACTCTTTTAAACGGTTGATATGAGTCCATGAGTGAAATATCTCACTTTGCTGCACAAATCACACAAAGTTCAGTGTAACGTTTCCATAATTTTGCTACATGCAAGAGTAGTTCTATAAAGAGCATTTCCTAGTTTTATTTTGATACATAATTGATGTATATTGCCTATTACACTTGCTTTTATAAATGATCCAGAGACATAGAACTGATGATAATTTCTCAAGTAATACGTATGATTCTCAAGAACTAACAGCAGGCAAAGCCATTTTATCTTTTGTATTAACTTTCCAGAGTTCATTATCAGTCATTTAGAATTAATTCAGATAACTTGAAATTAACAAACTTTTTAATTACATTCAGTATAAACTAATGAGGTTTAATCCAAAACAGAGAAACATATCATTCAAGTAAGTACTATCTCAAGGAATTTAGGGACATGGTGACTTATTGATCTGTTATTTTCCATATCCTCATTCTTGATTTTAACACTTACACAAAAATTAGGTTGGTTTGTTTGGTTAATTGATACATTCATTAAGAATTTTAATGAAGAGGCAATGGCACAGTGGAAAAAATCAGAATTTTGGAGATTTGACAGTAAGAGAAACTTGAATTTGAAACTTACCTCTATCTACTCCATACTACCTTTGTGAGCTTTGGCATGTCACTGAATCTCTCAGAGCCTGAGAATCCACAGTAAATCTTGAACCACAGTAAATCTTGGTGAAGGTAGCAGTTTTTTGTCTCTTGCCCTACCTTGTCACCAATTTCCAATCACATACAGATGAGTCTACTGTCACACAAAGTCTTGTAATAATCTTATTGTTATTTTAAATCCTTTAACCTAAAGCAAACATGGTATTTTTTTAACCACTAATAATACCATTGCAAACCAAATGTTGATCATATTTTTTAAATGACTGTTACATTGTGTATACAAACATAAAAGATATATTTTTACTTTATTTTACAAATTCATATAGCACTTACTATGTGTCAGGATCTAAGCACCTTCCAATATTAATTCAATTAATTCTAGGATACTAATGCAAATTCTGAAGAAGATAAATTATTTGAGATAATCAGAAAACTGCAGAGTGAGTTGATGACAGGGAATATTAATAGGAGTGTAGATCAAATATATCAATAGCTAATTATACTCGACTTGTGTCTTCCTCTAGAGTCTTCAATCAGTGCAAGCAAATACGCCTCATGTTTCAATATTTTTCTTCCAATTTCTCTCTCTGTTCACTGGTTCTCCTAGTAGTAAACAGTGGTAAATTTCACCAATTTTTGTACTCTAACTCAAATGAAGGCATTGGGAAGGATGGACTCTGTCTTTTACTAAATAGGCAACTGAGTTGATTTAAGTCTTAGTATTTGTGAGTGCCACACTGGAAGAGTTTTGTTCTTCATGTAATTCAGAGCCCAGGGAAATGCCTGGCATATAGTCTCTTCTTAACATATACTAATTCAGTCAATGAATCAGGTTTTTCCCAAGTAACTGGATAATCTTTTCAGTAAAAAGATTATTTGAAATTGGCAAAAGTCTTTTTGAAAAATGAAATCTTTTTCTTCACTAAATTTCCAACTAACTTGGTAAGAAGCAAGTCAGGAAGCAAGCTATGCTTCTGTCTCTTCAATATCTGAAATAAAATTATTTTTAGATTTTCTTAAACCTTATTTATATTTATTGTGAATAGTAGCTACCCTAAATTAACTGTCTACTCTTGCAAAATAAAAAAGACTGGCTGGGTGTCTACTTTTCTGGGGACTAAACAGCTATTGAAGTTATCAAATAAGTTTCCATTACTTTGTTCTTTAGTGTTCTTTTGACGCAAACTAATAATATTCATTTTTCTTAGACGCAAAAATTATTTTTAAATAATTACACTAAGTAATTAAGTACCTTCTTTTGTCCAACATTTACTTATGTCCATTTTCTTTTATTCTTTTTCATTACTAAATCCATTTAAATTTAATATTTTTTATTGCACTTATAGTTACATAAATATTGGAGAATGGATTGTTATTCCCTTGACAGCCTTTTCTTAAAATTCTTTTTTTGTTCAAGGGAGTAAAATCAAATTAGCAAAGATCTTTGACCTCCAGTGATTCCAGGTAGGGACTGTAGGGAGGAAAACAATAAAATTATGAGACCAGTCCAAATGTTGGAAGCAGAAGTCAAAGTAAAAAGGAATCAAGACAAAGATTTCTGGTTTACCATTCTGCGCCTTGGGAATGTACCAAACAGACCGCGTCTAAGGCTAAAGCGTAAATCAATAAAAAACTAAGATGGGATCAAAGCACAAGCTGGATGACATCATCGCTTCAAACTGACTTGGAAAGAAAGAGGCAAAGGGGAAAAGGTAGAGGAAGAAGGAAGAGTAAAAAGAATATATCCACTGTCAGTATATCCTCCCTGAGTTGAAAATTTCAAGAAAATCACAACTCTGTGGATTCCACAGGGAATATGTTAGTATGTATAATAATAGAGTTTTCCAGATAACGGAAAGATAAATAAGCAAATATGTTGGATTTGAGTGTGAACTAAGAACAAATAGGTTCTACATGAGGGCATCAAGGTGTTTCCCATGAATAAAACTCCATATGCTTTTGGTAGATTTTGTGATGTATTTCAGCTTCTCAAAATTCTGTAGGCATAGATACTGGTTGTTTTCATTTGCTTGATGTGTAACATCACCAAAACTTGGTTTATGGTACGGAGAGAAATTATGGTGTTAGGTTTTGAATAGGACTGTTCCTTAGACCATCATTCTTTAATGCCAATTCAGAAGTTGGATTTGTCAAACCATATTGAGAAAAATGATTATATTATTGTATGTTAACTTACATAATAGTGTAATGGTTTAAGATTTGGCTCTAAAATCAAATCTAGATTCAAATCCTTTTTCTACCACTTACTATGTGATCTTGGGTAAGTAACTTAAACTCCCTGTTCTTCAACTTCCTCAGTTGTAAAATGGCATTAACAATTGTCCCTGCCACATACAGCTGTGTGAGAATTAAATTATTTTGACACATAAAATAATCGGAACAATGCCTGGCACATAGTAAGTATTCATAGTAAGTAATTATATAATTACTATTAATTAAAACATTCTTATTATATAAAATATTGGAATATAATTTTATGAAGTTTGGTAACTAACAGTAATAAAAAAGAAAATAAAAAAGAAAAAATATTATACTATAAGTATATAATTATTACTAATTAAAACATTTTTATTATATAAAATATTGGGATATAATTTTATAAAATTTATTAACTAACAGTAATAAAAAATTTTTTAAGTGAATAAAAAATGTTCACTAAGTACATAAACCTAAACTGAAGGCTTTTTAAGTAAAAAAAAAACCTATGAATTATGTAAAATCCTCAGGTCCAGACATCTTTAATAATACAAGGATTAAATTAATGCTGTTTTATAATGTAGACAGAAACATTGTAAACACTTCACCCCTTAGTGATAACCCTTAACCTACTATGGAACTTGGCAACACAAGTATATATATGTATGTGTGTGTGTATATATATGTATCCTGGAATTCATCTATCATCATTACTTGTTTGTAGTTCATCATTACTTAATTGTAACTTCGTCCTATAGTTTATATCGAATCCAACCCCTAAAATGGAAGAAGCTAAAGGACAAAGTTTGGAGGAAGACTTTGAAGGACAGGCCACACATACGGGTAAGCAAAGCTAGAAGAAAAAAAATAATTATTAAACTAAAATTAAATCTAGAGATTTCTAATGTTCTTATGGCCACTATCCAATATGAAATTTAAGTAATATCTTTGAATGGTTTAATAGAATCATCTAAAAAATATTTGAGTGGTAAATTAATTTGAAATCAAATACTCTTGGGGCCGACCCTGTGGCTTGGTGGTTAAGTGCACGCGCTGCAATGCTGGCGGCCCGGGTTCGGATCCCGGGTGCGCATCGAGGCACCGCTTCTCCGTCCATCCTGAGGCCGAGTCCCACATACAGCAACTAGAAGGATGTGCAGCTATGACATGCAACTATCTGCTGGGGCTTTGGGGGGAAAAAATAAAATAAATAAAATCTTTAAAAAAAAAAAAAAAATACTCTTAAAACAATTTTATTTAGATGTCAAAGATAAGAAAACCACTAATTATTGAAAATTTCTTTCTGCCAACTATCACAAGACCTCTCTGTCTACACTATAATTAAGCCACTTTCCTCTCTCCTAATTCCCACCACTATGGACTTTCATCGCAATTGTAAACAATAATAGACCAAAAGGTAAATAAATAAACTGAGTTTTTAATTTTAATTTTTTGAATCTGAAAGAAATAAGGGGAGTGATAAAACATTATTAAATCAAATGAATTTCGATATTCCTCCAGAAAACCTAAGACTTCAGTTCATTTCATCCAGAGCCTGTTTTCTTTTTTTTTTTTTTTTTTTAAGATTTTATTTATTTATTTTTCCCCCCAAAGCCCCAGTAGATAGTTGTGTGTCATAGCTGCACATCCTTCTAGTTGCTGTATGTGGGACGCGGCCTCAGCATGGCCGGAGAAGCAGCGCGCCGGTGCGAGCCCGGGATCCGAACCCGGGTCGCCAGCAGTGGAGCGCGCTCACTTAACCACCAAGCCACGGGGCCGGCCCCAGAGCCTGTTTTCTTAATCTGTTAAATTGTGTGTGGCTGTCTATATGCCACTACTGAGAAGTCAAATAGCATGGCTTAAATTATAAAAATCTGGTTTCTCTTAACTCTATTGAATCTTGACTAATATTTCCTTCTCTCTTTTAATGATACAAATTAGAACCTTTAAATTTAGCCAGAAGTTTGAATGAATTCATATGAGTACTAAACAAATGCACAGGAATTCATTTTATAATGGCAATGTGAGGAATATCTTTCTAAGTATGACACAAAACCAAGAAACCATAAAGGAAGATTGATAAATTCAGCTATAGAAATGAGAGCAGGAAAGAAGGAAGGAAGGAAATGTCTGCTGTCTAGTAAACTAAAGTCACCAGGAACAAAATCCAAAAAGCATTTAACAAATTGAGTAAAACATTTGCAACTCAATTGACAGACAAAGGCTTAATTTCCTATTAATATACACTAAAAGCTCCTATAAATCAATAAGAAAAAACCCAACAACCAAATGGAGCAAGGGGCAAAAGACAGAACGGATCATTCACAGAAAAAAAATGGCACTTACAAAGTTAGAACTATAGCGAGACATTTTTCACACAGTTTGCAAAAGTAAAAAAGTTTAATAAGACACTTTGGAAAGGGGCACCCTTATACACAACTGGTAGGAGTGTAAATTGGTAGAAACTGTAAGGCAGTTTAGCAATATCAAGATTAGAAATGTATATACTCTTCGACCAAACAATTTTACTACCATAACCTATAGATAGACCTGCACAGATAGAAAAAAAACGTATGTCCAAGGTTCTTTGCTCAGAATTATATGTCATAGAAAAAAGTGGAAGGAACAGTGTACATCAATAATAAACTGTTTAAGTAAATTAATATCTACAAGATGGAATACATGCCTCTATTTAGAAAAAGAAAGAACCTCTTTACATAAGTATGTGAGAATAATCTCTGAGATATATTATGAAGTAAAAACAAGGTGAGGAAAAGTATGTATAATATACTGCCATTTGCAAAAAACGACAAAAAAAGATTCCCGTTTCTACACACATTAACACATGCCATATACATGCATATTTTGTATATGTGGAAACATCTGGAAGATGAAGACTACACAAGTAAACAAAAAAAAACCTGAATGCTTGAATATAATTAATACAAATAAATTTATATTAAAATTATATATTATATCAATAAAAAATTATTAAGTAATATGTCGCAGAAAGAGAAACTATATCCACAAATATAATGTGATATTAAAGTATGGATATAGCTAAGCTTTAGTGAAGGATATTTAAAACTGCATATTTTCAAGAATTTAGACCTTCTTCCAAGAACTGTTATTATTTATCAAGGCAATTGAACATCAGAATTATGGCTAGATCATCCCTGATTTAATTAATTTTCATAAATCTGCAAATCCCACTCTTTCTATATTTGTAAAAGACTCTTAGAAGGAATTGGATGGTTATGTAACAATTTTCTTAAAGCCATTTTAGTTTTCTTAATTGAGGTCAGGGCTCCTTCTCACTGGTTGTTTTTTGGTGTGCTATTGTTTTCTGGATCTTGATAACATTTCAATTTGCTTCCCCAACAACCCTAGTTTCCTTTGTTAATAGTGTGGTGTCAATTTTAGTTTATTGCTGAAGCTTCTTATTTAATAAAAGTGCTATTTTCTAAAATTCTAGTTTTACCTCTATACTCTAATTTTTTAATATCTTTACCCCCAAATTTTGCCAATAATTCAAAGTGCATAATTTGTATTTTCATTAATGCTGATGTTTCAGAAAGATTCGTTGCCAAAACCCATTTAACAAGACTAATGTGAGAGAACATTTTTACAAGCAGGGCAGTCAGAAATTTCTAGTCCAAACAAGATGTTTGTTTCTGATGCAGAAGATGACAAGTCTATTCCCATGGTGATCCATATACAAATTTCAGTTGCATAAGTAGCCCTTTTGAAAATAAAAAGAGAAACAATTTGCTTCTAATTTTATTCCAGGACCCAAAGGAGTAATAAATGATTGGAGAAAATTTAAATTAGAGAGTGAAGATAGTGATTCAATTCTACCTAGCAAGAAGGAGATTCTCAAACAAATGTCCTCTCCTCAGAGCAGAGATGACAAAGACTCAAAAGAAAGATTCAGCAGAAAGGTAAGATAAGGAAAAATCAATAATAAATAATTTACAATGTGTTTTTTAGTCTAAATGACTCTAAAGAATCACTTTAGAAACATTATAAAATACAGATATATTTCAAAAATATTTATTACAGTATTGTTTGTACTGGCAAAAAAAAAGGTGGGAATGAAGTGAATGCCTATGAAGTCATTCCATACTAAGAAATATGTGGCAGCTATTAAAAGAATGAGTTACAAATACCTGAGTTGACTTAGAGGCAGTTCCACACTATGAGAAGGCAAGATACAGAGATTTTAAGTTACATATATGATCCCATTCTCTAGAGCAATGGAAAAAAACCCACTGTATATGTTATTATGCTTATATGATTATATGAGCATGTACGTAGAAAGGTGTGGAAAGATTCTCACTAAGTTTACAATATTGATTATTTGGAAGAGTGGGATTGGTTGAGAGTTCTCAACTTCCACTTTCCAAGGAAGAAGAAGAAAGTAAGCAGAATAAGTCACACATTTTTTTTTTAAGATATCCACGATTGTTTTAAAGCAGTATTTAGAAAAAACAAATCTCACTTATTTACTTTTTGTATAATATGTATGTCTATGTGCATAAAGAGATACATTAAGGGTGATCTCTAAAATGTTAATAGAGATTATCTCAGAATATGAGAGTGGTGAAATTTCAGTGTTTATTCCTTCCTTCCTTTAGCTTTTAGGTCATTTTTGAATCTTTATAATTAGCATGTATTATTTATATAACAACAATAATAACAATGTTAATAAAAGAAACCATAAAGTGATTTTCATAGTAGGGAAAAATCGCTTTAGCGGATTATGTATCTCCAAACCAGCATATATGAGTTGTTGTATCCTGATTCTTAACACAGACTGTGCATCAGAAATATACTTGGTTCTAGGCTTCTGGTCATTGTAAAAATCTTCAAGTCTAAGATCTGGTTTTCAGGTTTTGGTTCCTTCACTGAGTCACTATGTGATATGGATGAGACAATTGAATTTTCCTATCTGAGGAACTGTAACAACACCTCCTCCACTTGTTTTAAAGGGATGTGAAGAGAAAATAAATGTGAAAAGTGTTTTGAAACATCTAAAATGCTATACAAATGTGAAACATTATAATTATTAAAGATGCTGTACTAAGGTTAAGCGTTAAAAATGCATCTGAATGCCTAAATATCTCTATGCCTGAATATGTGAATGGAACAAGTTCTCATAAGAATGCTCAAACGCATCTGTAAATTAATATTTGTGTGGTTCAATCTGTTAAATTAACAGAACAATGGTAGCAACTTAAAAATTATACAAAACATTGAATAATTTTTAGAGTTAAAACAAATTGAATTGGGACAATAATCTTAAAGCAGAAAAAAAATAATATGATAAGAAAGAGAATGAGGACATTAGAAAAATAAATATGAGGCGGAAACAAAAGAAGGAAGTAGTGAAAGCATCAGATACTTCTACTTAACCTGAGTCTCAGTATCTTCTGCAAAATGAGAGTAATAATATCTACCTCATAGGTTGGTTGTGAGGATTAAGTAAAATAATCTATGTAAAGTACCTAAAACATAGTAGATTTTCCATAAATACTAGTTTCTTGTCATCTCAACTCTCTACTTTAAAATTATCAGCAGTTGCTGTTTGAGAGGCTACTTGATGATAAGGCAGTAGCAGCTGATACCCCTGGGGAGCCGTCCAACCTCCCTGGTTCTGGGCTGCTCCACATCTCTCAATCCAACTATGTCCCATCATCGCTCCTTTATATCTTTTTTTTTCTGAAAGGGGGAAAGGATGTTTAACATTTTATTGAATAAGTTAATAATGGTGTAGCTAGTAAGAAAGGCTCTGCAGGTAATTTTATACTCCAGCCATAGTGAAAAGTAGCTGTCTTGGAAGACAGAAGTTAGGTCTTTTCTCACTTTAGCCTAAACCAGTGGACAGGAATCACCTGATGGGCTTGTTTAGACATGGCACGCTCAGCCTCACCCTTACAGGTCTGATTCAGTAGATCTAGGGTGGTGCCCAAAAGTTGGCAGTTCCCAGAACTTCTTAGGTGATGCTGATGTTGCTGGTCCAGCGTTAATCTCTTGACTAATCTGATAAACTCCAAATAGTAGTAAAAGCTGTCTTGCTTGTATTCCATCCTATATATTCCAGAAAATCAGTAAGTGATGAGATATAATCTTTTTAACAGCTTTTGTGGAGGAAACACTAATGTCCAAAGGCATTTGCTGGGGACACATTTAAATGTGTGTGCGTGTGCACGTGTGTGTGTGTGTGTGCATACTTTTTTTTTTTTTAATGAAAGTCACTCCAGAGTAAACCTTGCTGGGTTTTTTTCACCCAAAGTGATAAGGAGTTAAGCGGCCCATTTCTGACTGAGACCATGACCATCTCGTGGCTCAACTATATTCAGCAATAGTTATGCATGCATCTAATCATGAAATAATTACTGAATCCCTTTTATGTGCCAGATATCGAAGAGTGATGAATGAGACAAATAAAATTCCTGCCTCCAGGGAACACATCAATTATAAAAACTATTAAACAATTAAGCAAATATATAACACAATTTCAGGTAGTGTTTATTGCTATGAAGAAAAATAAACTAGCACAAGAAATAGAAAGCATGAGGCGGGGACTCTTTTAGGTAGAGTAATCAAAGAAGGTGACATTTGAACAAGGCTTGAAGGCGGTGAAGGAGAAGACTACATCAGGAATGGGGGCAGAGAGAAAACAGCAAATACAAACCCCTTGAGTTGAGAGTGGGTTTGGTGTGTCTAAGGTATATAAATTTCTGACTGAATGATCTCTATCATTTCTTTTGTCTACTCCCAGATGAGCATTCAAGAATATGAGCTAATCCACCAAGACAAAGAAGATGAAAATTGCCTTCGTAAATACCGTAGACAGTGCATGCAAGATATGCACCAGAAGCTGAGTTTTGGGCCTAGATATGGGTTTTTGTATGAGCTAAAAACTGGGGAGCAATTCCTAGAAACCATCGAAAAGGAGCAGAAGATCACCACAATTGTCGTTCACATTTATGAAGATGGTATTAAGGGCTGCGATGCTCTAAACACTAGCTTAACATGCCTTGCAGCTGAATACCCTATGGTCAAGTTTTGTAAAATAAAAGCTTCTGATACAGGTGCTGGGGACCGCTTTTCCTCAGATGTACTCCCCACACTGCTTGTCTACAAAGGTGGGGAACTCTTAAGCAATTTTATTAGTGTTGCTGAACAGTTTGCTGAAGAATTTTTTGCTGGGGATGTGGAGTCTTTCCTAAATGAATATGGGTTACTACCTGAAAGAGAGATACATGCCCTAGAGCAGACAAGCATGGAAGATGTTGAATAAAGATTCACTTTGTCAGTATCTCATATTTCTCCTTTACACGTTGAATCTTGATTTTGGTAGTATCCATATTCCTTTAGAGAACACCAAGTATGGCCATGGCCATTCTCATTTGGAAACAAAATCAGATTGACACTAAAATTATATGATTAGCATTTCTTAGTATTTAGTTATTCAAATTGATATAATGCTTTACCACAAAACATTATAGTCTTCAGCAACACGTTAGTAGACAAAGAGGATACGAATAATATTGTGACAGTTTTTAAAACTCCCTCTCAAGTTATGTGTTGGCTTTATTACTCCTTGTTTTCCCCTCAGTGTTATTATTTGAGTTTTTCAAATTATATTATTAATTATAATTTTGCTTGTGTAATAAAAATAAAGTCTCATGAGGAAACAAATTTTCTATTTGAGGTCTATTCTTTCTCAAGTATTACATAATCAAGGCCCCCAAAAAATTATATAACCCAGAATACAAAAAAATTATCATTCAGTAAAGCATCTTACATTCCAACCAAACTAATGCACAAGAAACTTAAAAACATTGTACTGCATTAAAGTTAAAAAAAAAAAATGAGTATTTGTTAAAAGTACAATTTCAAAAGCTAACCTTATCTGGGAAAAAAGGCAGAGTATAAGTAAGGTCTTTTTATTCTTTGGACAAAATAATATTTAGTAGTAATAATAATTACAACTATCATTTATTGATTGCCTCTGATAGGCCAGTATTTTATACATATCATTCTAATTCTTAACTACAATTCCGCAAGTGGATAGTATTACTTCCATTTTATAAATGGTGAAACAAAAACACAGAAGTAGAGTGGAAGTTCTACTTTTATTCCCCTAGAAAACACTTGGAAAACTCTTCTACGCAAACACATGGAAATGTAAAATACAATATAAGTTGAAAAATGTTTTTAAATGCATGAATGAGCTGAAGAGTGAGATAGAAATTTCTAGGTGTCTGAATCAGAGTGGAAAATAACGGTGAGTGAGAGCTGAAGTGATCTGGTGTATAATTGAAGACACAATGTTTGATAAGTAACCAAAAATGGGGTCCATGTGAGAAATGTGCTTAAAACAGGTTTGCACACTTTCCCCTGGCAGACCAACTTTGAAACCAGACACTTGTCCCAAGTTTTAGTCTCCATTCCCCTAAATGACTGTTTTATAGCTTCTCTTCTTTCCTTAAATCTTTTATACCCTTTTCTCCCAGTCCAAACACTTTACCTTGCTCATTCTTCATTGAGAAAATAGAAGTTATCAGATGAGCCCTACCTCATCTTCCCATCACTAATTTAAAATGTGTATCTGCATGTAAACACTGTTTCCACTGACATCACAATGACAGACAGATCATGCAGCTGTCTCAGGCCAATTGATCAAACTATCTGTGGATCTTATTCTTTTCAGTCACACAGTAATTTTTCTCCTGCAATTATTTTCCCTCTCTCTGCATTATCTATTTCTTCTTTCTCTATGTCATATTATTCATATTGGCATATAAATGAGTTTTTAAATTACTTAATATTGAAAATATGCCCACCTACTGGCCCGGTGGTGCAAGCAGTTAAGTGCACGTGCTTCGCTGCGGCGGCCCGGGGTTCGCAGGTTGGGATCCCAGGCTCGCACTGACGCACCGTTTGTCGAGCCATGCTGTGGCGGCGTCCCATATAAAGTAGAGGAAGATGGGCATGGATGTTAGCCCAGGGCCAGTCTTCCTCAGCAAAAAAAAGAGGAGGATTGGCAGATGTTAGCTCAGGGCCGATCTTCCTCACAAAAAAAAATATATATATATGCCCACCTATAATTTAAAATTTCCAGCCATCCCTCACTTCTCTGCTTTCCTTTACAATCATGTCTCTCAAAAGAAGTATCTAAAGTCACAATCTTTATTCCTCACTTCCAATGTTTTTCATCCCACTCCAATCAGGCCTTTGTCCCAAGCACGCTAATTACAGTTGTGGTCATCTTGTCAAACTCAGAGGCCAATTTTCATTCCTTATTTTATTCTGTCTCCTATAAGCATGGGTCAGACCTGACCACCTCCTCTCTTTGTGTGTCACTTCTTTTGGCTTCTTTGAAAACACACTCTGCTTATCTGCCTTCTATTCTACTGACAATTCCTCCTAAGTCTCCTTTGCTGACTTCTTTAAACACTCACCCTAGGTAACCCTCTCCTGTCCATAGTCTTAAATACCATTTATATTCAGACTGCTTTCCTTTTTTTTTTTTTTTTTTTATTCAATAGAAGTTAGTTTTATTATTGTTACTATTTTATTAACGACTCAGGCTTACTTCTCCACGAAACATTTAAGAAACCAACTCTTTTTAACTGTCAGGTTAAACAGTCAGGGGTGGACAATTCCTTTGCAAAGTCATTGCACTCAGCACCTTGTTTTTCATTCTGTTCCTGTGACTGTCTCCTTCATGGGCCTTGAGTTCTTTTTTTTTTTTTTTTAATTTTTTGTTTATTGCAGTAACATTGGTTTATGACATTGTGAAAATTTCAGGTGTACATCATTGTACTTCTATTTCTGCATAGATTATATCATGTTCACCACCCAAAGACTAATTACAACCCATCACCACACACATGTACCGAATTATCCCTTTCACCCTCCTCCCTCATCCCTCCCATCTTCCCCTCTGGTAACCACCTATCCAATCTCTGTCTCTATGTGTTTGTTTATCGTTGTTATTATCTACTACTTAATGAAGGAAATCATACGGTATCAGACTGCTTTCAAATTCACATTTCCAGCTTCACTTCTCCCCTAGACTCCAAAATCCTATGTCTTAACTAGAGGAAGAGAGGAAAGGAGGAAAAGAATGGGAAAGAAAAAGAAGGTCTGCAATTATACTAGATATTGGTGCTACAAAGAGGGGTGAGAGAGAGTTCCTAACAGTGGCCAGCTTACACTGACCAGTCCCTAACATATAGTTACTGCGGTAGGTACTGTTTCTGCTCATGAATCTAAAATTCCCCTTTCTCTTCCTCTTTATAAATTGGGAAAGGCATTTTAAATACCCTATGGCCTATTTCTAAGTTGACGAATACTAGACATATCACAAGGAGAAAAAGTGCTGGGAGGGAGACATGCAGGGTAATTATACACAAAATAAGGAGCTTTTAAAAATAGTTCAACGTTTTCTCCGATCAAGTAATTGCTAACAAATTTATTAATCCCATACAGAGTTCTCTGTTAGAGAATTACTGAACTTAAAAAAACCATAGCAAAAAACAGCATCCTAGGGGCTGGCCCCGTGGCATAGTGGTTAAGTTTGCGTGCTTCACTTTGGCAGCCTGGGGTTCACAGGTTCGGATCCCAGAGCAGACCTACACACCGCTCATCAAGCCATGCTGTGGTGGCCTTCCACATACAAAATAGAGGAAGATGGGCACAGACATTAGCTCAGGGCCAATCCTCCTCACCAAAAAAAAAAAAAAAAAAAAACAGGATGCTTATACAAGATAGTTATAATTAAAAACTCCTTAGTGGAACAACTCTTTAGATTGACAGTTATTTCATGGACTGGAAGTAAATACTTAAAAAGATGATGGCAAGGCTGTGAGGAAGGATAGTCAAACATGTATCTCAAAAGAGACCGATATTTTAAGAATAAAATATAAGTTCTTTTCAATTACTCATCATTATTAACTGCAATGTAGTGCAGCTTTGTAGGGCAGGGGTAGAAAAGCATAGTGAAACAGGGAAAGACTCTCAGCTATGGAAAAGAAGAATAAAAATGAGTGCTTTGAAAGACTGCTGTTCAATGAAAGCTTTACTCTTGTAAGAAATAACCCACCGTGCATTAATCTAAAATAGAGAGCTAGCAAGCTTAAGCAGGACTAAACCCAGGAATGTATTTAACCCACAATTGCCAAAACAAAAGTATCTAGGTGGCACCTGTGTAGGGAGTAAGTGATGATAGCAACCATTCTCAAAATAAGCACTTGGTGACTAATGGATGCCAGAGTGAAGCTTTGATGGCAACACTCATCAGGAAGAGTCGGACAAAAGGCAGGATTTGACTAGAATATCTGAAACCTGCTGCTGCAGAAATCCTGGATTACAAACTCCCCTCATGTAAACACTTAATCTGCTATTATATTTGGCAGGAGGAGAGGAAGAGATCATTTCTGTCTCAGCAAAAAAATGAAGTTTTAAATGTAAAGGTTGTAAAATGTCATAACATGTCTCATAACAAACCCCCCAAATAATAACTGGAAAAAAAGACATGAAAGAAAAGCCAAGAGCGTTAGTTGTAAAATATGAAAATAACAGGAAAATTTGTAAGGAATAGCAAAATTATCCTGGAAAGTGAGAAGCTCATTCATTCATTTGTTCATGAGATCGTTAACAACCAGCTGCCGTGTGCCATGCAGTGTCCTTGACCTTTGGAAGCTCAGGGCAAAGAAAACAGACATTTAAACCAGCAATGGATGATAAACGCATCTACATTTGTGTCTATATCTATGTCTATAGTAACAGTGGTGGTTAATAGCCTGAGCACTGGTGCCAGATTTCCTAGATTTGAATCCACTCACTAATTTTATCATCTTGGGCAAGTTAGTTAACCTCTCTGTACCTGTTTCCTCATCTGTAAAATAAGGATAATAATAACACATCCTCACTGGATTGTTATGAAGAAAGAATGAGTACACCATGTAAACTATTTAGAGCAGTGCCTGTCACATAATAAGTATTATTCAAACGTTAGTTATTATTGTTATTATGACTAACAGATATATATGAAGTAAAATGGTGCAGACAGTACATAGATATAAGATCATAAGATCTTAAAGACATGCTTATGTAAATAGCAGCTAATCTATGAAGTTAGGATGCAATCCAAATATCCCAAACACACCACTCACATCCCTCTATATAAGGACCTTATTAAAAATCCTATATATTTGAATTGAAAGAGAGAAATCCTAAATAACTGCCATTTCGAATTGACTGTAGATACCACAATAAATATAAATTAAATTAGTTCTGAAAACAGAAGTGCAAAATAAACATTAACACACAAATGAGAAAGAAATCTACAGAATTTTAAGGAATTTTATACTGAATTTATTGCAGAATATGATTATGATCATATACTTAGCTGTTCAAATATGCTACTATTAACATTTTGGGCCAGATAATTCTTTGTTATAGGGGGTTGTCCTGTACATTGTAGGATGTTTAGCAGTATCATTGGTCTCTACCCTCTAGATGCCAGTAGCACCTCTACCCCATTGGTGACAACTAAAACTATCTCCAGACAATGCCAAGTGTCCTCTGGAAGGCAAAATCACCCCCAGTCAAGAACCACTTACCTCTACATATAAAATATATTATCTTCTGTCTCCTGAGTTCTATGAAAATAGAAATTTAATTATCCATCATCCTTCACCTGGACCATTGAATCATTTTCTAACTGGGCTCCATGACTCCCAATCTTCACATGGATGCCAAAATGAGCCATAAAGGATTGCAGGTCAGTGAGGAAATCCCAAGGCTGTTGGGCCATGCAATGGAAAGTCTTCTTGGAACATCTGTGAGACAAATAAAAAGAAGTAAAATTGTAAGGATTCTTGACAAATAACATTTGGGGATATAGACACTCTTCTTAATGACTTGTGACTTGTGGGAGTGAAATGGTGAAATGACTATGTGCAGAAATACAGTACCTCCCATTACTAGAAAAACATATTCTTTCAAAAGAACATAAACTTGGGCCGGCCCCGTGGCTTAGCGGTTAAGTGAGTGCGCTCCACTGCTGGCGGCCCGGGTTCGGATCCCGGGCGCGCACCCATGCACTGCTTCTCCGGCCATGCTGAGGCCGCGTCCCACATACAGCAA
Organism: Ceratotherium simum simum; assembly: GCF_057802395.1. Lineage (NCBI taxonomy): Eukaryota > Metazoa > Chordata > Mammalia > Perissodactyla > Rhinocerotidae > Ceratotherium > Ceratotherium simum. The sequence goes on along the minus strand of NC_141901.1, from coordinate 21,200,474 downwards.
CTAGAAGGATGTGCAGCTATGACATACAACTATCTACTGGGGCTTTGGGGGGAAAAATAAATAAATAAATAAAATTATAAAAAAAAAAAAAAACAAAGAACATAAACTTAACAGCAATCTTTCTCTAGTCAATTCTCATGAGTTGGATTTTTAACCAAAAGTTTAAAACCTGAAAAGATTATAAAGGCTACTATGGTATTGACATAAATTTAGATAAAGATATGTAGGTTTTATAACAAAAGTTATTATTTTTTACAGCAATTGAACTTGAAAAAATTTGGTGAATATATATAATATCTATATATACATATATTCTATTTCAATAATGCTTGTGCCTTTAATAAGAAAGTTTTGAATTATTTAGAAACAAATATATTTGTCATGGGCATTGGTTGTATATCCTGTTATGAAAATAAAACACTTCACAAACCATTTAAATATTAAATTTCTGAAACAGATATAAAGGCAAAACACTATATAAGTCATGATTACTAAAGAATTCACGTGAAGGCAATACCATCCATGCTGCGGAATAGTAGTTTTGGAGACCCCAAATAACATAGCCAACATTTTTATGTGTGTTATAATACATAACAATTTCACATACATTATCTCATTTGATTCTCACAATTATTCTATGAGGTGGACAGAGCAATGGTTTTAATATATGCTGTTCAAGGATGGAGAACATTTTTTTCAGCTTTATTGAGGTATGATTGACAAATAAAATTGTAAGACCCCTAAAGTGCACAATGTGATGATTTGATATACATATACATTGTGTAAGGATCCCACGCCACCACGCAATCAAATTAATTAACACAGACGATGGAGAATTGAAGTGTTTGTGGTTAGGTGACATGTCCAGGTTTATACAGCTAGTAAAATGTAGAGTTTGAACTTAACTTTGGGCCTCCCAATTCCAGTGCCTACACTCTTCGCATTACATTACACTCCTTACCTAGCAGTCACCAACCCAAAGAACACATTAACAACCAAATTTGGGATTCCCTAAGATTAGGAAATCTGTCTCAATATATTTCAGGTCCATATGTCAATTCTGAAGAAAAACAACAACAACAACAAAGTTACCTGGAACTCAGATGATGTCTCAGTAAGTCTTACAATTCCAACAACTAATGCAGTGGTCACAGCTCTGGCCGAGAGAACAAGGCTAAGTATACAGTAATCTCAGTTGTTAATTATGGATTTTCCTTATTTGGGCAATAGCATTTAAAGAGAACATTAAGTTTTATGTTTACTCGAGGCTCTCAGCTATAATAAGTGTCCAAGTCTTTTTACCTTTCAGGGCTCTTGCCATGGTATATAAGAGAGTGCTTCTAAAAATTAGTTTTCATAAAACCAGGTGTTTCACCCTAGGCTATTTTATTTCTTGGAGTATCCACTCCCTACTCCCAACCCCTGAGCACATACTAGCTTTATTTAATCATGTTACAGCAAATACAATAATTCATTTTTAAATGTTGTCATTTATTCATTGTTGACACATATAATTATCTCCCCTACAGGGTTCCTGTTCTAACAAATTAATGCACTTTCAACAGGCAGTGATAATCACACTTAAAATTGAACTCGCTAGGTAACTTGAATTACAGAGACTTACATAATAAATTGTGTAAGTCCCACAAAAGTTTAGAAGCACAGGACCATGGCTTTACATTACATTTACCTTTCATTAAAAAAGAATAAAGATGCCATTTTTGCTCATCGTTGTTCCTACTTTGAGCATTCCAGGGGAAAGGTTTTTTTTTTTTTAATTTTATTTTGTTATGGCTTTTGTTCTGGTGGGGAAATGGGGAGAACTTTTAAACCTCCCTTTGATTTTTCCTGAGGTGCAGCAGCAGTGAATTGCTATCCATTTGAAACTAGAGTTATTTTACTACTCTTCTCAGTTTCATAGTGAAAATTTAAAGCAGAAATAGTTCCAAACATAAAACACAGTAACAAGAAACATAAATGACTTAAACTCACTCGTTAAAAGGCACATATTGTCACATCAGACTTTTAAAAATCCAAGTACTTGCTGTTCAAAAGAAATACATTTAGCGCATAAGGACATAGAAAAGTTCAAAGTAAAATGATGAAAAAGCTATAAGTAGCAAATAATTTTTTAAAGTAAGTATCACTAAATTAAAATCAGGCAAATAAGCTTAAAAAGAAAAAATTATATCTAATATTATACATTAGATATAACAATATAGAAATGGGCGTTACATAATGATAAAATGGTACGTTTCACCAGGAAGATCTATCAATTTTAAACATATGTATACCTAATAAAACGTCATAAAATATACACAGTACAAATTGATAGAATACAGGGAGAAAGTGACTACTGCATCATCAGAGAATTCAGTACGGTTCTTTCAGCCCTTAACAGATCAAGTAACAAAAATTAGCATCGATGTAGATGCAACGCCATAATTAACAAGCTTGAGCTAAGGAACATATATAAAACACTGCAACCAATAATTAGTGAACTAACCATTTCTCCCCTTCTAGCACACAAAGATTTTTGAAAGTTAATAAAACTAGGACGCTATAAGACAGATTACATTTTAGGACCACAATGCAATTAAGTAGAATTAATAACAAATATATATTTGTTACTAATGACAAATACATACATATACTACTAAATAACTCCTGTGTCAAGGAATAAAATTATACTGGAAATTTAAAATTATTAAAACTGAAAAATAATAAATATATCAAAACTTCTGGGATAGAGCAAAAGGCTGTACCAGAGAAAATTATATTTTTAAAAACAAATTACAAAAGAAGAGAGAAAAAAAATAAATGTGTTCAACTTAAGTTAAAAACATAAGGTAAACCAACAAAATAGAAAAATGAGGAAATAGATATGAGCAGAAATCAACGAAATATAAATTCTGTCTATAGATAGAATCCACAAAGCCAAAAGTTGGTTCTTTAAAAAGACTAACGGACAGAGAAATATCGGCCTGATTGACAGCAAGCGGGGAAGCATAAATAAATAACATTAGGAATTTTTTAAAAACATATATACAGACAGCTGAGATTAAAAAGATATGAAAGACAATGAACAACTTAATGCCAATACATTTGAAAACAGAGAAAATAGAAAAATTTCTAGAAAAACATAACTTACCAGAATTGACTTAAAAAAAATTGAAAGTCTGAAGAATCCTGTAACAAGCAAAGAAACCAGAAAAGTAGTGACAAAATATGACCCTCAAAAAACCAAGGTCCAGAGGCATTTACAATTAATTCTATCAAACTAACAAGAAACAGATCATTTTATATAGGCTTCTCCAGATAACAGAAACAGAGAGAATAATCACCAATTCATTTTATTAAACTAGCATAATCGTGATATCAAAACTGGACAAGGACAGTAAATGAGAAAGGAAAATTATAGGCTAATGTCATTTATTCAAATGGGTGCAAAAGTTCTAAATAAAATATTAGCAAATTGAATCTAACAGTGTATGTAAAAAAGATAAGAGATGACCAAATTGGGTTTATCCCTAGAATGTAAGGCTGAGTGTATAAGATTCATAACTATGTACAGGTTATACTCCTACCCTAGCCTTGATGTCTTTAGTTGCTGCGTCACTACCTGGGCCCCTTCCCACCTCCAAGCCATACAGGTGCAGCTACCAAAATTTATTGCAACTGCAATAGCTACTCACTCAGGCTGAGTGAGCCAAGTCCCCTGATCACTGGACCCAGAATCCAACCTCCTCAAAAACACTGAGATTACATCTGCAATGATTCTTAACATTGCATTCATCACAGTCAACACCCAAAGTGAAAGCTCCCCCTACCTCTTCCCACTTACTACTACTTGCCCACTCCCAACTTGAGTTTGCCATAATACTCCACTGCACCATCATCCCCATCCTCTGCACCTTCCCCTTCCTCTCTAAAAGCAGCACACTTCCCTTTATTTTCAGCCTTGTCTCCAAGCATTCCTTCCACATCTTTGCCATAACTGAAAACTGGTTCTTCAAAGAAGGTACACTTTCCCTTCATCACTTTCAAGTACTGATTGTTTATTCTTTCAAAATCCAAATATCATTCTTGACGCTCTCCTTTACTCCAAATCATTATTCCCACTTGCTTCTGTAAAAAATCTTATGTACTTTTTTAAAGGCTCTTGCCATTTGTCTGTATCACTTTTCCTTCATCCTCATAACTGTCAACTACTGACCTTCTAATCACTCTCCCCCCTTCATCAAAAATTAGATACTTGACTCATAGAGCCTTCCTTTGTGCTTTAAGTTCTACCATCATGTTGGGTATTGTCACAATTCTAGCAGACCACCTTTCCATAATCTGGACTCTCTGTTCCTTGACCTCCTCATCTCTTAACCTCCAATAACCTACTTCACCTCAGCTACTCATTTCATTTGCTATCATCTATATATTCTTTCTTCCCAAATCAGTATTCCAAACATCCTTACTTAGGATTGCAATCATGTCTCCTTATTTACTTGTCAACTACTACCAAAATTTTGGGTCTTTGATTTCTTCTAGATCTCCACTGCATTGATGACTTTACATTTACAATTCATCAAAGCATATTCTCTCTCTCTCTTTCTCTCTGTTCTCCCCACTTCTCTCTCTTCACTTCCTTTTTTATTCAGCTTAGATTTCATGGTTCATCATTTAAATAATATTTTTAAATAATATTCTTGCCAATATCCTAAATTTCCTAGCCCTTCTTTGTTTTCAACTTACCTGTTAGACAAGATGCTCCAATATGGCTATTAACTTTTTCTATTCTTAAATCTGTGAAGACAAAGACTATTAGGGGAAAAAAATCACACAATTTCATTCATTTATTATCACTAACCTCAAATGAGGCCTTACCACTGTCTGGCAATCCCATTATGTTTCTTCAGTCAACACAATCTCCTATTCTTTGCAACAATTCTTTGAAATCTTCTTTATTTTCCTCTTTCTTCACTCTCCACAGGTGACCTTGCCAACTTCATAGAAATCTGAAGTCATCAGATGAAATAATCTTCAACTTTCTACTACCAAACCTACAATCCCATATACACCTGCACCAATTTTCTTCTCTCTGAGCTGTTACAATAGATGTTCCTTCTCTCACGGCCAGTAGCTGTCTATGCTTTAGAGACTATCCCCTCCCACCTTCTCAGGAATCTTACAGTCATGTTTTCTTACTTCCGGTACAGATATCCCTCTTGTTTCTATATACTCAATCACTCCTTTCATCAGTATCTTTCTCCTTAATATATATATGCCCCACTAACTACTAGGTTTAGCAAGTCACTTTCCTGAACCTCAGTTTCTGAATTGTTAAAAAGGGCATGATAAAAATGAAAGTACTTTGTAAACTGTAAAGCAATATAGAATAAGAGTTAGTTTAATGTTGTTAGAATTTGTTCTAATCTAAAGATCAAAGGAATTGAGTGGCTTCCCAAGGTTTTATTGTTTCTTGATTGGAAGATTTAGGGGTACAACTCAACTCTCCATATTCATTAGCTATTATTGCACTTGTACTTAAAATCTAGAAAAATAGTGCTAACTTGAAAGCATAGAAACATTTTTTATTTTTTTATTTTTTTTTATAATTTTATTTATTTTTTCCCCCAAAGCCCCAGTAGATAGTTGTATGTCATAGTTGCACATCCTTCCAGTTGCTGTATGTGGGACGCGACCTCAGCATGGCCAGAGAAGCGGTGCGTCAGCGTGCGCCCGGGATTGAACCCGGGCCGCCAGCAGCGGAGTGCGCGCACTCAACCGCTAAGCCACGGGGCCGGCCCAAAACATTTTTTTAAATCTTGTTATTTTTGTTTAGATATAGATATTGCAGTCTAGCATCTTAGCTTGTTCACATTCAGAACTTTAATCATGGGGACAGGCATCTGGTGTATCTGCAATTAAACTGGATTTGACTAAAATAGACTCTAAGAGCTGATTAAACTACTTTCATCCCTATCATTAAGTTCCCCTTCACAATTCTGTAAACAGAAAATCTTAACAAACTGAACAACTTGAGTGAAAGATCTTTTCCTAAAAGATCAAGTCTTCTTAATAAAGAATTTTTGTACAGGGCTCTTTTGGGATCACAAGTTCCACAGCAATAGTATAAAGTCTAGCTTCATTTGATGGTAAGTATGTAAAATATTTACAAAACATTTTTACAAAGATAAAAAAAGAAAGAATAATCTATTTCTGATTCTTGAGACAGATAATAGTTACTTACCCAAATGTCTACTTTTCCTAAATATGTGTCCTTGGGTATAATACATAATAATTAATGCGTGCTTCAATTGTATCCATCAAATTTGGATCCATTCAATAAATCTTTGCCCCGCTTAAGACACGAGTGTTGTAAAAATCCAATGAGAGAAGATATGTGAAAACACTTTAGAAATGGCAAAAGCAGAGACAAACAACTGTCATTTCTAACTCTACTTTTATCTCGTCCTTACCAATAAATCAAAACCTATTAAAATATTAATTTACCTTTTAATAGGTTATGAACTGTATGACAACTCATTGACTACCTTTAGTGAATATCATTAACTTACTTGATATTATTAACTTACTTGATATCATTAACATACATGATAGTCCCAATATAATTATTAGGTTAAAGTCAGAAATCAAGAACAATTTACTAGATATTTATTGTATTTTGCCTAATTTATATTTAGACAAATCCTTTAGATAAAAGTCAACAAACATAATAAGCATTGTAATAGAGCTTGGTTATTCCCAACTATTTTGGTAATATAGTAACGAACCTATTGACCTTTGAGCATGTAGGAGTAGGTAAAACGAAAAGACATTCTGTATATCCACAGAAATGTCACAACAGAAAGAAGGGAGACAGAGGTGCTATAGTAAAAGGCAGATTGTGGTAAGGCTAATATGTGGATTATGTTTTGTGAGTAATAATAGTAATCTCCCTAGGGAACTTCTTTAATTGTCTCTCCTTTCTCTTGTATTTTTGATCATTTTAAAAATTTGATATATACTAAAGAATATATGTGTAGTAAGTCTCCAGTGAGAAATGCCATCAATTCTTTCCCTCCCTATATGCATGTGCTACTCCCCCATTGAGAGATGGGCTTTTTTTTCCCTCTCATGGTAACTAGGCTGGCCCTGTTTGCTTTGACCAGTAGAATAGAGAAGAATGACATTCTGCAACTTCTGATACCAGGCCTTAAGAGATTAAAAATTTCCATTTCCTTTCTCTTTGAACACTGACTCCCGAGGCTCTTCCTTTTGAAATTCAACCACCATGCCATGAGACGCCTCAGCCCTATGGAGAGGTCATGTGGATGAGAAAGAGATCAACTGCCAACCATGTGGATGAGCTATCTTGGATGTCACAGCCCTTAGATAATTGAAGCCCTGGCCAACCTCATGTGGGCAGAAGAACCTTTCAACTGAGCCAGCTGAGTCCAGTCTACCCACAGAATCATGAGAGCTAATAAAATGGTTAATGCCAATGACTTTCGAGGTTGTTTGTTATGAAGCAAGAGATAACCAAAATAGAAACTGGTACCTAGAAATATGGTGCCACTGGACCAAAAACAAAATATGTAGCCTTAACTTTGGAACTGAGCAGGAGATGGAGGCTTTAGGGCCTTCAGGAAACGGTGGTGGCTAGAAGAACAATAAGGAAACTGTTATTGAAAGGCAACCCTTGTTATGAAAGGCAACACTTGCACCTGCAGTAATGTGAAAGCTAGAACTAATAAACTTGTGGGAAATTACTAAAGGGAAGAAGTAACCTAAGAAACTAGTGGATCTGGGCAAGATTTCCAGGCAAAATACTGAAAATGTCAACTGAATTCTTCTGGCTGGCTATGATCAAATATGGGATGAGAGAGATGAACTAAATAAGAAACTGTTCAGTTTGGGAGCAAAATTTATAGAAAATATAAAAGGCCCTAGAACACCTTCTCCAGCCAGCAAGAGGTTTTCAAGGAAGACATGACTTCTGGGCAAAGATCAAATCCAGGGAATTGCTAGTAAAACATAGCATCAGGGAAAGTTAGGATAAAGGGTGCAGCTGTAATAACCTTTAAGATGTCAGAAATATTTAAGCCAGTGCCTCATAGATCTCTTAGCTGGATGAAAAGATTTCTAAGAATCTTATGAGCATGGACTGTAGTCAACTTAGCTATAAAATGTTATCTAAGAATCTTAAGGGTTTTGTCCTTCAGCACTCTGACTCTCAGCTTAGAGAGAGAGGCCTGTCTTGAACGGATTTGTGGGTGTGCCTTTAATCTAACGGAGTGGATTATAATTTGATTAACAAGAAATACATGACATTTTTAAAGGAATTATATCAATTTAGTCTAAAAGGGAGAGACAGTTGAAAATAAAAAGGCTTCTGGGCCTTCAACCTTCAAAAATCAGGAAGCAGGTTGAGAAAGCTACTCAGCTTCAAACATAGGCCATTTCTCATGGAAAAGGATGACTCAGAGTCAAGTCAAAATCTCGTAGGAAAGAGCCCAGAGCTGAGAACCACTCTCAGGAAGAATTAGGTCCTGTAAGGTGTTTTGGGAGGTGGTGAATGCATTTTCCATATGTCCACAACATAAATTGCTATGGCCAGAGGATACATTATGGTAACTAATCTCCAAAGATGGCTGCCATCAAGCCCTTTCCTTCTTGTATATGCATGCCCACAGAGAGGTAAAGATTCTTTTTTCCCCTCCCCTTTAATCTAGGCTGGTCCTGTAGATTACTTTGACCAATACAATGCAGTGGGAATGATGTTCTGAGACTTCCAAGCCAGGGCCTCAAGAGGACTCACAGCTTATACTTTTCTCTTCTCGGAATGCTCACACTTGGGATGCTATTTTTTGGAGCCCAGCCATCATGATAGGAAGAAGCCCACGATGGAAGAACCCCAAGCCACATGGAGAGGACACGTAGAAGAGAACTGAGGTGTGATAGCTGAGTTCCCAGCTGACAGCCAGCATCAACTACCAACCATGTGAATGAGTTATCTTGGATGTTTCAAGCCCAATCAAGCTCTTAGAACATTGTAGCTCCAGCCAACATCACATGGAGCAGAACCATCCAACTGCCCTTGACAACTCAGAATTGTGGGGAAAATCAAATGGTTGTTTTTTTCAAGCCAATTAAGTTTGGGGGTGTTTTTTTGGTAATAGATAACCAAAATAATTATTATGTTAATGCCATTAAGTAAGCAAAATGAACATCAAAAAACCCATTTTGGGGGCCAGCCCAGTGGCGTAGCAGTCAAGTTCCCACGCTCTGCTTCAGCGGCCCAGGGTTTGCAGGTTCAGAGCCCAGGCGCGGACGGACGCACTGCTTGTCAAGCCATGCTGTGGCGGCGGCCTGTATAAAGTAAAGGAAGATGGGCACGGATGTTAGCCCAGCGCCAATCTTCCTCAGCAAAGAGGATTGTCATCGGATGTTAGCTCAGGGATAATCTTCCTCACAAAAAAGCAAAAACAAAAACAAAACCAAGAAACTCATTTCAACTCAAGAACTAAAATATCAATATTGTTTCATCTATTCATTTGTTCCTTCTCTTCCTGTCCTGCCATCACTCCCACTCTGAAATGGTAACCACAATCCTGAATTTTTGCTATATCACTCCTTCACATTAAAAAAAAGTTTTATCACAAACATATGTACTCCTATATAATATAGTTGAGATTTGCTTGTTTTTAAGCTTCATAAAAACTGTATCATACTGCATGTAGGCCTCTGAGACTTGCTTTATTTAATTATCACTTTCACAGGTCACTCCCCTGCGAAATAAAATTACAAAACCCAGAATTTATTTTTTATTATCTTGTCAATGGACATTTGGGTGGTTACAAACAGGTTGCCTTCAACATTCTCACACGTGTACTCTTGTGCATAAATGCAAGAATTTCTCTAAGGTATATATGTAGAAGTAGAAATGGCTAGGTATCAGAGTATGTGAATGATTAACTTGACAAGATAATGCCAAATTGCTTTCCAGTGTATCAGTTTACAACCCCACCTGTAGATGTCGTCTTGACGCATATCTTCTTCGTTGGTATGGTCATATTTCTTAATTTTTCAATCTTTTGGATGTAAAATGGTATTCATTGTGGTCTTAATTAGTTGATCCTTTATGAGATTAAACATCTTTTCAAGCGTTCAGTCACATCCTCTTAAAATACCTGGTTTCTGTCTTTTGCTCATTTTTCTACAGGACAATGATAAATAGAAGTGGTGATAATAGGCATTCTTGTTGTGTTCCTGATTTTTAATGTATTCAACTTAGTCATAATACATTATCCTTTTTTATATAATGTTGAGTCCAGTTTATTAATAGTGCTTTTGACTTTCACATTTGTGTTAATAAATGCTATTAGTCTGCAATTTTCTTTTCTCCTACTGAATGTGTCTGATTCTAGTACTAATAAAAGTTACACTGCCCTCATAAAATGAGCTGGAGAGTCTATTGTTTGGAAGAGTTTGTATAAAATGTTGAAATAGTATGGTCCTTGAAAGAGGGATAAAACATCTGTAAATGTGGGCTAGATGTTCTTTTTGTCAAAGAATTTTAAGTCATACTCTGCAATACTATTGAATAAGTCTAGCTTTTTATTTCTTCTGGAGCCAGTTTAAGGAAATTGCATTTTCCCAGACTTTTATCTGTTTTGCCTAAGTTCTCAAATATATTAAGATGCTCCTGGTAGTCTCTTATCATTTTCATCTCTGCTCTATCTATGGGTTAGGACCCCCTTTTCAATCTTTATGTTGTTTACTTGTGCTGTTTTCTTCCTGTTCAATTATGCCAATTATATTGTTTTGTCATGAAAGCAACTTACAAGACATTGTAATTCTGTATCTTTTCCTAATTCATTGATTTCTTTTTGCTTCTACATTGTGCTTATTCTGTTGTCACCTAATGTAAGTTACACACTTAGCCTTTTTCCTTAAGTATTTAAAGCCATTTCCTTCAAAGTGCTGCTTCTGCTGCATCACCCAATTTTTCCAAATGTAGTACTTCTAACTAGATTCTAAGTATTTATATTTTCTTCTTTCATCTATGAAGGTTTTTTGAACTTGTAAATATATGATTTTAAAAAACTCAACCTTTATTACTGACTTATTTATGATTATCTAATACTAATTTTTTAAAATTTATTGTGAGTTACATGGTCAATTTTTGCTAATATACAATGCTTAAGAAGAATATTCTCTAATTGTTGATTATTCTAAATATGTCCATTGAATCAATATTGTTAATTGCATTATTCAAAGCTGTGTTTTCCCTCATTCTTTGGCCTCTTTATCAATAATTGAGTGCTACTGAAATCTTCCACTGTGTTCAATTTGTTGGTTTAATCTTATAGTTTATATATTTTGAAGCCATTTTATAAAGTACATGCAAATTTAAAATTGTTATATACTCCTAGTGAATTGATCCTTTTACCATTATTTAGTGGCCTTCTCCATCTTTCATAATACTATCATAAAGTCTAATTTTGATTTAATATCACTAAAGCTATACAGGCTGTCTTTTGCTGTTTGCCTAATGGGTTTTTTTTTCATCTTTTAAAAAATCCAGCCTATAACTGGATTTTAAAAAATCTAATCAATCTGTTGTTTAACTGGGTTTAGTCTATTCATATTTGTTTTAATTATCATTTGACTTATTACTATTATCTTACTAATTCTGTCGCTCCCCAACCCCCATCCCACAATTTCTCCCCTTTTCTGTATTGAGTTATTGTCTTCCTATTCCATATTTTAAACTTCTTTTCCCTTGGAATGATTCATCCCAAATCGATTATTTTTGCAGTCATACTTGAAATTTTACTATACATATTTAACATAATTTAAAAGTTAAACAGTATCTTAACCCATTTTCTGAATAAAAGCACCACAGAACACTTTAATTCTAATCACCGTCTTCCCATCGTATAAGCTACTGTCCAGTTTTTCAATTACATCTTATTTTAAAAGTCCACATTAATGTTACATAAAATGTTTATTGTTTTACAGTTGTTTACAATTTTATTTCTTATAAACACTTCTTTCATTATGACTGTTTTATATAAATAACACTTCTGATTTACATATGTTTATCCTTTTATTTGCTCACTAGTTCTTTGATTTCAGATCATCCTTTTGGAAGCATTTTCCTTCTTGAAGACCATCCTTTTGCAGTTTCTTTAATGAAGGTCTGTTGACAGTAAAATCTGTTTTTCATCTGAACATGCCTTTATTTCAGTTTTGCTTGGTACAAACTCTAAGTTGATAATTAGTTCTTCTCACAATTTTGGAGGCATTATTCCACCATCTTTTGAGTACGTTGTTTCTTTTGATAAGCCTACTAAGTATTTGATTGTCTTGCCTTCATTGATGATCTTTTTCTCCTTTTGTTTTTAAAATCTTGTGCTTGGTATCTTACAGTTACACTATATTGAGTTTAAGCATGGATTTTATCTGTATATGCTTGGGATATATCGCACTTCCTGAATTTATCAATTCATGTTTTTCCAACAAATGTGGAAAATTCTGTTATCTCTTCAAATATTGCCACTCCTCCATCCTCTCTATTCTCTCCTCCTAGTACTTCTAGTCTTTACAATTCTTCCCTCCATATCTCCTAACTGCTCTTTTAATATTTATATTTTCTAACTCTTCATTTCTCCTTGCTGCACACTGGGTAATTTCTTTAGATCTAGCTTCCAGTTTATTTATTCTCTTCAGCTGAGTCTCATATGATACTCGCATGTGAGGTTTTTTTTTTTTTTTTCATTTCAAGTAACTTATTTCTTATTTCTAGCAGTTCTGTTTATTTATTTTTCAGATCTGCCTCTGGTTCCATCCTTCATGTATGTTGGTAATGAGACCTTAGAGAACTGAATCCAAAATTTGTATTTCTATAGGTTCTTTTTCATGCTAGCTAGTTTCAACTTGCTCCTGGTGATCTCTAGTCATGAAATAATATTGCTTTATCTTAACCTACAGGAATCTTGGGACTATATCTTGCATCTTCCAGGAGCTATAGGGAACTAAAACTGAGGGCCACCTGAACTGTCCTGGCTAGGGTAGCATCTCAGATTCAGATTTATCTCATTCCTGATCCACAGCAAATTACATTTGGCAGCACTACAATAGTATTGGCCATTCAGGCACCCACTGTCCACCTATAAGCTTAATACAGTATTTCCAATTCCCAACTCAAAATGTATTCATTTTTGTGGGAGAGGAAAAAATAGAAGTTCTTGGAGATTTCCTCTACTTTCTTTGAGCCTATTAATGCATTCAAAAGTAGATTTTATTCAGGATCTACTTGTTTTCCAGTACCTAGTCTAACATAATGTTGGAAGCAAGTCATATTTAATATACTAAAACAGGGCCGGCCCTGTGGCTTGGTGGTTAAGTGCGCGCGCTGCGATGCTGGTGGCCCGGGTTCGGATCCCGGGTGCGCATCGAGGCACCACTTCTCCGTTCATCCTGAGGCCGAGACCCACATACAGCAACTAGAAGGATGTGCAGCTACGACATACAACTATCCACTGGGGCTTTGGGGGGAAAAAATAAAATAAATAAAATCTTTAAAAAAAAAAAAAAAATATACTAAAACAGTTATACTAACTTGAGAAAGCACATGATTTATGGCAATTCTTACTGATTTAAACCTCTGTGGAAAGATTTGTTACCCCTCAATCGGAACTCGATCAGTATTTTGGAACTGAGCATACATTATAAAGGTCCTAGAGTATGAACTTACCCAACAGGTTGTTGCCCCACTTTGTAGAAATTTCTCCTGTTGTTCTATTACTAAGATATTCAGTCAACCCTGACTATTCAAATTTTGAATGTCCTGATCAATATGTGATCCAGATCAAAAGGACTAAAATCTATGAAAATAAACCATCATTTTGAACATTTTAAAAAATAGATAATAATGATTTGTTAATGCAACTTCCATCTAGATGCATAACTTTATTTTTGGAAGCCTGAGCCATCTATAATATAAGCACAAGGCAGTTGGTGATTTCATTTTAGTCAGAAACACACCTAATAGGCATTATGGAAGCAAATCTGGCTGCTATTGCCTTAAATGCAGATGGATTGTTTCATCTTTATTATTTATAATTGTTGGTCAGTGCTCTCTGGATGACAGGAAGCTCTCTGTGTCTCACCCTAATCACTGAAGTAATGAAAGGAGACACCCGCAGCAAGGACTGCCACTGCAAATGCTGCAACCACACCTACAAGTGAAACAAACACAAAACAAATGGAAATGGAATGAGCAAAAGAAAGGCCTCACTGATCCTACGCTGCGAAATGTAGGTAACTGATGACCTAAACAACAAACACACACACACGAACACATATACCTACACACACATATATGTACTAGAAGCCAGCACGGTCTTAGAGGAAAATAGAGCAAAAGGTTGAAAAGTAGATTGTAAAGGCTGGACTGGTAAGCATGTACTTCATCACCTTAGCAAAACCCGAAAAAAAAGTGTCTCTCTTACACACGTGTGCACTCACACACATCTAAGAGAAAAACTAACACACACTTTAAAAGGCTTCTATAAATATTTATAGTGACATTCCAGCTGTCTCATGCCACTTAGCTTAAACCAAAAAGACAGCTCCAACGGGCAGTGGTTTTCAGTCAATTACAATAAGAAGTCCTTTGCACAGCTATTGAAAACTACAGAAAGTCAGATTCTATCATTATAAAATCTAAGAATTAGTAAGCCTAGGTTGGTAACTTTTATTTTTATTTATTTTTTCCTGATTATTATAAGTTAAAACGAAACAAAACAAAACAAAACAGACCAGAGTAGTCCAGACGCGCGCACACACATAACACACACGCTTAGGTAAAAGAATTTAGGTAATTAACTTAAGTTTATCTAATGAGTAAGTGACAAGAAAAATAACTAACGCTTCTGGCTACTAACTCTCAGTCAAAAGTTTAATGCTTATAAAGCATTTCTCAAATTGGCATTCCACTAAACAAGAAGTCTACATGTTCTTTGATCAATATGTCTGAAAAACGTTCAAGTAACTGCCACAGCTCTTGGAGCCTTTAAAATACTAAAGTGAATTATAAATTTCCAGATTTGAATTTGACTTTTTCCACAAAACACATTTCAAAATCTTCTGCAATATCAGTCCTGGGAACACCAGTTTGGAAAACACTGGCCCTACTATACTAATTGATTCCCGGAACTCAACGTGTTTTTCTTCTAAAAACACCAAAAAAAATTAATAGGTAGTGTCACCTTTGAGTGCACTTGGGAAAATTATTTATAAATCTTTCTGTCTCTAGGGCCTAGCACTTTCCATAATACTCAATAAATATTGGCTTAATTTAGCACTTTCAGAAAGCAAAATGCAATGAAAATAATTTTAAAGTAACAAGAAAACTCAAATCTAAAATACCACCTTTTCAATGTTATAAAAAAAATAAGATACCTATGTTGTGCTGAATTTTCAATAACACTGTAGTTTTAATTGGTTGTTTTGGTTGTTCATCATCTGTGCTGTCCAATGAAGCTTCAGTATTCATAGATGAACTCAAACAAGCTGCAAAAGGATAATGATAATAAATCCTAAATAAAATGAGAATAATTACCATTTTAAAATGAGTTTTAACGAAGAACATTATAAAGAATATATACAATGAGCTCCATTTTCCTTCAACTTGACTTTTTTATAACATAATGAATTTGCTCATTATCAAATGTAGGCAAATTAAATTTGGTGGAACATATGTCAAACTGACATAATTTAAAAAATACTTTATGTAGTTTTATAACTGACCAAAACCAGAGAGCCACACGGCCAGTTCTGAATGAATCCCACAAACTATAATTTGTTTACTATATGGTAGTAGAGATAAACTGACACCAAAAATCAAACCAGATAGGAGCATGGTAACCTTCACTCAATCTGCATTAATTTTACATCATTCTTATTGGTGGTTTTGAAAATTAGTAATTTCAAATAATTAGATATTAATAATAAAAGCAGGGATCAGCAAACCACAGCCCATGGGCCAGAACTTATGTGCTCCACAAAGCCTAAAATATTTACTATTTAGCCCTATACAGAAAAAGTTTGCTGACTCTTGATCTAACTTGAAATTTGAAATATATAAGCAAAATAAAATCATAAATTTGACCTTAAAACAACTCACTGTTAAGCAAGGCAAGTATATTACCTCATTTTACAAATGAAAAATAAGATCTGGGAAATTAAGTGGATATTTGAGGGTCATGGGCAGCAGACTGAGGATTCAAACACAAGTTCTCTTTCTACTTCACTATGCTGGCAAACATTTACATAGGTTAGCCTAGTTGAATTTATACAACACTGATTAAAAGTATTTGAACTGAAAACATCTTTAGAGATCACACAGACCAGTGGCTTTCTTTTTTTTCCCTAGCGCTAAAGAATCTGACAGAAAATCCCAGTATGTAAAATAGATGAAAGTAGAATTAACTCAGGTTGAAGCAAGGATGGAGGGCTCCTCAAGCCAAACTCCCTTCTTCCCCTCAGAGGTGGGAGAAAGCACTAGTGGAGTGCTGTTCTCTAGAACTCCAGGGAACTATGCTTGAAAGCAACTACTTCATGTTGATCCCTTTATTTACAAAGAAGAGAAGAGAACCACAGAGTGAGAGACAGTAAATACTACTGTTTAAATTCAAAGTAAAATAACCTATTGTTTGGATTTAAAAGGTCCTTACAGACATCTTTGTATCCCAACATACTAGCACAGGCTCATAAGGATGACACATCAACTTATTGAAATACATATCTGTGATACCAAAATGAATGAAAGAAAAAGAAAAAAATGGCCTACTTCTCAGCTTCCCATGAAAAAAAGTTTACTGTCATTTTCAGAAATAATCCTTAGTAACAAACTTATTAGAATCAAGGGTACCATCATTCTTTTTTTTTCCTCTTCGAGCATATGACTCAAGTACTTTAAAAACAAACAGGACCCGGCCCAGTGGCATATAGGTTAAGTTCTTGTGCTCCGCTTCGGCAGCCTGGGGTTTGCGGGTTTGGATCCTGGGCGAGGACCTACACACCACTCATCAAGCCAGGCTGTGGCAGCGTCCCATATACAAAGCAGAGGAAGATGGGCACAGATGTTAGCTCAGGGACCACCCTTCTCAAGCGAAAAGAGGAAGATTGGCAACAGATATTAGCCCAGGGCCAATCTTCCTCACACACACAAAAAAACCCCATAAACCTTCTTCTCTTTTTTTCTACTCCCATATCAAATAAGTCACAAAGACCAACAAATTCTTATTATAATACTTTAATTCTAGACTACATTAGCCCAGCAGCTTCAAATTTCCCCTAACTTCATCTATAGGTCTAAAAGTTGAATAGAGAGTACAATTTTATTCATGTTAAAACACACACACACAGGGCCGGCCCTGTGGCTTAGCGGTTAAGCGCACGCGCTCCACTACTGGCGGCCCGGGTTCGGATCCCGGGCGCGCACCGACGCACCGCTTCTCTGGCCATGCTGAGGCCGCGTCCCACATGCAGCAACTGGAGGGATGTGCAACTATGACATACAACTATCTACTGGGGCTTTGGGGAAAAAAAGGAGGAGGAATGGCAATAGATGTTAGCTCAGAGCCAGTCTTCCTCAGCAAAAAGAGGAGGATTGGCATGGACGTTAGCTCAGGGCTGATCTTCCTCACAAACACACACACACACATTTTGGCTTTTCTATTAGTAAATATCACTGCTAAAAAGCTTTTGCTTTGGGCCACTAAAATCCTTACATTAGATAACAAATAAACAAAAATAATGGATGAATTATATCTATTTGGTACAGGAGTTTTTTTTCACTTGGGTATATAAAGAGCACAAAAATGGTTTTATTTGTCATGATATGTTACTTATATATTTAATATTGAATTGTTATATGTGAAGATCAGGCTCTAGTACGTCCTCTGCACAAATAACTTACTTCCATAAACAAAGTCATTTCATTGCTCTACTTCCATTTTTAAATGTCATACAAAATTATGTTGATTTGATACAAATTTGAGATAATTTTACTGACGTAGAGCATTTTTTAAGGATGAATAAGGCCTTGTCATAACAATTTATTTGTGTTTGTTTTTGGTGGGAGCCTGTAGAATTTTAATTCAAATCTTACTTACTATGTCATTTCACCAATACTGAAAATTAAATGTTACCTGAAATTTAAATGCAAATAACATGTGAGTCAATAGGAAATTAGATCTTAACCATTTCTTAAAACCAGGTAATTTTAACTTTAGAAAAATCCCAAATTAATCATGTAAGAAAGCAACTTTCTTCTTTTTTGTGTGTGTGTAAGGAAGATTAGCCCTCAGCTAACATCTGTTGCCAATCTTCCTCTTTTTGCTGAGGAAGATGGGCCCTGGGCTAACAACTGTGTCCATCTTCCTCTACGTTTTTATATGGAATGCCGTCACAGCATGGCGTGATGAGCGGTGCGTAGGTCTGCGCCCAGGATCCGAACCTGCGAACCCAGGCTGCTGAAGCAGAGCACGTGAACTTAACCGCTACACCACCGGGCCGGCCCCAGGAAAGCAACCTTCTTGAGCAACTGTCCACAAAAGAGAAAACAAGAGCCATGATAAATGCATACTAAGTTGTAGATGTGTTCAGATTTCATTTTAAGCTGCTGATAGTTAGGCAGGACTATTTAGAAGCTTACAATGAAATGTTAGGACTTGAACTCCTTAGTTGTCTTCTTCCCCATCCCTGAATCCTAAAGTAATGAGGTTTCATGACAGTCAGTGACTTACCCATAAAAATACATCAGTATTACTTCTTTACCCTTTATAATTAAATTATCACTGTTTAACCAAACAAGAAAAATTAATATCAGCTCTGATATCAAGACAGAATTGGCAAAGATTAGCTTCACCAGACTTTAAAGGTGTGTCTCCAAATTTTTAGCTGATACTGTGGATAAAGTACACCTGAATTATTAAGTCAATATCTACTAGGAGATGACTAATGCATCTAAGAAATTTTAAAGCCATAGTTATCCCTCACCTTAAGTGAGTCATTTTGACAAACAAATTGTTCTTCATCCTTTAAGTCATTTAAAAGTATGTTATTTTAAGATACTTGGCAAAGTATGCATTTTAAACATAGCAACTACTTGGCAACTATATTATAGAACAGAAATAATTAAATAATAATCAAACAAATAATAACACCAAATACTTAGAAAATAAAGCTTATAACAAGTTTAACATTCCTAAATGTATAGTAATTGATTTCAATTTTTGAATTTGAATATTTGAACTCTAGTTTCTATGGTTTATTTTATAAGGAAACCCTAACTTCAAATACTTAGGAAAATCTATGCACACTATAAAACATTCTTTCTGTACTTTAATATCAATGTTTGCCATTATAATTCAGAAGGTTCATTATTTAAAAGTCTTATAATAATGCTAGTTAATATCACCCTACATTTACATACCTCTTTCTGTTTAGAAAGTATTTTCCCTAACATTTGTACTAAATTCTCAAACCAACCCCAAGAGAATCTAGGGTTCAGAGTAGATCTGTTTAAGGTTATACAGCTGTAACCTGGACTCAGCTAAAATACTATCTTGGTAAAATTATGTATCTAATATTTTTAAGTAAATTAATAAATGAATGAGTAAATGAGTGAATGAGTAAGCGAATATAATTCTAAACCAATAGGATGTTTATGTAAAAGCACTTAATTTTTATACTAAAATGTTTGTTTTTACTCTATCCCATAATTTGGGAATGTGTTATTTCACAATTAAAAATACACTAATTACTAAATCATTCCTTGTAATTCAACAACTACTTGATGAAGCAAAGCTAATATAATTCTAGACAAGTCATATTCTTGGCCACGATACATATGATGCCAGTGTTCAATTCCTAAAAAGCCTAGGGTTACTTTTACTGTATTCATCTTTCAAAATGAACTCAAATGTCACCTGCTCTGAGAAGCTTTCTCTGAATCCCTTACAAGCATATTGCCTGTGCTAAATGTTCTGATAATTCTCTGCTCATTCCTCTATTATAGAACTAATCACTCTATTTTGGAATAAACCATTTCTCTGTATTTCCCACCATACTGAGAGTCAGGGCTTACATATCTCATCTCTAGAACCCTAATGCCTAATACATAACAGGCAATCAACAAATAGTTGATCACGCAGTTGAGATTTACGTAAGTTTCAAAAACAGGGCAGAGTCTTAAAAGACTCATACCTACCATACTGAATTAGTATCTTCAGTACATTACATAATATTAGAAAAATATATAATACTATCTAGAAACCATGAGTTTGACACAGCATACATCTAACTATACACACCTAAACTTTCAAAATTGCTGCTTTGTTTCCTTTCTTCTTGTAATATTAAACTCTTCCTACTCAGTTAATGCTCTCTATACTAGACTGTCAGCATAAAAAAAAGAAATATAGATAGAAAATAATTTTAAAATACAGTGCAAAACATATAACTAAGTACCAATATTAAAAACTTATGAAAATTGAAACTCAGAAAAAAGACAAATGCATTAATATTTATGTATCATCTAAGATTAAAAAATTATTTTAAAATACTTCATAGTTACTAGTTCATGCTAATATTTAACATGGTACAATGCTAAAGATAAAGCTTACTGAAGGAAAGCTAAGAAACAGGATTACACTATATTTACTACACATATAAATGATAAAACCACTCATTAGGGAATAGCATTTAAATCTGATAATAGCAGATAAGAAATATATTATCTTGAGGCTAAAAATAAGTCTTTTAATTATTTTCAAAAATATTTCAAAGAATTCAAAGAATCCTTCAAAACTACGGGTCTTTTAACATATTTGGGATTATCCGTTGTATATTATAGAGCATCAACTTACACAAGTGTGTGCTTTCACTTAAAGTGAAACATAAAAGTACTAATAATGAAGAATGAAAAAATGAATTTAGAATTTACTAAAATTTGAAAATACTCATTCCAAAATTTTGTTACTGTAGATTATAAGTTATTGCTAACTCACGGTCAAAAAATCTTCTTCTAATTGAATTATTAACCAAATCACTGGAGGCCCTAAAATTCTAATCATTAATCTTGATGAAGTTCTCGGTTACTCTTAGGATCTTACTACATGCTCTATGTAATTAATAACGCATACACATTCTATCTTTCAAATCACATTATAGGCTTCTTGAGGAAAGGAATCTGGTCATTGATTTGTATCTATCACATTGCCTTAAACAGAGCAATCGCTTAATAAATATTTGATAAACAGAAATACTAAATGCTGTAAACTAGAATTAATATTTCTGGCGCAACAATTAGTGCTACATATTGTCATATATTTTAAATGTTCTATACTCCTTAAAATGTTCTGAACTATTGATTCATAGAGCTATGACTATTATATCGTTTTAAAATGAGATCTGGAAACTATAATAAAGAGAACAGTTAAAGGTGTGTGGGAATATTTGGCTTTGAAATATTCAGAACACGACAGTTGCACTCAAACATAAGGCATGGCCTCAAGAAAGAAGCAGTATTCATGTTTTATTGCTCCATATTACTGAACAAAGTATAGGTTACAGGAAGGCAGACTGGTATTCATAACAAGGAAGAACAGAGTCTGAATATCAATCGGCTAAGGATATAGATTTCAGTATTATAAGAAAAAGGATTAACTAGGTCAACTTGACCACACATAAAATTCATTCAGGTTATCAACAACAGAATGGGTCAAAAACTATTGTTAGGCACTTGTGACAGAAGCGAACAAAACAAACAAAAATTCCTGCCCTCAGATTCTAAGTTTGGTTTGCAAAGATAGTGTAGCCACTAACCTGGGAAAACACATTTCAGAAAGTAGCAAACACTTTTACCAGTCTACTTTCAAAATCTCTACCAGTTAGGGAATATGCTACAGCTCTACCGTTTAAAATATTAGTTTTCAAAGGACTGAAACACAGCTGCTGCTTTAACATCCGGTACTGAGCAAATTAGAGTGTTTTTTTTTTCCTTTAAAACAAACTTCCTGTTCCACCTCATGATTAATACTAACTTGGAATTGTTGAAAAAACACACCTGGTGGTCCCCACCTGACGTGAGGCTTCACTGACAGATTTGAAATTCACCAACCAAATACTTATTTGACTCACCATAGTAACGGGCACTCTGAATCAAATACTCTTGTGAGGGGTAGGAATTAGTTAAGCAACAGAGGGATAACTAAGAAATTAGAATCAGAAAAAGGACTTAAAAATTGCCATATTCAAATTTCATAAACATCCATATTCAAAAGTAATCTAAAGACTTTCTACTATATCAGAAATTTCAAGATTAATAAATAGCTATGTACTCAATATTTATTGATATTTGCAAATAATTACATTTATCTTGTGTTTTTAAATGTTTCAGGAAGACCATCATACACTTACACGTTTAATATAGACATGTTTTTATATCCTGCTCTTATTAGAAACAAAAACAAAAACAAAGCAAAGCAAAGCAAAAAACAAAACAAAAAACCAGCCTTCCAAAATGTAAGGTCAAATGTGAAAGTGATGGCTAGGAGAAAAATACATTACACAGTTAGATAGTATGGCAAATCGATGCTCTAGAAAAATAATTTTGACCTAATTTTTGGAATTGCCCATTTCAGCTTAATATCACAATAATATGAAGGGGAGAGGAAAATAAAGGTAAATAGTATGGAGAAGACGTTTAATAAAGTGTTTAAAAAACTTTGTGACATGATGCTTAACCAAATAAGTAATTAAGATAATGAGTTTTAAGAAAACTTTCCTTATAATAAAAGAAATATCTTAAAGCTATATATTTTCACCTACTTAAGGCTGAACTTGTTTTAAGATCTACTTGTGAGGTTTGGAAAAACCTAAAGTATCTTAAATTTTGGTACAATTTTCCAGGAAAATACTGACTGCATGTTTATAGATTTAGAAATCAAAAAGACACATTTTTAAATGCCTTGAAGTGTCAAACAGAACTGGCTTTAAGGAAATCTAAAAACATGATATTTAAACTAGACGTCTCATAGGTAATCTTAGCAGTAGTCTAATCAGGTTCTTAAATAACATCATATAATTACCTGTGTTTATTTCCTCTGCAATTTCCAAATCTTCTATTTGAATCATATGATCTAACATCTCTATAAAATGGTCTCTGATTTCTTCAGCTGACTCATCACCAAATTTGTAATCACATAACATTACAGTGGATCCCGGAATGGGGACAAAAACTCGGTGAGGGAGGATGTGGAACTCTTTTTCAGAATCTAAAAGGAGAAGGAACCAATATTTAGATAGGTCTGTCACTGGTATCACTGATACATATTTTATAACTATATGAAAGCATATACTAATAGAAATAAAACCTAAAAAGTCTTTTCATTTTCTAGTTGATCTGGCACAAAATTGCTCTTACTGAATTCTGCTTTACCTCAATACCTCTGGCCTCTGCAAGGGACCTAAATGCTACTCCTATGAAACATAAACTTATCACTGCCTTCAATGCGAGGATGTTGTTGCTTATACATTCTCGTATTATCCACTGTCCTATGAAGGAATACCTAGGAGAGAATTTTGTCCCCGGTCTCAGAAACAGTTGTTTTTCTTGTTTGTTTTGACTTTACAAGTACTGAATTTTATAAACAATTTTTCCCTTCTTCATGCAAGTTTGGAGTCAAATTAATGGCCCACCTACATCAAGTGCATAGGACATGATAGCACAAATATTTGTACTAATCTCACCACTGACTTCATCTTACTAGATGTAGCCCCTATACCAGCATGCGTAGGACATCAAGACAGATGCTTTGTGTATTAATCTTACCAACTCCATCTTGCTTTCTTTTACATTTCCTCTTTGCCTTGTTCTTATTACTAATATTTATTTTATCCTGTTAACTTGTAACGCCTTTTTGTAAATCGACTTAAGTCATTTTTAGCAAAAATAATCTAGATCTAAATAAATAAGGAATAACTATGTTTCATTCTTCTCTGAATACTCATAAAGTAAAATATACTATTTCCCCCAATTTCTAACATAGTCACTGGTCCACATAAACACCTATTATTGTTTGGTTCAACACCATGATTCTAATGCTCTATCAACAAAGAGATTTTGTGTGAAGAACGACCTCCTTCAGTAATGGATATGATTTGAAAATTTATCAATGTACAGATCAAGCAGACAACTAGGGCTCACTTTATAATAACCTACATTTCCTTGTCAAGAAACTAATCATAGCTTTAAATAACTACGAACAGAAGATGATGAAGAATGCCTTAAGTGTCACAGGAAATGCCATGACTTAAATTACGTGTTCCTGCCAGATTCTGCTTATTATCTTGTTTTCATATGAGAACTGTAAGAATAATTTTACTCTTTGACCAGACTGCCTCCTAGCTGTAAAATTATATTACTGCAATTTGTACTGTAGCATGTCAATTTGTCTACATATTGAAATTAGGAGTATATTATTTTATTTTGGGCCACAGTTTCCTGGAACAGATTAAGTTCAAAATTTTCAAAGATAGCTATGTGTATGTGTAACTGGCATGCAAAATTTTAAACTATTTCAAACTGCATTAATTTTAGGTTTGCCTAGAAAAGAGAGCAAATATGCTTGCTATAAAATCCAATGTTAAAGAATTGGTTGCAATGAATTTAAATTACTAATTAAAAAAAGAAAAAGTACTTGTAATTTTCAAATTAAAAAGCTAAATTAGCCATTTATTATCTAAATAAGACCAAGTTTTCTAGTTGGTTTGAGGTTAAAAATGGGAAGGGGGATCATTTTGAAAAAGCACATCTCAAAAAGTATTCTAAAGAAGAATCCTTTAGGAATATTCCCACAGCAGAGTATCTAGTTCAACATTATTTGAATAAGTTCAAAACCAAGAAAAAAATTTAAATTTAAGCCAATGTGATAAGAATTGGTTTTCTGCTGGTTAAGAATAGAATCCCAACTCATACCAGATTATTATAGAAAATTTCATAGACAAGTGATGTCTGAGCTGACTCTTAAAGGATAAGTAGACATTTGCATGAAGGGATGAGAAGTGCCATCCAGAGAGTGGAACCATGACCACAGGCAAAGAGGATTACAAATGTTCTGAGAAGATAAGTGATATGGATGGATGTTGGTATAGGGACGGAAGAAGGTAAGAGATTTTACAATTGGTGACCTCAATTTTCACAATGAGCAGGTCATCTACTGAGAGTAAGTTGGGCAGGACTAAATGAAGACTGATAGAGAATAATGAAGGAGGTCTACTTCTTAAGGGGAATCAGAGAAGGGGAAGACCACAATAAGTAAAAGGAATGATTGGAGTTCTTATATTTTTTTTACTGTCATTGAAATATTAAGTTCTTTCATCTGGATAGCCAGAATTCAAACACTATGTTTACTTCAAAGATTAGGAATGTAAAGTTAATATGCTCTTTGCAGACTCCTTATGCATGGAAAAATTTTCTAGTTCAGGTTAATTTCATGGCATACACTCTACATTTTACCATATTATAAAATCTATACTATTTTACAAGTATATAAGAAAGATAAGCTAAGCAAAATAAGGACTAAATCTAAGATTAACAATTTGGTGTATATATATATTCAATTTCAAAATTTACATTTGTTTGTATTATTATATTTGCAATTTATTCTTTTATCTTGGTATCTTCAGATCAACTAACATGTTGCTAGAATAATCATCCTGTTACTAAAGTTTAAAAAATATATATTTACACTTGGTTTCTTTTGAAATATAATGCTACACTTCCCAAAAATTAAAGTTAAGAAGTTTTAAAGACAACTATCATTAAGTAATTCTCTTCTTTCCTCACCTCCAACATAACAGCAACTACCACTTACTGAGGACTTGGCTTACCAACTCATATTACAGGCTTTAAAAAACATCATTTTATTTAATCTCACAGCCTCAAAAAGTAGCTACTATAATCCCCATTTTCCATATAGGACAATGGATGCTTAGATAGGCTGAATCATTTACTTGAAGTCACTCCACTAGTGGCAGAATAGACACAGAACCCAAGAACTTCAGTCTTTCCTCTTTCCACCAAACTACACTGCCTATTCTCTTCACAGAGACGTCAAAGCCCATTCACTTACTAGCTAAAACTTTTTTTTCATTTTTAAAAAATTTAGGATTAGATAATAACATTAACTCCTAACATATCAAATTTAATAAATAAATATCACAACCGCTATTAGAAGTAATTAATTTTACTGATGTGGACATCAGCAAAAAATTCAAAATACTAACTTAACATAAAATAATACCAGGACGGTCAGATAATATCATTTTTAGGAAGCATTTTTCAATGGAATAGAGTATTTAAGTAATGTGTGTGATAAGACAGATCTTTGACATTAAATGGTGGATACATCCTATGTCCCTGAAAATCCTAAAATTCACAGTTCAGTTGTAATACATACTGCTGCTCAGAAAGTGAAGTAATGTTTAACACCATGCGAGTTATCACATACACAAAGTCAAGTAGCAAAAGCAAAGCCACACTGAGATGAGGCTGCTAGGCTGACTGGGTGGCTAAGTGACCAGGTTCCACATACTTCCAAAACCAAAAATCTCAATCCAGTTGCTGCATATGAGATTCAAATTCATGTCTCAGCAAAACTGTACATTATTAGTGGATGGAACTGCAGGGTTATTTGTGAATCAAGGGAAAGACAATGTTAAATCTGGCAATTCCAGGAATCTATCATACTAGGAATAAAAAAGATTATAATTAGTCCACTAAAACCTAATATACTGGCTATCAGTAATACTAAAAGACATATAGAGGAGCTTTTTTTTCCCTATAAACTTAAAAATATACCCTTAACAAGCTAATATATGTTTCAATTATATACATATTCAACTGTGATTGCAAGTCCACTCAGATCTGAATCGTATGGAAGGTGGAGATATGTGTGGCTTCAAAAAGCATACTCAATATTATAATTTCTTTAAGAGTAAAAAAATTATTTTTAATACAAATTACTGAAATGGTATAAATTGTTTATGTTTCTCAAAAGATGGAATAATTATAAAAGGTTAACACATCATGACCCAGCCTTTTAAAAATCTAATAAAGTTTGTTAGAGTAATAGATGAGAAGTATACAAACTAGTACACAAAAAAAATTTCATAAGAGAGATCAATTGCATATACACCACAAATACCTATTAAAGAATCTATTATATAACACTCAGCACTAATAAATAAATATTTTGATTATGAATAAATTCTTAGAAAAAACCTCATAGGTATTAATAAAAAATATTAGCTTTAAAATGTTAATACAGTTTATCCATTCTAACAGCTATTCATGCAGAATTTTTTAAAAAAATCCTCCCTAAAATTGTTAAATGTTGACAGATTTGCTATTACAGTTACACACTGCACAATGACATTTCAGTCAAAGAGACTGCGTATAAGACAGTGGTCCCACAGATTAGTACCATAGAGCCCAGGTGTGTAGTAGGCTATACCATCTAGGTATGATGTTCGCACCACAAAATCACCTAATGATCTATTTCTCAGAACATATCCTGGTCCTTAGGTGATGCATGACTGTATAAGGTATTCAAAAACTTTCTTTTGGGTGGCAACTGAAAAATTTTCATTCAATAATAAAAGTAAAGGTGACATACTGTTATAAAAGATGGATATAGGTAGTTATAAAAGATGACGAGATATGCATTATATCTTGACATCCTATTATTATATTAATTGAACATGCAAAAAAAAGTACTTAATTTTATACTCATAACTTTTTTTTCTGGAATTTCATTCATAAGCAGATCCTCAAATAGTATTTCACAACGGTCAGCAATGGTATTCAATATATCTCTCTTCACTGCCTATGGAAAAACAAAACAAATCACAGTAAGAAATATAATCCATTACTTTAGATTTGCATTATTTTATTGACCAAAAAAACCGACATAATTGGCTTCCCTGTATAATCATGTCCACTAAAATAACTGGTACATCATTCCATTTTAATGTCCATTTATTTAACATGCTTATTAATACATTAATAGTTTAACAGCAAATGTGCCTAGACTTCATCTAAATAGCAAATTAAAACCAAATAAATGAATAAAATTTTTCATCTAAACAAATTATGCTAGTGTGCCAAATTAGGAAATGTGTAACTATGACAAAAGTGTCAGTCATCATTTTTTAAATTTCTGAATTATATAGATTATAGAACACTACCTAATAATTCTTCCTAGGAATACTTTTCCTGTTATTTAAAAATTTCAATTTCCCTCAGAAGACATGTATCAAATGTACTAATATTTCACAGCTGTGGAACACTTAATAAACTTGTATAATCATCACTTTAAAAAAGACATAAAATAGATATTCTACATATGAAAATCTGGGGACCAATTAGATATATCTGGACTGTCCAACAGATTGGGCCTTTATCAGTTAAAATCAAATTAATAATTATGAAATGTGAGATTGAAAAAAGATAAAATTTTAAGATTTTTGAATCATTATGTTAACATGTTTCTGTTTTTCATATATCAGTTATTCTTTTTGTACCTGCACAGCATCTTTAACCTTGGGTTTATTGCTATGAACATAAGCTCTGCATTTCACAGCACCCTTTAGGTTTACAGAGCCGCTGCAGATCTGGACTGTGGCTGTGGATCTGTGGTCTGAATTCAGAAGCTGAAAGACAAAATCTGTGTAAGTTCTAATAGTCAAGAACTATTAACTATACGAAACATTTCAACATTATATAAGCCATTTTACGAAGCAAGAAGAAATTTTTAACAGAACCAAGTGCTTGAATATATTCTCCATAAATTTTTAAAAGGCCTTCATATTTCTCCTTGTAAGTTATATATTATTTTCTGAGTATTTTGAATGTACTCTGAAATTAAACACAATTACATCTCAATTTTTTCTTACTAACGTAACCATTTAAAGTACCAATATTCATTCACTAAAATATTCGCTCACCAATATATTCACTAAAAATATATCATTTGCAGATTACTCAGATAAGTACCATTAAGATGAAAAGATACATAAAGAAGACATGATCTAGTGGAAGATATAAGGTATACAATATAAGATTTGCACAAAAATAACTGGAATACAATGCAGGATGTGATAAATATGGTAAAATTACAAGCAACGTATAGACACTCACTTAAACACTTTCAACTCGTAACTATCATCGACTAAAAGTATTGCTATATGCTCTACAGCAGGAAAAAAGCAAGTCAACTATGCCTGTCACCAGAAAATGATATTAGTGGTTGTAAGCAATCATTTTCATCTCAGTCTCTTTCTTTACTCTAAGGAGTATTACTTCATACTTGGTTTTGAGATGTTTCACAGATCTCTTTAAACTTATCATTTAAAATAATAACATTGTAAGGCTAATGGCAGCGGTACTAGATGGAAAATAAAAGATGAGCTTAACACTGCAAAGAAAGAAACAAGACTTGATGGTGGTTGAGTGGGAGGAAAGTGACATCAAGTACTTGTTGACTACTTATTATATATTGGTCATTTTAAAGTTTCCAGCTGGCTGACCAGTGGAATGATTGACAAAAATATATTACACTACATAACATTAAATATTATAACAATAAATGATGTCTTATGATATTATCCTCCACTCTTCTATGTTCCCACACTCTATACATCTCCTAACTACAATTTTATTACTAAAAGAATTTTAACTGAATTGTTTAATAAACCAAGAGGTCACATAACTACTAAAAAGCATACAGATAGAGGAATAGCCTTAAAACAAAGGACACTACTAAAACCAAAAGGAAGGAGGAAAACAAAAGACTAAAAATACTTTTAAGGTATTGAGAAAGAAATTGAGAGCACATGTTGAGTGACATTAAGTCCAATAACAATTTATTAATCAACTATTGCTAAACACAGAGAAAGAAGAGAAGAAATTAAAACATCCTCATATGCCAAAATCTATTTTATTCAGTTAAAAAAATACACAAGTCCTGGTAGTATTTCCCTGTTCCAACATTTCCAGTATAATACTGAAATGAAAAGTTTTCTACAAACATGGATGAATTTTATACCCTGTCTGTTCTCTATGATAATTTCAAGCAGGATTAAAATTAAAGGCATGCACACTTTTAGGAATAATTAGTGGCTTTAACTTTTTATTCTTCAAGATATCCAAATTTCAATTTCTGAAGAGATGTATAATTTAAAACCACCATCTAAAAATATGAAACTTGCTAATACTTTGTGATTGCCAAATCAGAAGAGGTATAAACCTACTTCAAATTAAGTATATGACAACTCTTGCCACATGTGTGTACACACCTTTTACTTTTAAGTTGTTAAGAATTATAACTTTGCTTATAAAACTTACAACCCAAAATATTACACATAAATATGCATACACGCGTAGTACGTATGTATAAGCACACATATATTTTTAAATTGCTATCTACTTGATGTTAAAATTTTAATAGCCTTGATGCAAAAGACCCAAATAAGTTTCATTAAAATAATGTTTCTTGGGAACAACTCTCCTAGAACTGGATGTTTTTTACAGTCTCTTATATCTCTAAAATTCTTTGATTCTCTAATTATAAACATAAAGACAAAAACAATTTCATTACGGTTATTCTAAGAAATAATGTATTTAGCTAAGCAGTATTTTAAAATATTTACCAACTGTGTTAGCACTTTGACATCAAAGGAATGATTAGTCGCTTGAGCATTTCCTCTAGAAGATTTTTTCTGAAAAAACACAAAAGTTAAAAAACTAAATTGTTGAGATTGGAGTGGAACATAAAAGACAATTTAGGAACTATCCTACATACATCAAGTAACTTAGAGGAAAAAAAGTCTTATTATTTGTTTTATTTTATCTTTTTCTATAGATATGTTACTTCATGTATTCTATATCAATCAATGGGTACTCTTAAAAACCATTAATTCCCTACTTTTATTCCTCTAAAGCAAGGTTTGTCAAACTATGGCCTATGGGTCAAATCCAGAGTACATCAGTCTTGTAAATAAAGTTTTACTGGAACACAACCAAGAGCATTCATTTACCTATCATCTGTGGCTTCTTTCATGCTACAACAGCAGAGCTGAACAGCTGCAACAGAGACTAAAGGCCCGCAAAGTCTAAAATATTTACTATTTGGTTCTTTCTATAAAGTTCACTGACCTTTGCTCTAAAGAGAGAGATCACTAAAGACTCTCTTCAGATCAAAGCTATTTTAGAAGCCCATATAGATGCTTCCTATGAAAAGGCCAAACTTAGTCTTTAAACAGCTACCAGGTCAGAACATGGGCCTAACAGTTTTAAGTAGTTTACCATTTGGAAATCAGACAGAATTTAGATGACACTCTCTTCTTCAGGCTTCCAGATTCCAATTACTTCAGAAATAATCTCCCATCGTTTTCTGAGAAAAACATTTGCTTTTTACTTTAAAAGATCTTAGAAATAACAAGTAGATGAAAACTGTTTTCACAAAGGCAAGGACTGAAGAACTAAAGATAAGTCATATCTTATTTTTCCTTAAACACAAATAACTTCTTTAGTAAGATGATTTTGTCTTAATTCACCTGTCCTTCTAATAGGTCACAATCTTCATCTTTAACTTGTCCATTAATCAAATAAACACCATTTTCTATTTGCTTGGCCCAGCGTGCAAGTCCATTCTTAAAAGAAACACAACATGGATATCTTTTAGAAATAATGCCATCTCAATTAAACTCTCTAGAGTCTATTTTTTCCCATCTAATACACTGAAATATTAAAAATCCCTAAGTATCTGTAATGTGGTATTTAATTCAGTCTCATAAACAACAAAAAAAGTATATGTCCAATTTTTGGCACCTTATCCACATGTAATAATAGTTTTTCTAATCCTTATCCTAAACTAACATTCATATCACAGACTTAGGAGGCTTTATAACTACATGACCACAGTCAAATTAAATTGAATAATTTCCATTATCTTAAAAAAAGTCAGAAAAGAGAAAGAGCCTCAAATAAATATATACAGCAGTATTAAAGAGGAAAAAATAAGCAAGCTCCATTTGCCTCCTTCAATAGGAAAAAAGAAATGAGATATGAATAATAGAATGGTATAGAAATACAAAAAAAAAGACTGAAAAAGGGAAAACAAAACTAAAGACCAAGAGAAAGTAAAAAGAGCAAACAGTATATCTTCTTACATAATTATATTTTACATAGCTATATTTTATAATGTATAGAACTACATGTTAATTAAAAAATATTTAGGGAACATTTATTATGCTAAATACACTAGAATTATAACATTGTGTCACCTCTATATTTCTAATCTGGCTGAGGTAATAAATTAGTCACCCATAACAATATCACTATAATTAGAATGCAATTTTTAAGGATTAAAAAATGAATGGCACAGATAACCAGAATAAAAGCAGATTATCTATTCACTAATCACTAAAGAAAATTCATTTTACCCTGATACCTTTGTATTTTTCTCCAGAGTATAGCTGACAGAAGTAGCAGACAGCGGGATGTGAATATTAATATGAACTGTACACTCTAAAGAAAGCCATGAAGCTGATAGCCCATTTTGATACTTCCAATCTGCTGGTTTTGCTGAACTCTTTAGCAGTGGGGAAGGGGGGAAACATAAAATATGTGATTTAGGTAAATACACATATCAATAAAAACATCATAAAATGTACAACCTAATAACTCATACAAGCTGATATGCAACATATCTGGGCAAATTCTTTCATCAAAGGGCAAGAGGTTAGAACTAAATAAAAGTAAAGCATGCATTAAGTTCAGTATTCTTCAGTACATCCCAGGCAACCTTGCAACTCCCTTCCCCAGTGGCAGGCTTAAAAAAGGATCAGATAGTTCCCTGTTTAGAATTCTGACAAGTCCTCTGGTCCTCTAGTTTCCATCTGTAGCTTCAACATATTAATTCTGAAGCTTCTGATGTGGAGCAAATAATCACTGAGCGACTACTAGGTACCAGACATTTTCCTTTCTGTCCCATCTTTGCTAGCAGAATACTGCAAATTTACTTATTCATGTTGCTTTTAAACACCTTAGCAAAATGTTAGTCTAGATTCTGCTATAGGTAGCTTGCTTACTAGGCATTGTAGCTACCAAAAGCTCAGACACTTTTACTACCAGCCTTTCAAATATAACACTCAACTCATAAACAAGGTAGGGGGAGTTGAACAATAAAAAAACATAAATTTTCCTTGCTTGTAATGAATTAATCATATTTAAAAAAAAATATTACAAACAGTTGTGGACAACAATAGGAAGTGATAGCACTGAAAATTATTAAAACAATTGAACTTTATTTTAAAAACAGTTTGCAACACAGAAAAATCTTCAAAGAGTAATTTTTCTTACCTTTGGATCATGGATATCATAAGTTCGACAAAATATTCTTTACTAATTAAGGATAGAAACGACTAAAAAAACAAACAATTCTTGATAATCAAAAGAAAACAAACCATTAAAAAATAAAAATAAAGTCCATGCATCCAAGAGATTTTATAAAATCATACCACTTTATACACATAAAGATATATACATACATAAATGTGTATGCATGTATGTATTTGTACAAATATATATATATAACTGTTCTGCCTATAGTACTAGTGGTACTTTCAACTATTTCCTACTGCTTATAAATCCTGCTAATCAAAATGAATAGAATGGAAGCACTTGCAAAATTTTCCTCAAATATACACCCTCTATAACAAACAGGAATGCCGTTTTGAATGGAGCCAAGCCTGAGACTGTTTATTGGATCAAAAGGCGTGTACATGAAACTTTCTAGTCAAATATCAAAAGAGTTAAAAGCCCAGCTCCTGCAGGAATGATCACTTTTTGAATTTTATCTTTTGCAAGTCCTAATGTACTGGCCCCTTCCATTGCTTCACTCCCTTAACGACCTGCCTCCTAATTGGGAGGTACCGTGCCCTGGCAAGATGTAGAGGAAAGAAGCTACGGAGGCCCTATAACTGGCTTTTAGCGTCACTTGATCTTGGCCAAAAGCAAAAATTTTTTGGATGTCCTACACTGTCCAGCTCAGTGCATCTGTGCTTTGAATTGAACATTTTATCTACGGGAATTGGAGGTGAAAATTTAACATATAATAAAAACATTACTTGCCTAAGCTGTCATCTAACTCTCCGTAGGGGACCTATTATGCTTCCATGGACAGTAGATCACTGGTAAAGAGTTCAGAATCCCCGTTCTTGCCATCTCTCTCAAACTCTTTACAACACTGAAACATGATTAACAACCATTATTATTATTGGCAGTCCTAATTATGTGTTATTTACAGAAAAACTTACAAACTATGCCTATTTTTTAAATGATGATTTAAATAAATGTTTGGGGGAAAAACTTGCAGGAACATTATTTTGCTATTGTACACTTTAAAACATAAACACCTCAATAAAAGATACTTTTTTGTAGAAGAGCAAATGTGAAGTGTCACTCGTTCTGAGACCTCTTCCTCTGTGAAATTCCACAGTCTCTTTTTATTCATAGATTTTTCCATAGCAAATACTAGCTGAAAGAGATAAAAAACACACATCAATTGAATGTAAAATGAAAGAAGGAAAGTGAGTGCAGAAAAAGACAATTATAAGGTCCCTAAGCTCCTATCCAGCTTTAAAATTCCATGGTTCTATCATTAAATTTTCTTTTCTTTAAAAAAGGAGTGAAAGTGATTATTAACTACTTGGATTTCCTTTTTAGAGATATACAAAAATTGGGTTTTAAATGGAAAAATATAATTCACTGTCATTAACGGCCAATTGAACATGAAAAACTAATTCTGAGCAACTAACATTTAAGTGAAGTATAGAATAAAGATTTTATTTTAATTAGAATCAGAAATGACAAGTGATTTTTAACCTACAAAAACAGAGCATGTCACCCATTTGGCATTTCTTATTTAAATGTCACAAAAGATGTAAGGCAATATATAAGGACACATAAAATATAGTAATAACATAAATTAAAAGTGAAAAAAATCAGAAATAGTGACATAATTTTATGCCAGAATTAAGAATTATAAAAATGCATATCTGATATGGGGAGAGGGGTCATAAATGTAGCTCTAAGCTTTCTAACAATAATGTGCACAGGGAAACCTAATTCGTTACCTAATTCACATGGTCCATAAGCTGAAAACAAACAATTGATCAGAAGATGCACAACTTTCTTGATAATGATATCAAAAGAAATTTCTTCAAAGATGATATCACGTAACATAATGAACAAAGTTCTTAACCACGACCTTACAGGAGACACTGACAAGTTTTATAGGGTTATTTCCTTCTTTTTTTTTTGGGGGGGAGGAAGATCAGCCCTGAGCTAACATCCATGCCAATCCTCCTCTTTTTGTTGAGGAAGACCAGCTCTGAGCTAACATCTATTGCCAATCCTCCTCCTTTTTCTCCCCAAAGCCCCAGTAGATAGTTGTATGCCACAGTTGCACATCCTTCTAGTTGCTGTATGTGGAACGTGGCCTCAGCATGGCCGGACAAGCGGTGCATCAGTGCGCACCCGGGATCCAATCCCAGGCTGCCAGTAGCAGAGCAAGTGCACTTAACCGCTAAGCCACGGGGCCAGCCCTATAAGGTTATTTCTTATAGTGTCCCTCAATGCAGGCCAATGGAAACAAAGTTAGGTAACTGAAACTCGATTTCTGAAATACAGCATTTCTGAAATCTTATATGTTTCTTAGGAACAAAAGAGATAGAAAAGTAAAAGAAAGGAGGACCTGACTGTGTCTAGCACTGAGCCCACATGCACCTCATTCAATCCAGCACCAACCACAAAAGGATGCACAACCAATGTTATTACATACACACAGATTTAGATCAGATTTCAACATGCCAAAGAGGATGAACAACTGTAAAAGGTACATTTATTAAAAAAAAAAAAAAAAAAAAAATGGCAGAAGGTTGAATAACTTGCCAGGGAGAGGAACATCTCCATTTTCTTTCCTTATTCTCTTAGGTACAAATATCAAAGGTTTGAGGGTGGGACATTCATAGGCAAGAAGGTTACAGGGGCCGGCCCAGTGGTGCAAGCGGTTAAGTGCACACACTCTGCTGCAGTGGCCCGGGGTTTGCAGGTTCGGATCCCAGGCACGCACCGACGCACCACTTGTTAAGCCATGCTGTGGTGGCGTCCCATATAAAGTAGAGGAAGATGGGCACAGATGTTAGCCCAAGGCCAGTCTTCCTCAGCAAAAAAAAAAAAAAAAAAAAAAAAAGAGGAGGACTGGCATTGCATGTTAGCTCAGGGCTGGTCTTCCTCACAAAAAATAAAAATAAAAAAATAAAGTAAGCTTTTGAAAAAAAGAAAAGAAAAAAAGGAAAGAAGGTTACAAAACTGGACCAGTCTGTAGCATCTGGGATTCTTCTCTGCACACTTTTTTACCACAAAGTTCTTTTGGGATTCTGTGGGGTTTTGCACTTTTCAAGATTGTGGGGTCCCCCTCTCTCGGGGTGGAAATAACTTTCTGAAGGCTCATTTGGATCTTGAGTACTAAGAGAGATGAAAGCTGGCTGCACAGAGTTGGCTTTAGGTTTGGCTTAAGGGGAAACAGCTTGTGGACCTTCATATTTACTTCTAGACTATGTTACCCAATTCCCTGATGTAGGAATAAAACAAAAAGCAAGAGCTTCATGATAGCTACTCTGCCCAGGAATAAAGAATAAGTATCTGATTGTTATTGCTTTATGTTTTATTCTCAAGATCTTGAGAGAACTGAACAGGTGAAGAATCGTAAAACCTATTCATTTCACATTACACCAATCACTTGGCACTGAATGGAAGGTCTAGCAGAATACTGCTATTGTACAACAAAAATTGTTAAATCATTATAACTTGTTTCATAATAGTAAAAAATTATCTTTAAAATAAAAAAGACTTTTAAAATATGTAGCTTTGAATGAAAATATAAATATTGACATTTATTACACTTAAAATACCAAGCAATTGGGTAGAAAAAGCTGTCTCGACATAATCCCAGCATAAAGAATTACAAACATTAATCTAAATATGCCTAGGATCAATCATTGTATACAAGTATAATCAATTAAAATAAGATGCAACTTTGAACATATTAAGAATTTTTGATATCTCAGACTTACTCTCCGCAGGGCATTTTGAAAATCATTTCCCATTTCTAAAGTTGTAATTATAAATACTCCAAGGACTAAAAGTCCCCCTGGCAGCATTCTGGATACCTAAAAATAGAAATACAGTATTAGCTAACATAAGCATTGGTATTACATGCAATCCTTTGTGTCTGAGAGGCTAAATAGTAAATCAGCAAATACCTACTGAGTACCAACCATATGCAGAGCATTGAGGTACGGGTTTTGAAAAACTGGTTAAAACATTGAGAAATGGATGACAGCCAAGAGGAATGGGGTGTCATTATGTACACAATATTCCTAGAGTGTCCTTAACTTTTTACCTTAAAACCACTTTATAAATAAAACCATTTCATAATGACATCCTTTGGCTACATCAATAAACAAACCTGTTTCGCATGAGATCAAAGACTGAAATATCTTCTAACATTTTTCAATGGCTTCCACTATCAGCTAAATAAAACACAAATTTTATCTTAGACTGGTATTTCAGACTCTAAAATCTGGCTAATCTGATATTCAGAGCCTTATTTGACACTTCTTTCCCTGAAACATTCAAGTATCAGTCAAAAACTTCTCACTGTTCTCCATACATATACCTAGGCTTTCTAACTCGATATCTTTACTAAACCTGCTCCCTCGGCCGGAACTGACTTTCTCTTACACTTCGACATGTCTGAAATCTATTGGATACTTCAAACTTGGCTTAAGGAAGCTGTCTTCCCTGACCTTTTGATCTCCGAACTCCCACAGGACTTTGATGCAGTTTTCCCAGGAGCTTATCACATGAGCCTGCATTATAGTTATCAGTATACCTTACTAGCTGGTCTGGGAGATCCTTAAGGGAAGAAGGAAGAAGTGATTCTTAACTACCTTTGTATCCCTATAACATTCAACAGAATACTAGAGCCTGGGATTTGAACAGAGGGAGTGCAACCTGAGAATCCATTGTTTCCTATTGTTTAGGTTTACCTCAATTTTTTAAACCTATTTATTGATATTGGGCATTTATGTTATTTCCAATTTTTCTTTACTCTAAAATAATACTGGTTAAAAATCCTAGCAAGTCCTTCTGTGTTCACAAGATTATTTGCTTAGGATAAATCTCTTGAGGTGGATTACCAGGTTAAGGAGTCATGCATAGGGTCAGCCCAGGGGTGTAGCGGTTAAGTTCATGTGCTACTTCAGGGGCCTAGGGTTTGCGGGTTCAGATCCTGGGTGTGGACCTACACACTGCTCATCAACCCATGCTGTGGCAGTGTCCCACATACAAAATAGAGGAAGATTGGCACAGGTGTTAGCTCAGGGACAATCTTCCTCAAGCAAAAAGAGGAAGACTGGCAATGGATGTTAGCTCAGGGCCAATCTTCCTCACCAAAAAAAAAAGCAGTTATGCATATTTTTAAGGTTTTTGATACACACTACCAGTTTATCCTCCACAATATCTATTATTTCCCTTCACATGATTGTGGCTAGTTCTTAATGCCACAAGGATTTCTTTCTGCCATCTATACTCAGAGGTCAGAGTGCTTTGGTTATCTTTTGTGTACTTAATGTATAAGCAAACTGATCACAAAGCTAAGTCTTCAGAAAATTAGACACCATAGTCTAATCCCTAATGTATTTGCATTGTGTCTGCTGATGGTTCCCACTGATTTCATAAATTCTACTCACTGTAGTAACACAAGCTTGACATATAAATAAAGAATAAAGTTTTCATATTTAGCATGGGAAGCCTGCATATCTTTTCAAAATCACCAATACACAAAATTAACCATTTCTTTCTAGAAGCAAAATGGTCAATTCATTTTGCTATATAAATTTTGTGTGTGTGTATATACATATATAGAAAATACACATCTCTCTCTATATATATGTATATGTATAGATATACAGTTATGCGCCACATGATGTTTTGGTCAATTACAGATCGCATATATGACAATGGTCATGTAAGATTAGTACCATACAGCCTAGGTGTGTAGTGTAGTAGACTACACTATGTAGGTTTGTGTAAGTAGACTCCATGATGCTCCCACAATGACGAAATAGCCTAATGATGCCTTTCTCAGAACATATCCCCGTCATTAAGTGATGCATGACTGTATATAATTTATAAGAGACCAAAAGCAAAATTAGAGTAGAAAGTTACTTATAAACCATTGGTAATTTAAGTTTAAAATATTTAAAATTGTCATTAGAAGATGGTATTAAATATTTCTTGGATTTTTTTGTAAACTACATACCAACTCTCATCATGAACACATACACACAGACACAGAAAAACATGTTTGTATATTTAAAAGATTTAAAGTTGATTGGAGACTAAAATAATTCTACTTTTACCTTACTCTAACATTCTTTATTAGATGATATAACCCATTCAATAACTACTTTTAAGTGAATTCACTCATCACTCCCTCACCCACCCCCAAATCTGTTTTCTCCTCATGTAATAGCAACATCATCTTCCTAGATACCCAGGCTAAAAGTCTCAGTAATCTTTAGCTACTCTCCCTAATACCTCTTCACTCCCAATCTACCTGGTCACTAAATCATCTAGATACTAGCTCTTTCTCTGAAATGTTTTGGCAATGAAGTTTTAGCCCACTGCATTAGTTTGTTTATTCATGCATCCGTTTTTCCAATATTTTGGAATTCTCCTTACAAACCATGGAAATACTATGCTTGGCACTGAAGATATAGCCATAAACAAAACAGACGTGACCCCTGTCCTCACGAAACTTAGTCTAGTTTAGACTCACATCACCTTTTTTTGAACTATCACTGTAACTGTATGTGTTCTGCTCTGTCTCCAGTCTCTCTGCTCTCCATTTACACTGTACCAAGGCATTGAAATTATTTTCTAAATTATTGGCAGGTCAATCATACTAACTCCTTCTCAAAATAGGGAGCTCTGAAAGTCTACCATTGAGTTACTGTCTACCAAACAAATTCCCTACTTCTTAGGATGGCACTCCAAAACCATTCATAAACTGGCCCCCCTACAGTCTTCTGTCTAAATACATTCTTTTACAAAACCTGTGTTTCAATTACACCCAATTGCTTGCTAGTCTCCTAACATACCTTTAACTTTCATGCCTTTGGATCATTTATCCCTACTGTCCTTTGGGCATTCAGTGAGTCCCCTGACTTCTACTGGCAAAATCTTATTCATCTTTCAAGTTCAGAGCCTTCTGTGAAGCTGTTTGAATCCAGCCATTGGCAGATATTTAATCATTCCCCACTCTACATTCCTATAGCACTTTTCTACTTTTATCTCATTTCTCTTATAATTGGTTTTCGTAGTAATGTCTTTCACGGTGGTTAACATATAAATTCTCAGGACATTTAAAAAAAATTTAACCCTCATTTTATTCCCTCAGTACCTAGATTAAGTTTTTAACAATCTGACCAGCAACTATATTATCAATAACTAATACTATTTTAAAGTAAAGAAAAACTGGAAGTAAGTTAAATGACCAATAACAGGAGATAGCTTAAAAAATACAATGTAAAAGTATAGCATATAAGATTAAAAGCTTTCAAGTCAGACTGCCATCCAAGTTTCATCACTTATTATATAATCTTGGGTGGTTTACTTAACTTCAAATAAGAAAATGCTTTTTAAAAATTAGACACAAGTAATCAACAAATAAAAAATATAATCATGGATGAAACACAGCAGGAAATACTTCTATTTTTTATCTACTATGCAAGTTGTGAACACTTAAGAATGAGTACCCTGAAATCCTAGTCTACTCAATAAATAAAGTGCTTTCATTTTGTTAGTCAATAAACACAAACTTAACTATGTAGAGACAAATATGATGACCTGGTTGGCATGTTCTGTGGTCCATTCTTCATCCAAGTTATCCAACTTAGCTTTGGGATGTTTGAGGTTCTCATTTTGTTCCTCTTTGGGTGGCGTTCTAGTGGCAAGAATCACATAATCCTTTTGTGAAGAACACTTAAAAACAAAACAGAAAAGCTTATTAGAGCGATATCTGATTGAGAAATGTAAAGCTCTTATGACATGCAAAAACTGAGTAATATTTACAGCAGTTTAAATTGTTAATACCTATCCAGTCATGTGTTGCACATAGTGGTCCTTAAAAATGGCTTACTGGATGAGTGAATGAACTGCATTTAAACTAAAAGATAATATGCTTGGTCAATTTTCTAATTATAATATTTATTTTCTAAATACTTTGATCAGATGGATGGTTCAGCAAATATAAAAACTCAGTAAAATAAAGCAACAAATGACCTTGCCCATCTTACATTCATGGAAATGATAACAGTGGGGAATTTGCACATGTGTGTCCACAGGAAAACAAAGGGGATGTGGGACATGTAATTGAAGTGATATCAGATTTGTGTTCCGTTTTAATAGCAGTTAAATGGTAACCAAAGGTGGGCAATCGAAAGATAAATTAAGGAATATTTAACAGCTCAGTCTCATTACAGTGAAAGTTTCTTACAAAGAAAGAATAAAAATAAAGCTGATAATACAAGTTAGCATGGTGTCAACCTCATGCATGACCTGAAATTCCCATCTTTAGGGTCATCCTGGAATAGAAAATAAAGGAAGAGAAATTACTTCTACAAAAGTTATTTCCAGGGAGTTACATTCAAATGCTTACAGGAAAAGGCAGGTGCTGATTAAGAAAGCTCTTCCTTTTCATAAAATCTAAGACTTTGAAAAGAAAAAGAAACTGACCCTGCGAGTGACACACAGGCAAGCTTGAGTGGAAAGAGAAAAAAGTGATGAACCCTGGAATAAAGAGGAAGAAGAAACATGTAGAATATTGGAAGGAATAAAAAGGCAGCATGAAGAAAGACTGGAAGGAAGGTCCAAAACTGTGGGAGACTTATTTGTAAGGTGGTGGTTTCACTGAGCTCTAGAAACAGTCTACGCGCAGTAAGGCAAGTTTGGAAGAGGGTATTTCTCCCTGACCTTTTAACTTTACTGATCACATCTTTCTCTAAGACCCTCTTTCCCTTAAATTTTTAAAATAAAGGGAAGGAAAAATCCTTAAATAAAATTCCTAGCAAAAAAAAGCCCCATATTAGATGTTAAGTAACCTGAATCAAAAAGAAGTTCAAATTGTTGCCAAGAGAGGTGGTCTGACTGTCTAACGAGAGGCCTCATGGGGTAGTACTAACTGGGTGAACGGTGCAGGGTCTGCCCTTTGTCTCACAAGCTAAGAGATCGGATTTGTGAAAACTCTTAGAATGAACCTGTCTCTCAGGCTAGAAGCTCATTTGGAATGACGTTGAAAATTAGAATACCATGAAGGGGTGTGAACACATGAGTCCTCTGGACAGTGTCTTCTTTACAAGTAGGTAACATAGAACATCAAATTATAAGAGAAAGTAGATTGGGAATGTGGACAGAATTAGAACAAGGAAAGCTAATTATGCAATTTGAAGGTTCTCAGGCATCATGATAAAATATCCAGAAACAAACTGTCACAATAGAGTTTTATTTCCTACTAGGCCTCAAAATCAAGTCCTTGGCCATAGTGCACTCTCCCCTAAATAGTGTTTAGAGGGGCGGGCCCCGTGGCTTAGCAGTTAAGTGTGCACGCTCCCCTACTGGTGGCCCAGGTTCGGATCCCGGGCACCCACCGACGCACCGCTTCTCCAGCCATGCTGAGGCCGCGTCCCACATACAGCAACTAGAAGGACGCACAACTATCTCCTGGGGCTTTGGGGAAAAAAAGGAGGATTGGCAATAGATGTTAGCTCAGAGCCGGTCTTCCTCAGCAAAAAGAGGAGGATTAGCACGGATGTTAGCTCAGGGCTGATCTTCCTCACACACACACAAAAAATATAGTGTTTAGAGGGGCGTAGCCAGTTTGTCTCCATGACTCTCCTTTTTTGTTGTTTTGGACTGCTGACCAGTCCTCCCTGCTGATTAACACATCCTTCAATTATAATGAATTAGTGGGTGCTTATGCTTTTTAAACTAACTGCCCAAATCTCTGTTCCATTTTGTGTTAATCTTTGAGGCTTAACTCTAAGAGGGAAATAGAATTTTCCTAATTTCCAAATTTCTCCCAATCCCTTTCCCTTGCTCTCCATTGAATTAACGTTAAAAAAAATTCAGGGGTCGGCCCTGTGGCACAAGCAGTTA
Source organism: Ceratotherium simum simum (assembly GCF_057802395.1). Lineage (NCBI taxonomy): Eukaryota > Metazoa > Chordata > Mammalia > Perissodactyla > Rhinocerotidae > Ceratotherium > Ceratotherium simum. The sequence continues at coordinate 21,157,048 of NC_141901.1, read as the reverse complement.
AGTGCGCGCGTTCCACTGTGGCGGCCCGGGGTTCGCCGGTTCGGATCCTGGGCGCGCACTGACGCACCGCTTGTCAAGCCATGCTGTGGCAGTGTCCCATATAAAGTAGAGGAAGATGGGCATGGATGTTAGCCCAGGGCCAGTCTTCCTCAGCAAAAAAAGAGGAGGATTGGCAGATGTTAGCACAGGGCTGATCTTCCTCACCAAAAAAAAAAATTCAGTAAGATGAGTACTATAGTACGTAACAAAATACATAACCACTGTTGCTACAAGTCTGAGATAAACCAGAATGGGCATAAAATTGTCAAAAGCTACTTTTCTAAAAAAATGGGACAACCAGGAATTAATAAAGATTGGAAGAGAGTACAAAACACTTTGGAAAGACAATAAGATAAATAATCTGGTCAGTAAAATTTTAATTTTGGAGTTTCTACATTATAAACTACTTTTCTTTGCCAAAAGGGAAAAGGGAGATGTGTTCTGACTTGAGCAAACCCGGGCTTGGTTTGTCCTACTTCTCCATGTTTTCCCTCAAAGATCCATCTTAAATTTACTTCTTCTACATTCCATTCCTCCACCTCCTAATCTTGAGTTTATCATTAAATAGCATATTTTAACTTTAAATAAACAAGTAATTTGTTTATCAATAAATGCACAGTAAAAAATACATACCTGTCCTATTAAAAGCCCAGAGACAAAAGCATTTCCTTGGAGATTGATGTTTGAAAGATACTGGCCAACAGTCTCTTCTACAATGTAGGTTCTTCCCATTACTGAGAACTGATTCAATCTCCTAAATTACAAGAAAAAACACATAGCATTTTTAGGTAAAAATATAATTTGCAATGTTTTTCTCATGAGGACAGAATAGTGAGAGAAGCGGTACTACCCTGCTATTATCCCATGCCTTGCAGTGACTGCTTATTAAATAGGGTGTTCTTTCTTGCAAAGTTAAATGTAGCTTCAGAATTCTCAACACACTGCTGCAGGAAATGACTACCAATCAACCAGAATTGACATGAGAGATAAAACCTATTTCCATACCTAGGATAAGGGAGAGGACACTAAACTAATAGTCAATACACCTGATTTCTTATTTGGATCCACTACTCCCTAGTTGTACGATGTTTGATAATCTATTCCTGAGCATCAGTGTGCTCATTTCTAAAACAGGAAAGATGATAATTTCTGAGTTGCTCATTGGGAGGGAGAGAGAATCAAATTCATTTACTCAAGAAGCATACTATGAAGAGCTACTATGTGCTAGAAATTGTGCCAGGTGGGACAGCACAAAGAGGAATAATATTTGACCTCTGTCCTTGAGTAACTGATAGTACAAGAGTTACAGACGTAGATAAATAGCAATGCAATAATAAAGAACATTTGTATAGCTTCTACTTTGTATAAGGTGTGGTTCTAAGTACTTTACATGTAGTAACATTCAATATTCACAAAAACCCCATGAAGTAGGTACTATTATTATAATTTTCATTTTATAGATGAAGAAACTAAAATGAAGAGAGGTAATGTAACTTGTTGTCTTGACATGAGTACAGCTATGTTTGGCCGCTCCATTGACCTACAGCCACCAGCACACAAAGAAATATAAAGCTGCTTTCTGTGTGGTGGGAACTGGCCTTTCTCCCACGGAGAGAGTTGCAAGTTGTAACATTTCAAGGCTCTTGGAGCGTCGTAGCACGGGATGGACTGGCCATCTGTGCCGGGCTAGGACGATAACCAAAGAGAACAATGCACGTACACAATTACTGGGCTGGGACATTAGCCAGAGGGCTCAGTGCACGTACACCACTGATAACCATTTGTGCATGGAAACACTAAATGCTTGCTCTGCAAACTCTGCAATTGCTCACTCTGAAAATTACTGATGGTATAAAAACTGCTGGAAACTGAGACCCGGTGAGAGTTCCACCCGTGGAAGGGACGCCTTGCCCAGGACGTGTGATCCTTGCCCAGCCGTGTCGATTGACAGGGCTCTCCCGGCAGTGGGGCGTGGATGTTGTGAGTAATTGATTTATTGTGAAGTAATTGATCTGATGTGTTCTCTTTTCGGTCAACCTGGTGTTTCTCTTTCCAGTTGATTTGTGTCATTTCCCTTCAGTCGATCTGGTGTTTCCCTTTACGATCGATCTGATGTTTTTCCCTCTTATTATATGACCTATTCTGATCTGCTGCTATCTCAGCCGACGTGGATGTTTTCCCTTTCCAGTCGAGCTGGTGTTTTTTCCCTCTTATTATTTGACCTATTCGCATCTGTTTGCGGACTATCGCCTTTACTATCCTCTATATAATAAAATATACCTTCGGTCCATTTGTTTGGAGTGGAAAGTTTCTTTTACGTCTCCAATCGAATCCCCGAACCTCTCATAACACTTATCCAAGTGGCAAAGGTGGGATTTAAACTTAGGCAGTCCAGCTCTAGAATTCATGCCCTTAAACACTACGCTCATACCAAGGATTCATACCCAGTCTCTCAATTAAACCTTTACTGAGGGTAACTCCTGTTCTGCTCTCTCTCCAGTTTGTGGATGAGAACCAATATATTCCTCTTACTGGCTCACACTCCTTTGATTTTGAGTTTCTGTAGCTTAAAACCAAAGATGCTGAATAAAAGAGCAAGGCAATAATGAATGATGACCTCAAGGAGTCTACATACAGTGTGAGACAAAAATATAAAAAGATAATATTCAAGAAAGCTATAAAATAGAGAGTCTGTAGGAACACTGTTGCAGCATTCTGAACAGCGAGAATAGTCATTTGAGTTCTGTAAAAAATTTCAATCTTTTTTAGTACAACAAAGTGAAGGCAACTATAGATGTGCTGGGATGGTATATCTGACACCAGTAATCTTCAAGTCACAGTGATTTTGCATTACTCTAAAACTAAAGATCAGAGAATTGGTTCCAGTTTGAAACGGCCTATGGGATGCTGTTTTTTCAAAGAGCCTGTTCAGTTTTGTCTCAAAATGCACTAAATTTCTTCCTAGCTCTTTTCTGAAAATTGTGCAAGTAAATTGGGTTTGCCCACCTTTTTTGAGACTAAGTCTAGAACTGCCTGTCTAAATCATTAATGCTTCTATAAAGTTAAGGAGTTTCCACTTTTAGTAGTGCCTTAAGGTATGCATTTCTGTGTACTAAACTTTCCTCTACTTCATCATGCTATTCTACCCCTTTTCCTTCTGCCCTAATAATTTCTTAATTCTTGCAAGAAATAGCAGTGACAGTGACTCCAAAGTTAGAATATGCAACTTTCTAATCTTATTTTTTCCAAAGTATCACCTACTAGCCATGTAAATGTGTAAGAAACTGAATGTAATAGGAAGATGAAATTCTATTAGATTATGAAATCTGGTTGAATGTTAGATAATTTTCTTTTTCTGTAGTGCTCCTTCAAAACTTTTAAATGTAGCCAACCATACTTTATAAAGGACACTACAAAAACATAGACCTTGCCTTATACAGTTCAATTTTTCCTGACATGTACATCAGTAGAAGCTTTGCAAGTTGCCCAAGCACTGTGACTTGGGATAACTCATCCTCCCTGGACTCTGGGTTCCTAGGCTACAAAACAAAGAATATGGATCACAACAGGTCTGAAAACCTATCTAATTTTAGGGTTCTATGAGTCCAAGTACAGAATACCAGAATTTTCCAAATCGTAGATCAAAAATATGATAATATTGTGGGCCTAGCACACAGTACAGTACTGCACATACCAGCCACTTCAATTGAAGTGCTTCTATAAAATATTTTGGGGAATAATCAACCTTAAGCTCCTTACTGATATTCACAAAAAGCTGCGACTGTGGGAATTACAGGCAGGACGACATTAGGAGTGCTTTATTTTCAATAAAGAATTTAATAAATTCTTTTAGAAGAGTAATGGAACCTGCAACAATCTACAGATGCAGTTTAGAAGTCACAGAATTACGTCTGGAAACAAGTAGTCCTGTTACGGTGGCCGAGTGAGCAGTGGCTTTTAAGAATGTGTTTAAAAACTTTGGTTACAACAGTTTTTCAATTTAAAAAATATAAACGTAAGGTAACATTTTCTGCAATATTACCTTAAAACAAAGCCTACACTCAAACTCCTCCCGGTTTCTTTAAATCCTCTTCCTGAACAATGAACGGGGCTCCTTAAATTCCTGCTGCATCACCGTTATCCACCCTGCGCTCCCCCCCACCCTCCAAAAGGCATTTAAGTGCACCTTTTAAAATAAGGTAAGTTTGTCATGACTGGACTTGAGTGAGCTGTGCCGGAGTGTCTGTCCATATGTTTCTTACACCCCGTCTTTTTCTTCCTTGCAAACGAAGGTCTCGGTGCCTGAGTGCACACATTCAACCCTCACGCCCTGAGGTTCACTCACCTGTACTTAGAATGTGCACGCGTGGCAGACAAGTCCGTTCAACAGTCAGTCCGCCTGAAAAGCGAGTTTAGGGCGCAAACACCAGCCTCCAGGCGCCAGATTCCCTTCGGGTCCCAATTCGACAGCCCATGAGTTCATCAGAAAGCGACGGACTGCCCACACTTCACTTCCCACTCCAAACCCAGGGTCTCTGGAGTCAGGTGGCGCAGACTGATGACGCGCGCTGCCCCCCCTCCTTTTACCGCAGCGCCTCAGCCAAAGCGACTGCGGTTGCCACCCCGCCCCCTTGCGGGCGCCATTGAGAGCGTGGCGGTAACCTGGCGCCTGCCGTCCAGCCCTGTCGAGACCGATGCCCTCTAGTGGCTCAGTGTCCAGAAGCCGCCAAAGAGGACGCCCCATGGCATCCCGGAGCTTTGACGGTAAGGTCGCCCTGCTCTTCATAGAGGGACGGGGGTTGTCGAGTACTGTGTGGCGCCACCTCGCGGACAGTGGTCACGCGGCCGGGCGGGGAGAGCCGGCGGGGCGGGGAGAAAAGAGGAAGCGGAACGGGTGGTGCGGCGTTGCGCTCACGGAAGGGATTGAGGAAAACACTACGTTTCCCAGAGGCCTGCGAGGCTTGAAGTGGGGGGAAAGGGGAGCCGGAAATCGGAGTGCCCGACAGGGTCAGAGGCCGCCTCTGAACTCGGATTCCCAGGGTGCACAGCTGCTGGCGGCTGCGCGCGCACCTCGGGCGCGGGCGTTGGAGCGCCTTTGGTGCCGCCGCTATCAGAGGACTCGATTTCCCAGGGTCCCGCCGCGGGAGTCCCCGGCGGGCTGGCGCGCGCGAGCCGCTGAGCGAGGCGACGGAGGCGGCCGCCCAGGCTTCTGGGTCCTCTTGGTCTTCGCCTTTCTTCTCGGTTTCTGCTCCGTCGGCCGCTGCCGCCGCGGCCCCCGGCCCGAGCGACATGGCGGCGGTGTTGCAGCAAGTCCTGGAACGCGCGGAGCTGAACAAGCTGCCCAAGTCCGTCCAGAACAAACTTGAGAAGTTCCTTGCTGACCAGCAGTCCGAGATCGACGGCCTGAAGGGGCGGCACGAGAAATTTAAGGTGGAGAGCGGTAAGTGCCACGCTCTTCCCGCCCCGGGTTCTGGGCCCGACTCCGCCGCTGTGGCTGGGCTTCTCCCCTCGCAAGCGCGCGGTCTGCCCACGACTCCCCGGGGGCATCGCTGCCCGGCCCCCCGGGGTCCCGAGGCCTGCCCTTACCCGCTGCTCTCCCAGTCTGATGCCGAGGAGGCTTTTGTTTGTTTAAATGTGAATCCACATTTAGTTCCGTTTTCCCTGTCATTAGGGTGGTCTCGTATCTGGACACAACGTTGTCCGGCAAACAGAAATGGTGAAGAATTGGGTCTGTTGCAACCAGACTGGCGAGAGTATGCGACCCCTGTCTCTCTAAGGCTAGAGTACCCTGTCTGTACGTTGCACGTAAGATGGTAGTAATTTCCGCTCAGCCTTCAAGTCGCCTGCCTTCAAAGGCCTTTGTCTAATTGACGCCTTGGTGCACTTGTTCTGAGTGTGAGTGTGGGTGTGTGTGTGTGTGTCGCTGTGCTCCGGTAACGAGGTAGATGTTCACAGAAATGAGGAGGCGCATCAGACGGCGCTGCAAACACAGTGAACGGGCAGTGAATAAGTTTAATATATCGGGAATAAGTTTAATATATCGGAATTCTCCCTAAAAGTTGGAGTTTGATAGAAAATAGATTAAGACCTGTTTATAAATACCTACAGGAGGCCCACAAATAAGAAAGTTACAGACACTAGTGACTTGAACATCCTTGAAGAAAGATTAAGAGCATAGTAATTACCATTAGTAACGCAAACTTTCTCTTGTGTGTCTTGGTTTACCGGTTGTGTGGGGGATTGGTACTGGTTTTTGCCAAGTTGATTGAAAATTCGGAAGAAGTTTTCACGTCAAAAAAATGTAATTATCAAGCAGAATTGATGTTGAAAACTAATTCTCTGAATCCCAACATGAATATAGTACACTGCCTTCTATTGATTTACACAGTAAATATTTAGTGTCTTCCCTGTGCCCGATACTCTGCTGAACACTCTGCACTCTGTCCCTTCCCATGGGAAGTTAACACATTTATTTTTACATAAACTTGGTAATTTTGTGCTTTCAGGTATGATTTTGACTATTTTAATACAAGCCTTTTAAAGTAATGCAGTTTTTAATCTAAATAATATTTTCTCCCTTTGGTATTTTTTTTGGTCTGTTTTGCTAAGAAGTCTACTGTTGTGTGGGAAAAATACTAAGATAAATAAGACATGTTGCTTGCCCTGAAGGAGTTCATAATCTTGTGAGATAGACAAGTAATTTGTAAAACCCCTTTAGGCTTTATTTTCTTTTGTCATGTATGTATAAGTCAGTTGGAAATGTTCATTAAAGTCCTTTTCAGTGCTCGATTTATCTCTAATCAAATTCTTATTTGGAGTGCAATTCTAATACTGTCTTAAATTTTAAAATCAAGTTATTAAAAATACGTAGCCGTATTGACAATGTGTGTACATATGTGTTTGATTTTATTTTTTATTTGCTTTTCTGTAGAACAACAGTACTTCGAGATAGAGAAGAGGCTGTCCCACAGTCAGGAGAGACTTGTGAATGAAACCCGAGAGTGCCAAAGCTTTCGGCTTGAGCTAGAGAAGCTCAGTAAGTATTTAATTACATCTTTATAGTATTCTTGGAGTATTGAGATTTTCAGACGTTCCTTTGTATGCTTTGGAAACATTTACTTACTATATATGAAAATGTTGATTAAGTGACGTTGTGTTCATTTATGGTGATATTTTGATTTTTCACTCAATGATAAAAACTTTGTAAGAACATAGGGCTTAATGATCAGGAGGCCTGGGTTCTAATTCTAATTGCTATTAAAAGCTCTTTTGCCATATGTAAATCATAACGTTGTGTGATTGTTGTTTATAAAATGGCTAGAACCACATGTCCGTATACTTAACGCAGCTGAACAGATCAAATGAGATGTTTGAATGCCTTTTGAAAAGGCTAAAGAATTATGCAACTGAAAAAGTAATTAAAGAGAGTGACTTATTTTATGTTGTTGAAAAATTACAGCCTATCAGTTCTGTTACTATATTTATGTTTTAACTCTCTTTGTTATAATTTTTATAAATATTTATGAATCTCAGGATATTTCCTTTCTAAGGCCTAGTTCTTATGAAAGATAAGTAGCTGATTTTCTTCTTAATTTGTTTTCTTACATCATGAAGTCCTAGAAGGTACACAAGATCTTAGTTAAAGGTCCTGACATTTCCTGGGAGGATGATGTGTGTATTACGTGCAGTGTTTATAACAGAAGAAAGCAGGTTTCAGGAAAGATCTTTATAGAGTAGAGGCATAATATTTGTTATTAGATATAGCTGGATTTTAATTTGATGGGGAACACGGGAAACCATAATCAAGAGAATAGTTCAGACTTCAACCTTCTTTCTTAACTGATGTTTGCCCATCAGCTATTTGTTTGGGTTATAACTTTTTTCAGCTGATTTTGGCACATCTCATTTTTAAAACATATGACATATTTCTATGATAGTATGTATACAGGTGTAGTGACAGCATAAATACTTATTTTTTTAATTATTTTTTTGGGGTCATATTGGCTTACAGCACTGTATATATTTCAGGTGTACCTCACTACATTTCAATTTTTGTATAAACTGCGTTGTGTTTACTACCAACAGTCCAATTTTTACCTGTCACCATACGTATGTACCCCTTTACCCCTTTCGCCCTGCCCCCACCCCCTTCTCTCTGATAACCGCTAATCTGTTCTATCTATGTTTATTTGTTTATCTTCCACATATGAGTGAAATCATACTGTATTTGTCTTTCTCTGTCTGACTTATTTCACTTAGCATAATACCCTCAAAGTCCACCAGTGTTGTTGCAAATGGCACGATTTTGTCTTTTTTATGGCTGAGTAGTAGTCCATTGTATATATTGCCACATCTTCTTTATCCATCCATCTGTTGATGGGCACTTGGGTTGCTTCCACATCTTGGCTATTGTAAATAATGCTGCGATGAATGTGGGGGTGCATATATCTTTTCAAATTATTGTATTTCATGTTCTTTGGATAAATACCCAGTAGTAGGATAGCTGGATCGTATGGTATTTCTATTTTTAATTGTTTGGGAAGTCTCCATACTATTTTCCATAGTGGCTGCACCAGTTTGCATTCCCATCAACAGTGTATGAGGGTTCCCTTTTCTGCACATCCTCTCCAACATTTCTTAATTCTTGTCTTGTTAATTACAGCAGTTCTAACGGTTGTGAGGTGACGTGTCATTGTAGTTTTGGTTTGCATTTCCCTAATAAATAGTGACATTGAACATCTTTTCATTTGCCTGTTGGCCATCTGTATATCTTCTTTGGAAAAATATCTGTTCATATCCTCTGGCCATTTTTTGATAGGTGGTTCATTTTTTTTGTTATTGAGTTGTATGTGTTCTTTATATATTTTGGAAATTAACCTCTTGTCAGATATATGATTTACAAATATTTTCTCCCAGTTAGTGGGTTGTCTTTTTGTTTTGTTGATAGTTTCCTTTGCTATGCAGAAGATTTTTAGTCTGATGTAGTCCCGCTCGTTTATTTTTTCTTTTATTTCCCTTGCCTGAGTAGACATGGTATTCGAAAAGATACTGCTAAGACCATAAAGGGTCTTGATCATTGTTGGTCTTGTTGAGTAGCTTGATCGAGTTCATTATCTATATGTAGTAGTTTTTCCTTGGCATAATAAAAAGGTCTGTAGAACAGTGGTGCCAAAGAATTTCAAGAAAATGACTGTGATTAGTTTCTTTTATGAGATTTGGAAAAGGGAGAGGGAGAGGAAGATGAGGATAAACCTACACAGACATCTAATATGCCTTCTTGGGGTATATAGTTATGTTTGTATTTTTTAGTTTATCATTCTGGATCTGTGTTTGGAAAGCACTAAATAACATTAAAGCAAAATAGAAAATTTAGACTAATTTAGCGGGTTTTTTCTTTTAATAAGGCAATTGTTTAAATAGAACTTAAGCTTGAAAGTAGTAATAATGTGTTTGTTCATTAAGTTGCTAGCACATAATATAGATATGAAGAAAGTTTCAAAAAGTATCCTCTTCCTAATTATCTGCATGTGTTTAGAAGAGAAACTGTATAAGGAGAGATAGCCCATTATGAGTGGAGATTGTGGGATTGATAATTCAGTATCAAGCATAATTTTCTTTCCTCCATGTTAAAGGCTTTCTTTAGAGTGATAAACAAGGTGAATTACCCATTATTGTGGTTTACTCTGTATACATTTTATGTAATTTAAATGTTATTTACTCTCTTGATCTTGTCTTTTTTTACTCGGTTTTTTTATTTGTAAGTATAATTCGCTGTTTTTTATGATTGGCTTAGAAGATGTCATTGAAAAATAAGGAAATTAATAGTTGTATATGATTTTTCCTGTAAACGTTGGCTAGAATGATCACAAATATGATTTTGGAGACAGGATAGCATATTTAAAAGTTTGGTGTAGAAATACAGTAAATTTGGGATGTATTCCTGAATTTAGAATGCGATGTTATACATCTCAGCCTTTTTGAGACTCAGTTTCTTATTTAAAATGTGTATGGGTGGCAGTTGGATAAAAACTGGCATTGCAAGTTTTAAGCTTACATGTGTATGTTCATAAAATTCCTTTTATTCAGGCAATCAACTGAAGGCGCTAACTGAGAAAAACAAAGAACTTGAAGTTGCTCAGGATCGCAATATTGCCATTCAGGTAAAAGTTATTCCTATGAATAGAATTAATTGTGACCATGTTACTTGAGGAAGTTTTCTATTCTGATTGTACTTATTAGTTATTTAGTCAACAGAAAGATAAAACAGATGTTCTTTGAGAGAAGCTACTAACAAAAGCATGTATACATAAATTCCTTAATTGGGTCTTTATATGTTGTATTGATAGATTGGACATTCCTTTTACTCATTGGAACATATTGGTGCTTGATATAAAAAAACACTTACTTTTAGCTCTGTAGCTCTTAAATTGTGATTTTCCAAAAAATTCGAATTGTAAGTAAAGGGCTGTAGAATTTTAAGTAGGATAGATGTTCGTAGATCCATCTATCCAACCACCCACTCACCCACTTACCTACTTACCTTCCTTCCTTTCTTTTAGAGATTATCTATTTAATGCTTGCTATTGCCCAGGCTTATTTTAAGTATTGTGATACAGTTGAGGATATGGGTGAATCCATATCTGAAATCATTTCCTTAGGGTAGTGATATAAGAATAACAAGATTGAATATGATCAGAAGGATTACTGACCAATTTGTTTAATAAAGTGGTCGTACTCAGTGATCCTTTAACCAGATAGAACTTTAGGCTCTTGCCATCACTTTTTTAAAATTTGCATTTGATTTGAGTTAAAAAATACTTGATGTATAAAAGATACTTATAATGGGAAAGAGTGATAGACTTGACCAATATAAATTTAAAATTCTCTACATAAAAAGAACTGAAATGCAAATAAACTACTAGAAATATTTTTTTCAATAAAAATATGACTATTTATATCCTTAATACGTGACTACTTTCAAATTATAAGAAAAATCATTCAAGGGGGATATAGGCAAAGGAATTAAAAGAAAAGAGACAGGAAGCTGCACAAATGGCCAGTGGCAATATGAAATTTGCTCTGCTTCACTTGTAATCAGAAAAATGCAGATAAAATAATAATGTAATTGTTTTTCACCTCCTCATGTGAACATTGATTTCTTACTTTTTTGTTTTTAAGAATAATCTTCAATTGTGGCATGGGTGGCTTAGATTGGCACTTATAACTCAAAGAAAAGCGTATAAATTGCCCTTGTCTTGCTGTAAAGCAATTTGACAAAATTTATAAGGGTCTTGAGTAATTCCATTTCTAGGAATCTTTCTTGAGAAATAATTTGAACCGAGGTGTATATGCAGTGATATTCATCGAAATTTTATTTTATAACAGCTTAAAATTAGAAGTAAGTTAAATGTCCTACAAAGGCATATGTAAGTAATTAGGACACTTCCAAGTCACAAAAAGTGACATGGGAAATTTTTTTCATGAGCCTAGGAAAAATAATTTTTAAAAATCCAAAATACAGGGCCAGCCCTGATGGTCTAGTGGTTAAGGTTCGGCGCTGTCACCACCTTGGTGGCCCGGGTTCGATTCCCAGTTGCAGAACACTACCACCCATCTGTCAGTTGCCATGCTGTGGCGGTGGCTCACATAGAAGGGCTTACAGCTAGGATATATAACCATGCACTGGGGCTTTGGGAAGAAGGAAAAAAAAAAAGGAGGAAGATTGGCAACAGATGTTAGCTCAGGGGGAATCCTTCCCTGCCAAAAAAAAAAATTCCAAAATATGAATGGAAGTGTTAAAATTATGGGTAATGTTTAAACTTTTTGATGTATAAGTTATAAGAAAAAGGAAACCATTTTTAAACCACACTTAATGTTAACTAAAGTGACAATTCATGTTCAAGTTCCTATATTGATTGATGAACTTGATTTTCTTATTTGTATGACAGAGCCAATTTACAAGGACAAAGGAAGAATTAGAAGCTGAGAAAAGAGACTTAATTAGAACCAATGAGAGACTATCTCAAGAACTTGAATATTTAACAGGTATGAAGAAGTGCTTTAGTCTCTAACTACACTCTTTCCTTTCTCTTCTAACAGTGCTAGGAGTTAATCCCCAGTCCATTTCTGTTGCTGTTTGTTCTGTTGGTGTTTCTTTGTCATAGCTCAGAATAGTGTTCAGAGTAATAGCGTATTGTTTCTCCCACTCCTTTATTTTTATATCATTAGCAGAGATTTAAAGAAGTGTCTAGACAAGTATACAAATGAAAACATCTCAAAGAAGTAGTAATTGGACCAAGGTTTACGTGCAAAGATACTTACTACAATGTTATTTATAGTATCAAGTTGAAAGCAGTTTACATGTTCAGTTGTAGAAGCTGCGCTCCTTCATTTTAAGCAGGTACTCCTGCTGGTATAAGCTGTCCATAAGCATTCAATATAAGAACCTAAAAGGAGAGCCCATCTTTAAAAACAGGCTGAAGGAGTGAGGAGGCAGGAATGTAAGATATATAAACATTGAATATTGTATATAGTACAGTTGATGCGTTCAGGTGAACATGACTCTTAAGCAACTCCTTTGGTTCCTTTTTATAAGATTTTTGAAAATGTTTATTTCTATTAAAGGAAGAATTTTCAAAGTATTTATGTTGCTATACAATAATATTCAATGAGGCAACTATACTTTTCCAGTCTCAGAAAAAAAGTTACTTCAGAGTATTTGTTGATGATGTTGATCAGGTAAAATTAGTGAGTAGGTAAAATTAAAAGAATGTTTTTCATAAAAACCTTGATGTAAGGAATATAAGAAAATTAAGCACGTATATTCTGGCTGTTTTGAGTAGAGGTTTTTATATGTATCACTGCTTTTTAACTTATTTAAAAATGGCTATTTGTGAAACTTTAATAGATTGTTGGGTATATATCAGGAAAATTAATGGTAATTTTGTATATTTAGCTTAAGTTACTGCATTTAAAATAAAATAATCCATATAATTTACGTGTTTGGTTGGGTGCACGAATTGGGCTTCTTTATCATCTATTCGTTAGAATTAAATTTGTAATTAAGTACAGCAGAAACAAAATAGAGGAGTTAAGAACTACTTGCTTTGTATTAAATGTTTATTTTCCTATAGATATTTTTTGATGGTTCCTCTGAACATGAATTAGTCATTTTTTTCAAATTCTCTTCTGACCTTTTTAGAGGATGTTAAACGTCTAAATGAAAAACTTAAAGAAAGTAATGCAACAAAGGGCGATCTTCAGTTAAAATTGGACGAACTTCAAGCTTCTGATGTTTCTGTTAAGGCAAGTAACCAATAATTCCTAATGCACAAAATGCAATTTTTGCTTAAACTCACCTAAATTAAAATTTAAATATAGGCAAGTTATCTATAAAGTAATTAATAGCTGTTTTGGGTTTTTTTTAATGTCAGGAAATTAAGCATTAAGACAATTTTAATTGAATTGTTTTGCTTATGTGATATTTGTTTCTTACAGTTCTTATCTGATGTTTTCTGTTAAGAATTCAAATATTTATTTCTGTTGTGAAATAAAATTCTACTTGTGTTCCTTAGCTACAAACAGACTCTTTTGAATGACCATATATTATCTTCAACTATAAATGCTTTTTTCTTGGATTTGTTTAGTATCGAGAAAAACGCTTGGAGCAAGAAAAGGAATTGTTACATAATCAGAATACATGGCTGAATACAGAGTTGAAAACCAAAACTGATGAACTTCTGGCTCTTGGCAGAGAAAAAGGAAATGAGATTCTAGAACTTAAATGTAATCTTGAAAACAAAAAAGAGGAGGTAAGTTAGTAAAATTGTAACTTCATGTTGGGTTACAACTTACATTTGTGTATCAGTTTATTAAAAATTTATTTATTGGTATACCAAATTAAAGGTAAGATTAGGGGTCAAATGTGGAGGACATAACTCATAAACATTTGGCCTAGGAAATTAACCGTTTGCGTTTAAGTAAAGAATTTAAGATAGTCTTTGATGAATTTTAATACTACCTACTGTCTTATGATACATCTTTCCTAAGAAACATGTTTAAGAAGTGGTGGTAAGTTTTTGTGTGCTAAATCCAAATGTGTTCTGTGAGCTGTTATTTTCATGATTAAATATACATATTTTATGTAAAATACTTTTTTTGGGTGTGAGGGATTATTTTGCTTTTACTTGGCAGCTTAACTTCATATCAAATTAATTTCACTTAATACAACATCCTCCTCCCAACCAACTCCACTTTTTGTTTCTAGGTTTCTAGAATGGAAGAACAGATGAATGGCTTGAAAACGTCAAATGAGAATCTTCAAAAGCATGTAGAGGATTTGTTGACCAAACTGAAAGAGGTGTAGATGACTACTTAAAATGTCTCTTTTACAAAAATATTAAAGCACTTACGAAGCTGTTATTTTATAAAATGATTTCATGTTTTGAACTGTTCCTGGCATCGTAAAATGGCCAGGACACTTCCATATGATGTAGCTAGGCTTAAATAGCTAGAATCAGAAATGGCAATTATATGCTTTATCCAAAGTACTATCTAAAAATGAGTATGGTTAATTTTAATATCCCTTAAGTATTCCACTTTAGATAAAAATATCATTAATATTTTATCCTTAGGGCCGGCCCCGTGGCTTAGCGGTTAAGTGCGTGCGCTTCGCTGCTAGCAGCCCGGGTTCTGATCCCAGGCGCTCACCGACGCACCACTTCTCCGGCCATGCTGAGGCCGCGTCCCGCATACAGCAACTAGAAGGATGTGCAGCTATGACATACAACTATCTACTGGGGCTTTAGGGGGAAAATAAATAAATAAAATCTTTAAAAAAAAAAAATTTTATCCTTAAAGTATTTCATCTTTATTATTAAAACTGATTTTAATTTTAGTGTTTTAATCTTTATCTTGTCACTTTACAAACTCGATTTTTTTATTTTGGGATTTGGTAAACCAGCATTCTAAATTCAGTTCAAACGAGACTGCTATAATTGGGGTTTTTTTTCAGGCCAAGGAACAGCAGGCCAGTATGGAAGAGAAATTCCACAATGAATTAAATGCTCACATAAAACTCTCTAACCTTTATAAGGTAAATACCCTAACACACATTTTCGTGTTCTAATGTTGTATTATTGGATATTGGGTAACTTTTTAAGATTAACTTTTAGAGTGCTGCTGATGACTCAGAGGCAAAGAGCAATGAACTGACCAGAGCAGTGGATGAACTACACAAACTTTTGAAAGAAGCTGGAGAAGGTAAGAGTTTTCAGTTAGGGGAAGATTATTTTGTTTTTAGATAGAAAGTACTTTTTTCTTTACCTTTTGTATAGATTGTTGGATTTATAAGTCAGATTAACTTTATTAGGGACAAAATTTGGTATAGAAGAGAGATCCTTGGATTAAGAAATTTAAAATATTTTCACAAATTTCAAATTATATTTATATAATTTAAAATTATTTGAAAATAAAGATAACTTGTTTTGCTCTTTCTTTCATCTAGTAACCTTATACATATTTTGATTTCTAATAGGAAATTTTTCTTCCATTTTTGAAACATTTGCTTTGATAAGTACATATGGGTTTACAGTTTGGGTAGTCTTTTAATCCATAAATAACCCTCACTTTTTAAGTTATAGTGTATTTTAAAGTTTTTGATTTTTTTATATTTTTGCTTTTTTTAAAATGTAAGTTTTTTATGTATGATCTTTTCCAGTCATTTCCTATGTTCTAGACTAAAGATCAGATTAAAACCAAAGAGATACTTAGAGCCACTTTTTTGAAATTTGAGTTCCCTTATTTTCTCCATGGATAAGAGACATCAAAAAGAGAAATAGATTCACCAGGCCAAGACATTTCAGGAATTATAAGTAGAGCAGGAGCTTTTAGTAGGTAATAACTATCAACTGCAGCCTCTCTGGAATTTAATGTTATCTGCTGAAGGGAAAAAGAATGACTATTCTGTTAGGTTTTATAAACTCTCAGATTTTAATTATATATTTGGATATTCTGTCTTTAAAAATATTTTTAGCCAATAAAGCAATACAAGATCATCTTCTAGAGGTGGAGGAATCTAAAGATCAAATGGAAAAAGAAATGCTGGAGAAAATAGGGAAATTGGAGAAGGAATTAGAGAATGCAAATGACCTGCTTTCTGCCACAAAACGTAAAGGTATGGATTAATAGATGCTTATTGATGGCTTGAAATACTAGAACTTCCCTACACAGTTTACAGTTTCACTAATAGTATTTCTCTGTCACGTTGTGATATAGGAAACTCCATCAAGTTATAGCATTAGAGTTTATTTTTAGTTTAAAATTAATAATCTATCTGTACCTTTACTATATTGTCAGATATATGTACTTTGTGATCACACATAATTGTGTGTCAATTTCCAGAACAGCTTTAACTATAATTTTGTTAGTGCCGTTGAGTCAATTCTGACTCCTAGTGACCCTGTGTACAGCAGAGTGGAACCTTGCCCAATCTTTTTGCACCATCCTCTCACCTTCTGGTGCTATATCAGACAATGCTCCACTGCTATTTATAGAGTTTTCATTGTGGGTGGCCAAGTCCTTCTTCCTACTCTGTCTTAATCTGGAAGGTCCACTGAAACTTGTCTACCAGGGGTGTCCCTGCTGATATTTGAAATACTAGTGGCATAACTTTCAGCATCACAGCAACACATAGCTGCCACAGTATGACAACCAGCAGACAGGTGGTGTGATTCCCTGACCAGGAAACAAACCCAGGCCGCGGTGGTAAGAGCACCAAATCTTAACCATTAGACCACCAAGGCTGTCTTTTAACTATAATTACTGCATGATTTTTAGAATTGGCTTGTGTTACATGACTATTTGGTATTTTATTGTATTTTAAAATCTTGATATGAATTTATATGTAGTGTACAGTAGATATGACTTCTTACCTGTCTTGAAAAAAGTATTAGTGGTGTTAGTTTGAAATTTTACAAACATATACTAGATTTCTATATGTTGGCACAGGAGCCATATTATCTGAAGAAGAGCTTGCAGCCATGTCTCCTACTGCAGCAGCCGTAGCTAAGATAGTGAAACCTGGCATGAAATTAACTGAGGTAAGAATGGTATTAAATCTTGTTCTTTTCCATCAGCAAAAGTGTTAAGGTCCCTCTGAAACTTAGTCCCCAGAAAAATTATTCTTAAAGTCATCTGATTAATGGATCATCCTAGGAAAGGCTTTCTTGCTTACTGGTTCTGTATTACATATAGTAAACATTTCCATCTTGTGTAAGTGCTAACAAATGTTTATTATGAAGCTAGATAGACTATGTACTTCTGTTGTTATGCTTAGATTTGAAATGACCTCTCTTCTTTTTTCAGCTGTATAATGCTTATGTGGAAACTCAGGATCAGTTGCTTTTGGAGAAACTGGAGAACAAAAGAATTAATAAGTATCTAGATGAAATAGTGAAAGAAGTTGAAGCCAAAGCACCGATTTTGAAACGCCAGCGCGAGGAATACGAACGTGCACAGAAAGCTGTGGCAAGTTTATCTGTTAAGCTTGAACAAGCTATGAAGGTTGGTTCCATTCCTAAATTTTAGCTGTGGGAAAAATACATAGAAATGATTTATTAGGTAGTTCTTCCTTAGAATTAAAGTATTTGTGTCAGAAAAGGCTAAATCTGCTTTTTCAGTGATAGGGTAATTATATATTTTAAAGCTTGTCATTACATTATTAAACACCTATAATTGCAAAATATTCTACCTTTATTCAGCTAAATTGTGAGAGCCTTTTACATTTTTTAAGACATTTGGGAAGTGTTCTATAGGGTTCTCTAGTGGATGATAAATAGCCAAATCTTCTTGTACCACTATTCAAATTAAAACAACAATCTCTCTTTGTAATAGAACTCTCCTAAATTTAGCGTAGCCGTTTTTTGTCAGGCAGTTCTGATATTCTGTCTTTATACCAGTTCACAATTTGACAAATCTTTATATACGTTACTTTGTTACTTTTCCTTTACATATTAGAAGTACCAAGGAAATTCATATATATCCTTTGCCTCTTAAGATTCTTTTTTAATAGATAATGATTAAAAAAGAGTATTTATACTCTGATAATTTTGCTTTTAGGGTACAATTATCACTATTACTGAGAAATCTTCAAGATTTATTGAACAAGTTGTATTGAGAAAATTCAGTTAAATCAGTTTGTCTGCTGTTCTAAACTGATAAATTTCTTTCTTTCCTTTTTTTGGAGAATGGTATAAATTGTAACGTTAATTCAAATTTAAACTTTTGTTGCTGTTACTGTTAGAATTTAGACAACAGTTTAAGTCAGATTATATTATATCAAATGATCTCTTTCTCCTGAATCAAATAACCTCTAACAGTTTCACCTGGACAGAATATTGGCTTTTTGACCCCCCTCTCCCCAACTGTGTGGTTCAAAAAGAGGTCCCTTGGGTCTAGTTAGATCTTCTTGAGTTTCTCGCTGTTGCGAGTGAGTGTTTTGCCTGGAGCTTATTGTCTGAAGGGGATAGTGAGGTAGAGGGTTTTAAGAATCAGATAATAGGAGCTGTTCATTGTGGGAAAAGCCTATTTGATCCTTCTTGAGTAATGTACAGGTACGATAATAAAAATCCCTTACATACTTTTTTCATAACTGCCAAAGAATTTAAAGATAATTTCTGTATCTTTTTCATAGCTGCATCTTCTGTCAGTAACATACATCATGTATCCTCCAGTCTAGATTCTGTGATGCTCATTTGTTCGATTCTTAGGGTTTTATAACCAAATTACTTCCTTCCTTGGCATCTTAATTAATCCCATTTTGAACTCAGTAGATGTATATCATTGCTGTTTTTCATAAGTATTTGCCTACTTCATTTTTTCACAGAGTTGTTCCTACTGAAATTGACTTATGCATACCTTTAGGGCAGTGTGCTCACAGGTACTTGAAACACCAGGATAAATATGAGCCATCTTTCACTTGAATTCTATTTAAAACATTATTATGTAGAAACAACACAATAAGAAGCAAAATTTGTATGAATTTGAGATAAAGCATAAGATGTCAAAATTTTTTGTGCTTATATCAGGCTCCTTAAAACTGTGCCCCTAATACCTAATGGTGTTGTGATGCAAAACTTTGCAAAAGCACTGCATATGCTATAATTTCTTTTTTTTTTTTAACAGCCTTGTGACATTGGCTGCTGCTTCTTTAGAATTAATTCCTGATTGTTTTTTTTTAATAAAATCAAGTCATTTATGCATCTTACCCACCATTTTTTACTTTTGACCTTTATTACCAGATAACCAGTATAATAATGGTTATCACTGTAATGTATTCCTTTGTTTTTGTCTTAGTAACGAAGCTTTTGAGGGTATGTAGTTCTATCATTTAATGGTACACTATGAATTTGGTGTGGCTGTAAGATTAAAATTGATAGTTAATTTGGGGGGAAGTGGCAAATTCCTCATCGTTTTCACACAGTGATGAGCATTATATTGATGAGCAATATTTGAGATATTAAGAAATACGTGTGCTCATATTTATAATTTCTCATTAGAGGCTACTGTATTATACTAGCATGTTTTTAGTTTATAAGTTAACTGCTATGGTATTTGAGCACTGTATATTTGTGTTATTTGTATAGCTACTTCATGTGTTTGGATCTTAGAAGGAAGTGTAGAATTTTCACTTGAATTTACATTTTAAAGGAGATTCAGCGTTTGCAGGAGGACACTGATAAAGCCAACAAACATTCATCTGTGCTTGAAAGAGAGAATCAAAGAATGGAAATACAAATAAAAGATCTTTCACAACAGGTTATAATTTTTTGTTTCTTTTCCTATTTCTTTCTAAACTGACTGCCCAGTAATGTTTGAATCTGTTTGCAGGTATCTAAGATAGAACTACCACATATGAAATTCTCATTCAGTTCAGAATACCGCTCTTGCAGAATTTTACCCTAGTCATTGTTTTTTCATAGCCCCTCTCTTTTTTTCTTTTTTCTTTAAGTGTTTGATAAATTTTCAGATTGTAGGTGTTGGTTGTAATAAATGAAATAATTCGAAGATAAATGGGTTTTCTGCCCCCTGCCCAAGTCCCACAGTGTAACCAGTGTTGACAGACTGGAGTATGTTCTTTCACATCTCTCTTCTATGTGCAAACACACCTGAGTGTGTATCAACATACGTAAGCATTCTTTGTTTTTACTGAAATAAAATCATGCTTATGCATTACTCTACCACTTTTTTTTTAACTGAATGAGTCAGGAAATGTAGTTCTATTTTGTTCATATATTTTACTGTAATTTTGTGTGTGGGTATATACATGCATACAACACACACATAAAAATTTCACATTAATGGAATTAAAATCCATTTCCCATGCTCTCCACCACATAATGCATACATAGGCTTGCAAGTGCAAGCATACACATGCACACACATTAGCTGTGTATTTCTGGGTGTGTTATTTGGTCATTGTTTTACAAAAATGGAGCCATGTTTCTGGAATATAATTTCACTGCTTTTAAAAAAATAACAGCCGTCATTACACACTTTTATAGAAATTAAAAGTAATTTTTTTCCATTAAAATTTGTTTACGTTTTAATATCTAAAATGATATGCTTGATGTTTTGTTTTTTAAGATAAGTTAATATAAGTTGATGGTGTTCATAAAGGAGTATTTTCATTTGAAAATTTTCATTTTCTTGTAGACATTTCCAGACTCAAAGCCAGTACTATTTTGATAACATTAAAACTTTGTTTTTAGATTAGGGTGCTTTTGATGGAACTTGAAGAAGCAAGGGGTAACCATGTAATTCGTGACGAGGAAGTAAGCTCTGCTGACATAAGTAGTTCATCTGAAGTAATATCCCAGCATCTAGTATCTTACAGAAATATTGAAGAGCTTCAACAACAAAATCAACGTCTCTTAGTGGCTCTTAGGGAACTTGGGGAAACCAGAGAAAGAGAAGAACAAGAAACAACTTCATCTAAGTAAGCAATTGACTACCTCGGTTTATTCAGCAAACATTTATTGAAAACTTTTTCTGTGCCTCTAACAGTGCTGGATACTGGGAATGTAGTGATTTAGGAGAAAAAAATTGAGCAACACTACCCCCCAAAAAATTCTACTCTCAGAGTCCTCAGTTTGTGGATGAGAATGATAATAAGATAGATAATAAGATAAATCAATAAGTAGATAATTTTAGTTCAGTGTGATTAGTTCTATGATAGAGAAAAGCTTACTATCTGTGGGAGCATAGAGGTGGAGGACCTAGCCTAGATTTTAGGGAATAGACCAGGCATCATGGAGAAGCTATGTAGGAATTACTCAAGCAGAGTAAAGAATTTTTTTTAAAAGTGTATTTGGTGCTAGAGGAGGAGGAATGGCTGTGAAAGCAGGAGGACTGGAGTTTGGACTAAGTGGAATTGGTTTAATTTTTGCAAACAGGTTTTCAGATGTCATTGGTGAGTACCTAAGTCCTGTATGGTGGGGGTTTTAGAAGTGATTCTTAAAATATCAGCAACAAAAGGAAGAAAGGATAAGAGAAATGAAAATATTATGCTTAATGATAGACAGTAAAATGCTTAGTCAATGTACAGTAGAAATTATAACTGCCTTTCATTCTCAGTCCTGTGAAATAGACTGATTTCTTTTCCTGCAGAATCACTGAGCTTCAGCTCAAACTTGAGAGCGCTCTCACTGAATTGGAACAACTCCGTGAGTCACGACAACATCAAATGCAGCTTGTTGATTCCATAGTTCGTCAGCGTGATATGTACCGTATTTTGTTGTCACAAACAACAGGAGTTTCCATTCCTTTACAAGGTAGGTTTTTATGTGTTATCTTAAAAGTTTTCAAGTATTTTTGAGAAATATTTCTGAAATGTATATTAGGGAATGGATTTTGCAACATAAGCAGTATCCACTCTAATGATGGTAACTTCAAATTTGACTACCATATATGATTGATCATAACATATTATCAGTTCTAAAACACCATTATTTTAGGTATTATTAAAAGGGAAGAAATGCTGACCATTGTTGAAAAGTGTGCATCTTAGAATCAGTGAATTAACGATATTTATTTTGGTTATGTTCTAACATTTAATCTGCAGATATCTCTAATCAGCAGCCAAAAATAATCTTAGTAGGTTGTTTAGTAGATTAATTATTTCATAATTTCTACAATCTTATGATTTCATTTAAATAAGTCTAGCTTGTTGGTTTTGGTAATGATGTATTTGCAAACAAATGTTGTATCATTCTTTTTATGTTTCTGAAGCTTCAAGCTTAGATGATATTTCTCTTGTGTCAACTCCAAAACGTTCAAGTACATCACAGACTGTTTCCACTCCTGCTCCAGTACCTGTAGTTGAGTCAGCAGAGGCTATAGAAGCCAAAGCTGCCCTTAAACAGGTAAAGATCACACCTTGACACCTTTATCTTGGGTTAGGTTTGTCCAGAACACAAGAGTGTCGTCTAATAATTTCTCCAATATTTAGTTGCAGGAAATTTTTGAGAACTACAAAAAAGAAAAGGCTGATAATGAAAAAATACAAAATGAGCAACTTGAAAAACTTCAGGAGCAAGTTACAGATTTGCGATCACAAAACACTAAAATTTCTACCCAGCTAGATTTTGCTTCTAAACGGTAAATTTTCTTTTGTTCAAAAATTAATAAATTCTAAATGTCATACTTCAGTATTCAAATGAATGAAATTCAAAGGTTAATTTGCTATAGTGTTACTTTTTTGTGGACCGTAATCCCGGATGAGAAGCTATAGGGATTTGTTTTTCAATATTGGTTAATGATTCTCCTGGGCATTGCTAAAGAAAGGGTCCAGGTAGTTATTTAATAAGTTGAAGTTCACGTGAGGAATGTTGTTTTCTTTCCTGAGGTTGAAGGACCTACTGTGTCTGTAGAACTTAATTATTTTATAAATGCACCAGAGGATGAGAGGAATGTGAGCAAATTTCATTCAGCTTTTTCTATTCTAGGACAAAGAGAAGCAGGCACTAGATAGTTAATTTTGAGAAAATTCACTTCCTTGGTCACTTACAAAGGAATAATAGTTAATTTTATTCCATAGTTATTAAATCCATTGAATACTTGTTAGTTTATCAAGTTAGGACAAAATTTATTTCTACGTAGCCTACATGATAAAGCTATGTTTTTGTAAGGATATGGCAGCAGTTATTTCTATACATTCCAACAGTTTGATACCCCAAATAAAAGCACCTTTGTTTCCTATATTGATAACTCGGCTATAGCCAGCTATTTTCTAAGCTTTCAAGCACATAAGAAAATAAGATGAAGAATTATAGAGGAAGAAAGGATTGACAAAAATCCATCACTAACCATGCATAATTATGTTATCTTCTATACTACATTGTGGTAGGGTGTCTGGTGTATCAACATTGGATTGGCATTATTTTGAATATGATTAAAATTCTTGTAAATGAATAAGATGAAAAAGTTAATTCAGCATGAAATACTGAGCTTATTTAGAATTTGAATTTAACTGCTAAATTTGGAGTTTAGAGAAAAGAATGAAGGTTTTAAATTATCATAAGCCACTTTTTTCATATTGCTCATCATGTAATTAATAATTAAGCTGTTGTGAAATTCTTCAAGGAACTAGGCTAGGATATAGTATTTCGGTTGCTTATAGAATTATTTTTCTTTCATGTAAGTTATGAAATGCTACAAGATAATGTTGAAGGGTATCGTCGAGAAATAACATCCCTACATGAGAGAAATCAGAAACTCACTGCAACGACTCAAAAGCAGGAGCAGATCATCAATACGATGACACAAGATTTGAAAGGAGCAAATGAAAAGCTAGCTGTTGCAGAAGTGAGATCAATTTCCCTCATCTGACTTGCATTATAAATTGCATTTGACAGTTATTTTTGGTTATTACTTTGATTTTACTGATTGGTAGGACTTAGATATTTGAGTGGTTATAGTTGT
Organism: Ceratotherium simum simum; assembly: GCF_057802395.1. Classification (NCBI taxonomy): domain Eukaryota; kingdom Metazoa; phylum Chordata; class Mammalia; order Perissodactyla; family Rhinocerotidae; genus Ceratotherium; species Ceratotherium simum. The sequence continues at coordinate 21,133,030 of NC_141901.1, read as the reverse complement.
ACTTTTTTATTAAGTTTTATCTCACAACTTTTTGATCATTACTTGTGAGCTAGGTGTAGTTGTCCCCCATTTTACTTGTTGAGAAACAGACTCAGAAGCTAAGTAATTTGCTTAATTTGGGGCGGTCACGAGAGATGGGTTGGTTGGGACTTAAACCTAGGTTTTCTAATTCTGTTAGCTATATTTCATTCTCATCTTGCTCCCACTCCTTTGTGGGGAATGAACAGCAACCCTTTTTCAAATAGGTGGAATAAGTTTTATTAATTGATAGTTTATGACTCGTCATGTAAGTATGAATACTTTGAGGATATTGATTTTCAAAACACCCTGCCAGATCCCCTGAGACTTAGAGTGTACTCTTTAGGGGAAAAAAAAGTTAAAATAGATCAGTCAGCACTCTCAAACAGATACTTAGAAACCACGCGTGGCTTCTAAAACTTACATAATTTAATAGTATGCAGGTATGGCTAGCATAATTTTGCAGTTTTATTTCTTTTACTCTGACATTTTAGATTTTTTTGTTGCTTGATTTAAAGTCTAATTTGTTAGAGCAAAGAAATCATAAGTATTTGTGATAATTTCAAGGTTTTTTCCTTTGATCTATTGGTGTTCCCAGTAGTTTTTGCTTCATATTTCAACACATGAAACTAAGAGTTATATTTCCTTATATAATGAAGAGATATAGTCTCTAATTAGCATTAAGAAATATGTAGTAATCAAGGATCATTTTACTTTTATAATTGTATTATTACATTTGACTATTGTTTTCCAACACTTTTTCTTGTATTTGCCTCAAGGTAAGAGCAGAAAATTTGAAAAAAGAAAAGGAACTGCTTAAATTATCAGAAGTCCGTCTTTCTCAGCAAAGAGAGTCTTTGTTAGCTGAACAAAGAGGGCAAAACTTGCTGCTAACTAATCTGCGGACGATTCAGGTACCAAATAAAAAAGCATGTGTAGAAAAAATTTTTTAAAGTTAAATTTAAATGGTTTTAACATCGTATCCTTTCAGTTTTCCTAATTAGAAAATTTATCTGTCACTTTTGTCACGCATTATGATGATCATTGAATTTTGAGGTTTATTAAGACATGTCAGTATTCTAAATAAAACATTGAAAGAGAACTGATTGAAACCATGCAATTGGCAGTTTTGATCCTCAGGTCCATATTTACAGAATCCTGTGCAGTTTAATTATTTACAAGATTAAATTTTGGTTTTTATTTTTTCTTTTAAAACTTCAGGAAATCTGAATGACTATTGTAATGTGGTTTTTTTTCCTCTCTATTAAATAGTTGTCTTAATGTGAAAAACGTCAAAATGCTTTCTTGGTAAATGTTCTTGATCTTAACTTTTTCATGTAGAAATGACTTATAATCTTGAAATCCCCTGTAGCCTTTAATTTTCTTTGTGTTGCTTTTTTGACTTTTTTTCTTAAGCATAACCAAAAATCTTTTCTTTACCTTAGGGAATACTAGAGCGATCTGAAACAGAAACCAAACAAAGGCTTAGTAACCAGATAGAAAAACTGGAAAATGAGATATCTCATCTAAAGAAGAAGTTGGAAAATGAGGTGGAACAAAGGCATACGCTTACTAGAAATCTAGATGTGAGTTTATCAATGTTCTGAATTTCTGTACATTATTTATGTTCAACAGTTAGGCTGGCTTATGGACACAATGCTATCTCATGTTGAACCATGGTTTTGAAGAAACTTCTTACAAACTCAAGGTTTTCTTGCCTCTTTGTGTGCATAGTAATTTTTGGTTGGGTGCCATACACTGAGTTTTATCCTGTTGGGTACTGGATATTTTTGTATTCCTATAAATCTTGAGCTTCATTCTGGGATGCAGTAAATTTAATTGGAAATAGTTTGATTCTCTTGAGTGTTGCTTTTTATGATTTATTAGGCGGGCCCAAAGCAGTGCTCAGTCTAGAATTAATTATTTCCCACTGCTGAGGCAAGACCTTTCTTGAGTACTAGTCCCAGTGTCCAATGAATTATGAGTTTTTTCAGTCTGGCTGTTGAAACAGGCATTATTCCTGACTCTTGGTGAGCGCCAGACACTTTTCACTCCAGTGTCTTCAGATAATTCTTTACCCTTTCTGGAGTAATTTCACCTGCATGCAAATCTCCAGGGTACTCTTATCTGTGCAGCTCTCTTCTCTGTGATAGTCTGCCTAATGAATTCAAGCTAATTTAGTCTTGCTGTACTCTCAGTTCTGTGTTTTCTCAATTCAGGGAGTCTGCTGGGCTCTGTCTCATTTCCCTTCCCCTGTATGTAGCCTGGACACTCGTAAGTCTATAAACTAGGGAAATGGTAGGGCTCGCCTCTTTGTTTCCTGTCTGAGGTATCACAGTTGTTTCATGTGTTTTGTTTGGGTTTTCTTCATTGTTTCAGATGGGAAGGTAAATCTGGTTTCTGTTCCTCTATCTTGGCCAGAATTTTAAAGTTCTGTAGAAAAATAACTTGGATCTCTAGCCACTTAAGAACCTGAAAGATAGTGTTTGTAGGGTTAATGTATTTTTTCTTATAGGTTCAACTTTTAGATACAAAGAGACAGCTGGACACTGAGACAAATCTTCATCTTAACACAAAAGAACTGTTAAAAAATGCTCAAAAGGAAATTGCTACTTTGAAACAGCACCTCAGTAACATGGAAGTACAGCTTGCTTCTCAGTCCTCACAGAGATCTGGTAAAGGTAAATAAATAAGTAGACTGATAATAAAGTACTTCTTTAGGTTTTTAACATATCCTGTAAATAAATAACCTATTCTTTGTGGATACTAGCAAAAGAAAAAAAAAACGCTTTTACTTTTCAGCCTAAAACTGAGTAAAGCTCAGTTTTAGGCTTAAATTAATAAACTTGCATACTTGGAAGATTCAAAATAGTTCTGCATGGCACCTGAGCAAGGTATGCTGTTAGTTTTCTAATTGTTAAAACCATTTATTGATACTTTAAAAATGCTTCTTTTGAGGAGGGTTAATATTTGCATTTTTAACTCTCCTTTTAAGATGTGGTTACTTGTTAAATCTGTAATAATAAGGCTCACTTAGAGAAATAATTGATTTGTTCTCTTTTAGAGCAGTATTCCTAATTTTTGCTCAGTGATAGTGTCAACACAAAATAACCAATAACCATTCTATAGATGAGAGGTGAGTTTTACTTGAGCCAAGGTGAGGATTATAATCCTGAAAGGCCTTTTCCAAAAAGGAAGACAACATTCCGGAGAAGCATGGTTGTCAGAGCAGTCTTATACCTTTTTAGAACAAAGAACATACAGTAAACATGCCCAGGATATATATTCACCGAAGTTTCAAAGAGGTATTCAGTTGCAAGTTAGCAGGTCCACAGGACCCTGATGTCAGAGAGGGATTAATATGGGCATTACCAGTACCACCAATAGAGTGTAGGAGGAGAAGTATGAATTCTTATGTTAAGAGAGTGCACTCTTTAATGATTAAAGGAGATGTACAATGTATGTTCGATAGGCCGTGATTCAGGCTTCTTTAGTTCAAGCTGAATCAGTTTTGAACCCGAATAGTTACCCCATATACCTCAGTTTGTGAAAATCTCTTGTTAATAGTCTCAGGTAAAAGATTTTTTTAATTAGATTTTGCTTCTCTTTGTGAGTACACCATTTCAAATGCAAAGCCTTGTGTCCAGATAATCTTTCTGCGTGGTTTTATTTCTTCTTTTTTTTGCGTGTGTGAGGAAGATTAGCCCTGAGCTAACATCTGTTGCCAATCTCCCTCTTTTTGCTGAGGAAGATTGGCCCTGAGCTAACATCTGTGCCCATCTTCCTCTATTTTATACACATGGGACACCTACCACAGCATGCCTTGATGAGCGATGCGTAGGTCCATGCCTGGGGTCTGACCTGTGAACCCCAGGCCACCAAAGTGGAGCACACGAACTTCACTACACCACTGGGCCAGCCCCGTTTTTATTTCTTAATAGAGGAGGAAAAAAAACATAATGTAATAAGTGTATATATGTATGTTTATATATGTGTGTATATATAGATATATATATCTGATATCTATATAGTAGATATATAATTATCTCATAGTCATTTCTTATTGATATATGATAAGAAAACATTCTTTTCAGTCTGCAGTTTCTTCCTTTTCTGTGGATTTTAGAGTGAAAATTGGGCTAAATGAGCTAAGATTTACTGTTTTAGAGTAAACAATGTTTAAATAATAAATAAAGAATCTGATAATTTCAAGGAGCTACCTCAGTTTAGTGGAAATATTTTATATTCTTTTCTTTTAAATATCCTTATTTTTGGTATTTGCAACAGTAGATTTCAAATATTTTAATTTTTTTTTTTAAGAAATAACATACTGACAAAATACCTGTCTTTATTTTGGCATTCAGCATGGGTTGAAATATAATTTCTAGGTAGTTAAGTACTTTTACATTTGAGCCTTAATCCTAATTTCACAAACTCTATGATGATAATCATCTCTAATATCATTTCAAATGTTAATTTTAAGAAAGCTGTTAAATCTTTTAGGTCAGCCTAACAACAAAGACGATGTGGATGATCTTCTCAGTCAGCTAAGGCAGACAGAAGAGCAGGTGAATGATTTGAAGGAGAGACTCAAAACAAGTACCAGTAATGTGGAACAGTATCGAGCAATGGTTACTAGTTTAGAAGAATCCCTCAATAAGGAAAAACAGGTATATACGATTTTGAGTTCAATTTGAATGCATTTATTAACTTTTTTTTAATTAGCAGCCTGCTACATATAAGGCACTGCTATGTGGTAAGTATGAGTTGGACTGACATGGTGCTTACCTCTAAAAAGTGCTTGAGTCTAAACCAGATTAAAAAAACCCACAAAATTTATAAAACAAGAGAGGGTATAATTGCTATAGGAAAGGTGCAGACCAAATGTTGATATGAGTGGAAGGTAGGTGAGGTTGTCTCCTGAGTATGCATGACTTCACAAGAGATGGCAATTGTGCACAGTCTTGAAAGAAAGTATCATTTGGATAGTCAAAGATAGAAAGTTATTCCGTGTAGTGGGAGCCCTCAGTCAAGATACAAAGACTTCAGATGATAACACTTTGACTAGTGTCCTGAATTCGTGAAGTGAAATAGTGAGGAATATGATTATAAATGTAGTGGAGAACGAAATGTGAAAGGTTTTGAACGTCAAATTATATTCTGTAAGATTATTAAGAACCATTGATGTTTTGTTTCCCAGCATGTCATAACCAGAATTGTTTTAATTAAAAAGATTAATGTAGTAGATTGGAGGATACAAAATTCTTTTTGGGGGATATAACACTAGGGCCACAGGTTTAAAAGATCCTTTTGTGGTTGGCATCATAGAAATCAAAATATGTGGAGGGGGGACCTCTCAATGGTAGAATGGACAGATTTGGCAAGTGGATATGAGGATTGAGGGAGAAATGAGAATTGGAAATTTCACTTCAAAAGAGAAAAATGGCCAGTAGCCAAATTGAGAGGTAAATTATGCTTGTAGTTTTAAAGCGTGTTTTTGAACTCTTTAATCAGCATTTGATGTATTTTTTTAAATACAAGGCAAACACTAATTTTAGTACTTTTCAAATTTAGATTTAGAGAGGATAACTGTATAATTTTGAATGTGTATAATTTTTTTTATCCCGTTTGGGTGATGGTGAAGGTGACAGAAGAAGTACATAAGAATATTGAAGTTCGTTTAAAAGAGTCAGCTGAGTTTCAGACACAGTTGGAAAAAAAGTTAATGGAAGTAGAGAAGGAAAAACAGGAACTTCAGGATGATAAGAGAAAAGCCATAGAGAGCATGGAACAACAGGTAAGTTAGGTTATTATCATATCAATGTTTTTTTCTTTGCATAAGGATTTGAATTCTTTAGCTCATTAGTTACCATTCAGTTCATCTCAACAGATAATGATTGAACACATACCCAATAGTTTTAGTTTTGTTTTACTTTGCTGTGTACATCTGTACATGTTTCCTTTTGATATTTTAGGCTACTTTATGGTAGTAGGTATCAGTGCTACTTTAGAACCCTCTGCCTGAGAATTGACTTTTGCAAATATTAGTAAGGAGTAAATATAGATGTGCAAAATTTGTACAGTAGATTAAATCAGGTTATAACTTTTAAATTTAGTATTACTCTTTGGCCTAAATGGATTTTTAAAAATCTATCTTCATTATAAAACTATCTTCAGTATTTTTAAAGTAAGTTTGCAATTAACTCTGGTTTTAATCTTGTTCTTCTGATTTAGTTATCTGAGTTAAAGAAAACACTTAATAGTGTTCAGAGTGAAGTACAAGAAGCTCTTCAGAGAGCAAGCACAGCTTTGAGTAATGAACAGCAAGCCAGACGTGACTGTCAGGAACAAGTAAGTAGTTGTTCTTAAAGCCGGTTATTGAGACGTGAGCTTTGATCCTAGGGAACAGTTCTTGGAGTATATTAATGCATTTTGGGGGATTGGTGAACCTTACAGAAATGCAAAGTTATTTCCGCTCTTGTGGAACTAAGATCAGTTGAAAAGTATAGATGAAGGCTAAAAGTAGATAGTGCAATATCCATTAACAAAGCAATCTTGGCAAATGGGAAAAAATATAAAAATAGAAGTAGGAGGTTAAATGTGTACTTGCTGTCATTTGCAAACATTCTTTTGCTATTGCAGTCCTTCACTAGTTTTGGTTGTAAAACTGTATTATAGACAAGATAGTCAGAGAGACCTTCAGCAAAACAAGGCCCTCTTGAAAACATTTTTAATGCATTACTAAGCTTACATAGATTTCTATATGCCACTTCTTATAAAGCTTTAAAAATACAAAACCACATTTGTTTTAAGTATATATACACACATGTACACACACACATGTGATAAAGCTTTTTAAAATTTTTAATGAACAACAATGATAAAACACAATTCAGGAGAATGGGGATTATTGAAGTAGAATGGGAAAGGAATACATGTAAGGATACTGGTAATGTTCTCATTTTTAAGTTGGGTAGTATATTAGTAGCCATTCATTTTGATTAGTATTCTTCATTGCTTACATATACATAACATGTATATGTATCAAAGTTACTTTTAAAATAGAATACAGAGAAAAATGCTTCAAAGGTAAATTGGACAAAAATGAATTTTTTTGCCTTATTGCCAAACAGCACATCATTGGAAATTAAAATCAAAGACTATACGCATAATTCAATATTCAAATAAATTATTTTCATTTCCCTTTGTTCACTTTGTGTGTGTGTATGCATGTATTTTACGTAACTGAGTTATGTTTAGCCTTTATTGTCCTAAGTTGCTACATAGTCTTCATAAGTTTCATTTTGAACAGTTCTTTAATATTTCATGTAACAGATATAGCGTAACTTTTAATTATTCTCCTATTTTGGTGCATTTAGATTGTCTTCACTTTTATTATTTTAAATAATGCAGTGTGCATCTTTTCTTTTCAGAAAATACTAGCTAGCTTTATGGGTTTTTAATCTTTTGTGTCAATGGGGAAATAATTTCTTACAGGCTAAAATAGCTGTGGAAGCTCAGAATAAGTATGAGAGAGAATTGATGCTACATGCTGCTGATGTTGAAGCTCTACAAGCTGCCAAGGAACAGGTTTCCAAAATGGCATCAGTCCGTCAGCATTTGGAAGAAACCACCCAGAAAGCAGAATCACAACTGTTGGAGTTTAAAGCATCTTGGGAGGAAAGAGAGAGAATGTTAAAGGTATTATTGTACATTATGATAGAATGTTCTGGAGAATTCAAAGGTTTGGTTTGGGGTTTTTTTTTAATGTACATTGGAAAATCTGCTATTATGATAGACTCTTGGCTTACAGGATGAAGTTTCCAAGAGTGTGTCTCGCTGTGAAGATCTAGAGAAACAAAACAGATTACTTCACGATCAGATTGAAAAATTAAGTGACAAGGTCGTTGCCTCTATGAAGGAACGTGTACAAGGTCCATTGAATGTCTCTCTCAGTGAAGAAGGGAAATCTCAAGAACAAATTTTAGAAATTCTCAGGTAATTCCGATATATTCTTAATGCTTTATTTCTTTGGTATAACAACAACTATGAAATGAAACTATAAATAAATTAGAGAAGTATAGGTTATATGCTATTTAGATGTAAAGCTGACTTCATCTCTTATTGGCCAAAAAACCCGCTACCACCCAATTAGCGGTCACTTTTGACATTTGGACATATGCCAATTTAAATAAATGAGTTAAATCTGATAGTAAGAACTTGAGTGGGTTCTTTGAAAAACTAATGCCTTTCAGATCATTTTAAAGATATACGTTTCTAAAGCCACTGTCTATAGTAAGAAAATGTATCTCCCATTATTATTTACTAATGAAAACATTATGTAAAAATAGTTACTAAAGTGAATGATTTTGTCATCTTAAAAATTATCCAAGTTTTGAAATGTTACGTTGTTGGCATTTTTTATTCAAATAAAATCTTGTATATTCGTGTAGATTTATACGACGAGAAAAAGAAATTGCTGAAACTAGGTTTGAGGTGGCTCAAGTTGAAAGTCTGCGTTACCGACAAAGGGTTGAACTTTTAGAAAGAGAGCTTCAGGAACTGCAGGATAGTCTAAATGTGGAAAGAGAGAAAGTCCAGGTATGTATCCTCAGCTTTAAGAAAGCAGTTACTAGAAGAGCTCATTTCAGTTTTAATAACATAAAATTTAATTTGAAATAAGCATTCTTCCTAAATTCATTAAACAGTATTAAACACTGATACAGTGTAGTGGTAAGAGACTAGTGGTAACCAGGCTACCTGGTTTCAAATTTTAGCTTCATACCATTAGATGTATGCCTTGGGTATGTTGTTTAACTTCCCTGCTCTTAAATTTCCTCATCTGTAATATTGGGATAATAATAATGAGGACTAAGTGAGTGAGTGCACATGAAGCATTTAAAATCATGTCTGGTGTATAGTGAGTGTTTAATAAATTTCAGTTATCTTATTATTATAGTTGTCATTATATATCCATTTGGATAGTCATTCTAGGATAAAATGGTAGATTGAAACTGCTGTAAAATATTTCTTCTTCAGCAAAGGAGTAAAAAATAGTCAAAACTATCACCCAAAGAAAGGAAAAGAAGATGCTGTGGAGAATGGGTGGTTGCAACACAAGCTTTACTCCTTAACCCACACTACCGCCCAAAAGCTTAATATTGCAGGAGCTCATTCTGAGGAGATGTGGTAATATAACCCCACATCTGGAAGGAAGGCAGTTAAGACCTTGAATTATTTATCTTCTTGTAACTAATAGGTAGGTAGAATGACTGCTAGAGAAAAACCGTTGAAACAGGTGAAAGTGAGTCATTAGATTTATGGGATTTAGGTTTTCAGACAGAAATTAAAAGTTCCAGAATTACATCCTGTTGAGAAAACATTCCAAATTCAAATATATCTCATCAGGGAAATAATAAACAGACCCTCCAATTCAGTAGAGTTAACACTTGGAGGAAAAAGGGCAGAATCAGAGTTTCTAATAAAGATTGCATATTCTCTCAGTCTCTTCTGCTTCCTTTGCTGTTCCTTTGGGCGATAGAAAGGCAAGTAATACTAGAAAATGCCTAGCCCACAAACAAGTTCAGACGGGAAAAAACAACTCTTGCATATAACGAAAGTCAAGAAGTAACACGCACTATATCAAAAATAGTAGAATGTCTACCCAAGCGTGAACAGTGTAGCATGGCAGCAATGAGCCATTAAAAATGGTGAGGGACTAACATAACATGTGCCAAAGATGGATAGTTACACCCAATGAGAACAGAAAAAAAGTTCTTCACAATAGAACAAATATTCAGTAAAATGGCTCAAAACCAAAATGGTGAAACAACTGAATTAATGAAAAAGAATTTCTGAAGAAGGTGGAGAAAGGACCAAAATAACATCATTTTAGAACTGTTAATAGATTGAGTACAGCAAGAAAAAGAATAGATATAGAGAGAGATGTGGATTGATGTTTTTACCTAATGTTAAAATACTGATTATCTGTTGGTGGGATTTGTAGTATCTTTTTACTTTCATCTTTCTAATTTCTTTCGTTTTAACTCTTTGTAATTAGCATGCATCACAGAAAAATAAACATGTAAAACTTTGAAAAATTTCAGTTTTAAAAGTTGACATTTAAATCCTTTTTACTTTTTGAGAAGATTAGAACTAGTAGGAAAGGGTAAGTCATCACCTATTGTTAGATGTTGGTGTATTCATGTGTTTAAAATCTTTAGGTAACTGCAAAAACAATGGCCCAACATGAAGAACTGATGAAGAAAACCGAAACAATGAATGTAGTTATGGAGACCAATAAGATGCTAAGAGAGGAAAAGGAGAGGCTAGAACAGGATCTACAGCAGATGCAAGCGAAGGTTTGTAACTTACTAATCAAGAGTAGAGACATGTTGGGGCCTTGTGGTGCAAGCTGTTAAGTGTGCGTGCTCCACTGCGGCAGCCCAGGGTTCACCGGTTTGGAACCCGGGCGCGCACTGACGCACTGCTTGTCAAGCCGTGCTGTGGTGGCGTCCTATATAAAGCGGAGGAAGATGGGCACAGATGTTAGCCCAGGGCCAGTCTTCCTCAGCAAAAAAAGAGGAGGATTGGCATATGTTAGCACAGGGCTGATCTTCCTCACTCACAAAAAAAAAAGAGTACAGACGTTGTTTTTAATAATGTTATAAATGAACTTTTACATCAGGTCTTAAAAAAATACTGGCACTATTTTTAGGTGAGGAAACTGGAGTTAGATATTTTACCCTTACAAGAAGCGAATGCTGAGCTGAGTGAAAAAAGTGGTATGTTACAAGCAGAAAAGAAGTTATTAGAAGAAGATGTCAAACGTTGGAAAGCACGTAACCAGGTAAATGCAATTAAACCATTCCAAAACATGGAAACATGTTGGTTTTAAATAATAGGATAAAATTTAAAGGGATAAAAACATTTGAAGAACTAGTGAAAATTATTGTGTTTATCAGTGAAAGTCTGAAATGTTACATGTACGTATGTGACAGACATTAAACTTACAACTCAATTTTTGAAATTTTGGTTACATTTTTAAATTTTTTAAAAACACCTAATTTGTTTCATTTAATTCCAAATTTAGGCTTTCACTTTATCTTTAAAATATTTTGTACATGAAAAAATAGATTTATATACTTTATTGAAGCACTTTAAGATGACTTGTTCACTGAAACCTTTTTGGTGGGACAAAACCGTATAGCATAGTGTGGTTAGAAACTCCAGCTCTATATTCACACAAAAGATTGGAAATCGGCCTTGCCACGTACTGGTTGATTTGTAGGAGTTTCTTAATCTTTCTGAGCCAGTTTTCCTCATTTGTAAAAATGAGGACATAATACCACTTTTTACGTTACAAATATTAAATAATAAATGTAAAGCAGTTCACTCAGCACCTGGCGCCTAGAAAATGCTCTAGAATGGTAACCATTATTATCTGAACTTTTTTTCCCTTGTAAATGTCACTTTAATGAAATTAGATATTTAATTATTAAAAGCTTATAGATTCTTTGGATCCCTTTATTTGGCATCATTGTACCTGTTCTGAAATGTTCATTTCCAACTATAAAAATATAATGAATAGTTGATGACTTTTACTTTATTTACCCCTTCCATTTTATCTAGACTTTATAGTTAAACTAAAGCTTTGATCTTATCTTGGAGTTTGGTGCTTGATCACTATCTATCAAGACATCTAATGTAAAGATAATTAGGTATTTAGCTCTTTTATTATAGCACATTAACTTTCATAAAACCTATAAAACCATATTATGTATTTTTGCTATTTTAGCATTTAGTAAGTCAACAGAAAGATCCAGATACAGAAGAATATCGGAAGCTCCTTTCTGAAAAGGAAGTTCATACTAAGCGTATTCAACAGTTGACTGAAGAAATTGGGAGACTCAAAGCTGAAATTGCAAGGTATATGGAAGAAGCCTTAAATTGAATGTACTATGTGAAATCTTAAAGAAGTTTATTTCTGCTCCTTATATGACTCACTAAGTGCTTCCTGATTTTAGAAAGAATGGAAAGTTCTACAGCCCTTACATGTGGCTTTCCCATTATTACTTTATGGAACCAAGCAAGCAGTAATTTAATTTTGTGCCTTCATATGTGAATTATTTCTCTATATTTTAATACTTTTTAAAAAACTACATAGTTGGTATAAATCTAAAGATAAATATATTTATTTTCTGAACAGTCAAAATAACTTCTGCAAGTAGATTTTTCTTTTATTTTTCTTTTAGTTAGCGTATATTCATGAAACTATTTTGAAAGTTTTAATAAAGGAAGTTTTTAAGTTAAAAATTTTTTTAAATGAACTTATAGTGAAGTGTTGCCTTTTTAATGATAAGAAATTTAATATTAAAATTAATGTTTCTGGTTTACCTTTTTTGAGCTTTAGTGTCACTTGTCCATGTCATAGCCCCTGTATATATAATGCTTGGCAGCTTACAAATTTTTCCGGTTATATTCTTTTACTTTTTTGTTAACAGTAGTCTGGCATTCTAAATAGGAGAGATAATATTACTTAATTTTAAAGATAAGGAAGCTAGATTCAGAAAAGTACCCAGAGTTACAGAGTTAGTAGTTGTTAAAACCATACTCTTAATTCAGATCTGCTGATTTCAATTTCAGCTCATGATAAAAGTACAGAGGATTGGCAAACTGTAACCCACAGGCCTGTTTTTATACAGCCTATAAGCTAAGAATGATTTCTACATTTTTAAAGCATTGTGAAAAGGAAGAAGAACATGATAAAGACTGTATATGGCCTACAAAGCCTAGCGAATTTACTCAACACCCGATAGAGTAGAAAGAGTGCAGATTTTGCTATCAGGCTGATGTGGATTAAAATCTGTGTATCAACACTCAATTATTATGTGAAATTGTGCATGACATTTGATCACTTGTAGCTCAATTTCTCTCATCTCTGAAATGGGCATGTATGCCTATGTAATAAGCCAATAAGATCTTTCTAAAGGACCATAGATTCATAAGTGAAGGAATTATCTCTGAAAGTGTATGTGTGGTCTTGTTAGGATTTTTAAATAAGAAGTGTATTAAAGTTGGGCCGGCCCCGTGGCTTAGCGGTTAAGTGCGCACGCTCCGCTGCTGGCGGCCCGGGTTCAGATCCCGGGCGCGCACTGACGCACCGCTTCTCCGGCCTTGCTGAGGCCGCGTCCCACATACAGCAACTAGAAGGACGTGCAGCTATGACATACAACTATCTACTGGGGCTTTGGGGCGGGGTGGGGAGAAGAATTAAAAAAAAAAAAAAAAGAAGTGTGCTAAAGCAACTCAATGAAAATGTAAATTAAAGGATTTTAAAATTTGAAAAAATTCTCATATGTTAAGTTTTTCTCCTTTACCCCATTTTTTTTGTTTAGATCAAATGCATCTTTGACTAACAACCAGAACTTAATCCAGAGTCTAAAGGAAGATTTAAATAAAGTAAGAACTGAAAAGGAAAGCATCCAGAAGGACTTAGATGCCAAAATAATTGATATCCAAGAAAAAGTCAAAACTATTACTCAAGTCAAGAAAATAGGACGTAGGTACAAGACTCAATATGAAGAACTTAAAGCACAACAGGATAAGGTATTTTGAAGCCATCTTTATGTATATCATTTTTTGATAAACACAGTTTTGATCTACACAGTTCACATGCAGTTTTTTATATATGTTAGGATGACTCTTATAAAAATCTTATTTCTTCATAATTTTGATTATTGGTTTTTAGATTCTAAACTTGAGTGTCAGCTTATATATGATATCTTTATTTGGCTTAAGATTAGCTCTTTAATATGTCCTAAAATGCACTATAAATTTGTAAAGAAATTTTAGTAAATGCTAGGTATTTTAGTTCAGTTTCTCAGTTTCAAATATTGTCCCTTTTCAAAACTGTGGTCTTCTAACTCACTGCTGATTAAAATTGTGTATATCAAAAAGATAATTTTTTATAATTAATCAGGTTGTGTTAAAGTTTTAAATAAGTAATCTATGTTAACCACCTATCAAAAAGAATTTTAAAATCTTTGTTATATTTTGAATCTGAATTTTTTTTTTGATTCCCAAAGGCAAAGAACTTGAATATTGACTTAATTACCTATTTAGCACATTAGATAAGAAGATATATAAAGAAAAAAAGCTAAAATTCTTGCTTCTCAGTGTTAACTACTTTAGTGTGCTTTTCTTTAAAATATGAGTAATTTGTTTTTCTAAACAATTCTATGTCAAACAATGCATCATCATTTTGATTAGCTGGTTAATATCCAGTTGTATGGAAAACCCTAACCTATTTAACTAGTAACTATACTTTTGGACGTTAAAATTGTTCCATAGAAAATTCATTTATGAATATTCTTAAAGACAAATTTCTTTGCATAGTTATGATTGTTTCCTTAGATAAACTTGCAGAAGTGGAATACTGAATATAAATGTGGAAGTACATTATTACTGTTTGTCACTGTAGGTCATAGAGACCTCAGCTCAGTCTTCTGGAGACCATCAGGAACAGCATATCTCAGTCCAGGAAATGCAGGAGCTCAAAGAAACCCTTAACCAAGCTGAAACAAAGTCAAAATCACTCGAGAGTCAAGTAGAGAATCTGCAGAAGGTATGAGTGTGAGAGTAGTGAAAGGTGTACGTCCCTAATTCTTTCCTTATTGAATACCTAAAGAAATACAGTGGAATATTATTCAGTCATAAAAAGGAATTTTAAAAATATATACATGTGTTAAACACTGATAGTTTCTCTTATATGGAAATGTGTGTATTTTATATCCTTTTTACTTTGAATGACTCGAGTGTGTAAATAGTATCTAATCATCTTCAAGTGTCCACTTACTTGGTTTGACCACCATTTTATGTTTATATTTCCATTTAATCTAAATAAGCAAATTAATAAGTTTTACATTTTAAATCTGTAGGGCGTACAGTTTTTATCAATTTGATTGAATTACATCATGAATACCTTGTTTTCCTTTAAAAGACATTATCTGAGAAAGAGACGGAAGCGAGAAATCTCCAGGAACAGACTGTGCAGCTTCAATCTGAACTTTCACGACTTCGTCAGGATCTTCAAGATAGAACCACACAGGAAGAGCAGCTCCGACAGCAGATAACTGAAAAAGAAGAAAAAACAAGAAAGGCTATTGTAGCAGCAAAATCAAAAATTGCGCATTTAGCTGGTAAATTTCTATATACTTGAAGGTTTGAACTTGATAGTGAAAGTTGGTTATTTGATGCAGGCTTAAAATTAAATGGGAAAGAAAAAAAGTGAATACTATAAAGTGATTCTATGTGTGTGCGCTTTAAATAGATTTATTTAGACACAAAATTAGAGCAATCTTAATTTTCAAGTGACAAGTATGTCCTTGCTTTATTTAGGAAGTCTTTCTTAATTGTTAACTGGTGGTAGATAGGAAGTACTGCTATCCTTCTGCTTTAATGTGTAACTGTTACTACCTCCTGATGGATGGAGATCCTTTGGGTCCACAGCGTGCTGTTCAGAGGCCTTCTATAAACTCTTAGATGGTATTGGATCTTAACAGCTCAGTGATTTTTCTGTGCCTCACTTCACTGAGGGCCCTCTAGCACTTCAGGGAGAATATCATGTCAGATTTATGAGAACCCCAGTGCTGCAATGCTCAGGGCCTTACACCTTGCTTGCCATTCTGCTTAGCAGGTTAAATAAAATGCCTGATCAGTTGGATTTTGTCATGAGCAATATTTGTGATGATCTCTAAGATAGTTTCCCACCAACTTATTTCATAAAAAAAGTTACCTAATTATTTTTGAATATATGCTATAGATTATATGAAATGAAAGTTTTGTAATTCATAATATCCTTGTACTTAATAGTGTATTGAAATATTAAAGGCCATATAAAAGAGCTTCTGTTGACTACAGTTTATGGTGGATACTTTATGATTTTGGGATCTTAGAAAGTGTGAATGTAGTTTTATGTTGGAGTAAGTATATTTTTTTTATATTGGAGAAATAAATACCAATATGTTTAGAACTTTGCTTATTGAGATGTATAGTGTATCAGAATTACTGTAGATATTACAGTGCAGGAATAGCCTCTGGTAACGACCTTGTGGTACCTATTAAACACGTAAATGTTCTTTATTTCCAATGTTTGATTATGATATTAATAGAATCACATGGTTACTTCTTTAGGTGTAAAAGATCAGCTAACTAAAGAAAATGAGGAGCTTAAACAAAGGAATGGGGCCTTAGATCAGCAGAAAGATGAACTGGATGTTCGTATGACTGCTCTTAAATCCCAATATGAAGGTCGAATTAGTCGCTTGGAAAGAGAACTCAGGGAGCATCAAGAGAGACACCTTGAGCAGAGAGATGAGCCTCAAGAACCTAGTAGTAAGGTAATAAGCTAATTCTGTTTAAATGATAAATCATTTTTTTCTTTGTACATTTTACTTGAAAGGTGTCATGATTTAGGAGCTTTTGTCAGAGCGAATTTTGGCTAAATAAAGTATACAGAGAGAAGTAACAACAGTAAAATATTTTGATGACATTGTTTAATGGACTCTTGTGGGGTCGGCACAACAATTCATAGTTTTCTTTTTGTAGGTCCCAGAACAGCAGAGACAGATCACATTGAAAACAACTCCAGCTTCCGGTGAAAGAGGAATGTGAGTTTTTGTTCCTTTACAGTCTGTTACCTGTTTTTCTTTTAAAGTTCAGGGAAGATCTAGTAATGTTTGGGGAGAAAAGAGAAATCTATATTCGATTATAAAAATATATACTAAAGAGCTATTTATTCGTGCGAAACTACATCATGTAGTTGCCAACGTTTGTTTTTCCAGAACTCTTGTTTTCAGCAAACTTTCAGTCCTATCAGATAGAGCCTTGTGATGGAGAAAACATCTTTCATCTTTTAGTTTGTGATTGACATCTCAGATAGGCTACTGTTTTTCCTTGGGATGATATATGGTCCCAATATAAGAGGCTAGGCTAGGCTGAGACTCACGTAGGTTTAGTGATCAACAGTTGAATATGTTTTGCATTGTCAGGATATACCACTGCAGAGCATTTCCTGCACAGTTTTTAATGCTTAAATTCAAAGCCTCTTCAATAAGAGTTTTGAAATAATTAGTGAACAAAAAATAAAAAACGATGCTCACTGTGTCTTTGATTTTTTTTTTTAAGCTACCAAAAGTTTATCCAAAGCAGTGCTTGGAAAAACAGAATTAATAAGATCTGAACGCATATTAAAGTCGTACTTGCTGAACACTCACTTCAGGAAACATATGTGCTTTGCTTTTCGTAGAGTGTATATACTTTGTAAGGAATATTTGTAGTAATTTTTTCTGAATCATTATTCTTGCATCTTCCCCTCTGTAAGTGCCAGCACATCAGACCCACCAACAGCCAATATCAAGCCAACTCCTGTTGTGTCTACTCCAAGTAAAGTGACAGCTGCAGCTATGGCTGGGAATAAGTCAACACCCAGGGCTAGTATCCGCCCGATGGTTACACCTGCAACTGTTACAAATCCTACTACTACCCCAACAGCTACCGTGATGCCCACTACACAAGTGGAATCACAAGAAAGTAAGTAAAACAATACAGATCTGATTGAACTGACTGCTTATTTAGGTTTATTATGAGAAGATGACAGTAACTTCAAGAATAAATGAGGCTTCCACCAAAGTTAAAATCAGACATCATAATAAAAGTGGACAGTTAATATTTTCAAGTGTGTGCCTCCCAGGATACTTGTTAATGCAGCAAATTTCCTCCCTTCCTTTCTGCTTTCATTTTTTAAGCTAAAGAAGTGGGGAAATAACACCACAATAAATAAATGGCATGTTTTTCCAGGACCAAAATTTTCACTTGTAATGGCTAAGAAAGATGATATGACATCCGTTTTGGAAAACTATGCTAAATCACTGGTTCATCCCAAACATCACTTTTTCACTGAAACTGACCTTTACATTGCTTTCTCCACTTTGTTCCCTGGCACTTTCTTACTTATAGTGATTACAAATGCATTTTATTCAGTTAAATACATGCCTTTTTATTTCACCAGATTGAGCTCCTCAAGGGTAAGAATCTTATTTTTCATTGTTTAATCTCTTTACCCAGCCACAAGATAAGTGTTCAGTAAAACTTTACTGAACGCAGTTTCCATAGATTTTTTTTTTAAATTTTTTGTTTATTGCAGTAACGTATAAATTTCAGGTATACATCATTATACTTCTATTTCTGCATAGATTATATCATGTTCACCACCCAAATACTAATTACAACCCATCACCACACACATGTGCCGAATTATCCCTTTTGCCCTCCTCCCTCCCCCCTTCCCCTCTGGTAACCACCAATCCAATCTCTGTCTCTATGTGTTTGTTTATTGTTGTTGTTATCTACTATTTAATGAAGGAAATCATAGGGTATTTACCTTCTCCCTCTGACTTATTTCACTTTGCATAATACCCTCAATGTCCATCCATGTTGTCACAAATGGCTGGATTCCATCGTTTTTTATGGCTGAGTAGTATTCCATTTTGTATATATACCACATCTTCTTTATCCATTCGTCCCTTGATGGGCACTTAGGTTGCTTCCAAGTCTTGGCTATTGTGAATAACGCTGCAATGAACACAGGGGTGCATGTACCTTTACAAATTGGTGTTTTCAAGTTCTTTGGATACATACCCAGCAGTGGAATAGCTGGATCATATGGTAGTTCTATCCTGGATTTTTTGAGGAATCTCCATACTGTTTTCCATAGTGGCTGCACCAGTTTGCACTCCCACCAGCAGTGTATGAGAGTTCCCTTCTCTCCACATCCTCTCCAACACATGTTGTTTCCTGTCTTGTTAATTATAGCCATTCTGACAGGCGTGAGGTGATATCTCATTGTAGTTTTGATTTGCATTTCCCTGATAGTTAATGATTTTGAACATCTTTTCATGTGCCTGTTGGCCATCTGTATATCTTCTTTGGAGAGATGTCTGTTCAGGTCTTTTGCCCATTTTTTAATTGGGTTTTTAGTTTTTTTGTTGTTGAGATGCATGACTTCTTTATATATTTTGGAGATTAAGCCCTTATCAGATGTATGGTTTGCAAATATCTTCTCGCAATTGTTAGGTTGTCTTTTCGTTTTGTTGATGGTTTCCTTTGCTGTGCAGAAGCTTTTTAGTTTGATGTAGTCCCATTTGTTTATTTTTTCTATTGTTTCTCTTGCCCGGTCAGACATGGTGCTTGAAAATATGTTGCTAAGACCGATGTCGAACAGTGTACTGCCTACGTTTTCTTCTAGAAGTTTCATAGTTTCAGGTCTTACATTCAAGTCTTTAATCCATTTGGAGTTAATTTTTGTGTATGGTGTAAGGTAAGGGTCTACTTTCATTTTTTTTCATATGGCTATCCAGTTTTCCCAACACCATTTATTGAAGAGACTTTCTTTTCTCCATTGTATGTTCTTGGTTCCTTTGTCAAAGATTAGCTGTCCGTAGATGTGTGGGTTTATTTCTGGGCTTTCAATTCTATTCCATTGATCTGTGTGTCTGTTTTTGTGCCAGTACCATGCTGTTTTGGTTACTATAATAGTGTATTTTGAAATCAGGAAGTGTGATACCCCCAGCTTTCTTCTTTTTTCTCAGGATTCCTTTACTTCCTCGGGGTCTTTTCTTGTTCCAAATAAATTTTAGGATTCTTTGTTCTATTTCTGTGAAAAATCTTGTTGGAACTTTGATAGGGATTGCATTCAATCTATAGATGGCTTTAGGAAGTATGGACATCTTAACTATGTTAATTCTTCCAATCCAAGAGCGTGGAATATCTTTCCATTTCTTTGTGTCTTCTTCAATTTCTTTCAGCAATGTTTTATAGTTTTCGGTGTACAGATCTTTCACGTCTTTGGTCAAGTTTATTCCTAGGTATTTTATTCTTTTTGTTGCAATTGTAAATGGGATTGTATTCTTAATTTCTCTTTCTGCTACTTCGTTGTTAGTGTATAGAAATGCAACTGATTTTTGTATGTTGGTTTTGTATCCTGCAACTTTACTGTATTCGTTTATTACTTCTAAAAGTTTTCTGGTGGATTCTTAGGGTGTTCTATATATAAAATCATGTCATCTGCAAATAGTGACAGTTTCACTTCTTCCTTTCCAATTTGGATCCCCTTTATTTCTTTTTCTTGCCTGATTGCTCTGGCTAGGACTTCCAGTACTATGTTAAATAGGAGTGGTGAGAGTGGGCATCCTTGTCTGGTTCCTGTTCTTAGAGGGATAGCTTTCAGTTTTTCACCATTGAGGATGATATTAGCTGTGGGTTTGTCATATATGGCCTTTATTATGTTGAGGTACTTTCCTTCTATACCCATTTTATTCAGAGTTTTTATCATAAATGGATGCTGTATCTTGTCAAATGCTTTCTCTGCATCTGTGGAGATGATCCTGTGATTTTTGTTCTTCATTTTATTAATGTGGTGTATTACATTGATTGATTTGCGAATGTTGAACCATCCCTGCATACCTGGAATAAATCCCACTTGATCATGGTGTATAATCTTTTTAACGTATTGTTGTATGCGATTTGCTAGTATTTTGTTGAGGATTTTTGCATCGATGTTCATCAGTGATATTGGCCTGTAATTTTCTTTTTTTGTGTTGTCCTTGTCTGGTTTTGGTATCAGGGTAATGTCGGCTTCGTAGAATGAGTTAGGGAGCTTCCCCCACTCCTCAATTTTTTGGAAGAGTTTGTGAAGGATAGGTATTAAGTCTTCTTTGAATGTTTGGTAGAATTCACCAGGGAAGCCGTCTGGTCCTGGACTTTTATTTTTGGGGAGGTTTGTGATTACTGTTTCGATCTCCTTACTGGTGATTGGTCTATTCAAATTCTCTACTTCTTGATCCAGTTTTCGAAGGTTGTATGATTCTAAGAATTTACCCATTTCTTCCAGATTGTCGAATTGGTTGGCATATAGCTTTTCATAGTATTCGCTTATAATCTTTTGTATTTCTGAGGTTTCTGTTGTAATTTCTCCTCTTTCATTTCTGATTTTACTTGTTTGTGCCTTCTCTCTTTTTTTCTTGGTGAGTCTAGCTAAAGGTTTGTCAATTTTGTTTATCTTTTCAAAGAACCAGCTCTTGGTTTTATTAATTTTTTGTACTGTTTTTTTAGTCTCTATTCCGTTTATTTCTGCTCAGATTTTTATTATTTCCCTTCTATTGATTTGGGGCTTGCTTTGTTCTTCTTTTTCCAGTTCCTTTAGGTGCACTGTTAGATTGTTGATTTGAGGTTTTTCTTGTTTGTTGAGATAGGCCTGTATTGCTATAAACTTCCTTTAGAACCGCTTTTGCTGTATCCCATAAATTCTGGCATGTTGTATTTTCATTTTCATTTGTCTCCAGGTATTTTTTGATTTCTTCTTTGATTTCTTTGTTGACCCAGTTGTTGTTCAGTAGCATTTTGTTTAATCTCCACATATTTGTGGCTTTTCTGATTTTCTTCCTATAGTTGATTTCCAGTTTCATACCGTTGTGGTCAGAAAAGATGCTTGGTATTATTTCAATCTTCTTAAATTTATGGAGACTTGTTTTGTGGCCTAATATGTGATAAATCCTTGAGAATGTTCCATGTGCCTTTGAAAAGAACGTGTATTCTTAGGTTTTTGGATGGAATGCTCTGTATATATTTACTAGGTTCATCTGTTCTATTGTGTCATTTAAGGCCAATGTTTCTTTATTGATCTTCTCTTTGGATGATCTATCCGTTGGTATAAGTGGAGTGTTAAAGTCCCCTACTATTATTGTGTTACTATTTCTCTTTTTATGTCTGTTAATAATTGCTTTATATATCTAGGTGCACCTACATTGGGTGAGTAGATATTTACAAGTGTTATATCCTCTTGTTGGATTGGTCCCTTGATTGTTATGTAATCCCCTTCTTTGTCTCTTTTTACAGTTTTTATTTTAAAGTCTCTTTTGTCTGATATGAGTACTGCTACCCCAGCTTTCTTCTCATTGCCATTTGCGTGGAGTATCTTTTTCCATCCCTTCACTTTCAGTTTGTGAGTGTCTTTGGGTCTGAAGTGTGTCTCTTGTATGCAGCATATATATGGGTCTTGTTGTTTTATCCAGTCAGCCACCCTCCGCCTTTTAATTGGAGCATTTAGTCCATTGACGTTTAAGGTAGCTATTGGTAAGTATGTACTTACTGCCATTTTTTAACTTCTTTTTTCCTTAGTGTTTTAATAGTCCTTTTCTGTTTCTTTCTCCTTCTGTACAGAATTGATGGTCTCTTTAGTTTGACCTCTGTCTGAAAGCTCTACTCTTTAACTCCCCTCCTCCCTCCTTTTATGTTTTTGATATATCTAACCTCTTTTTTGTGCATTTGTATCCATTACCCTCTTATCGTGGAAATACATAATTTTTCCTATTTGTGGTCTTCACTTTTCCCCTTAAATCAGTCCCTTTAACATGTCTTGTAGCACTGGTTTATTGGTGACAAACTCCTTTAATTTTTGCTTGTCTGGGAAATTTTTGATCTTTCCTTCCATTTTGAATGATAACCTTGCTAGGTAGAGTATTCTCGGCTGTAAGTTTTTTCCTTTTAGCACTTTAAATATATCGTGCCACTCTCTTCTAGTCTGTAAGGTTTCTGCTGAGACGTCAGCTGATAGCCTTATGGGGTTTCCTTTGTATGTAACTTGTCTTTCTCTTGCAGCTTTTAGGATTCTCTGTTTATCTTTAATTCTGGACTTTTTGATTATGATGTGTCTTGGTGTGGGCCTCTTTGCGTTTATCTTGTTTGGGGCTCTCTGTGTTTCCTGTACCTGGATGTCTGTTTCCTTCCTTAGGTTAGGGAAGTTTTCATCTATTATTTCTTGACATAGATTCTCTGCCCCTTTGTCTCGCTCTTCTCCTTCCAGGACACCTATAACACGGATGTTAGTGCGCTTGATGTTGTCCCAGAGGTCCCTTAGACTGTCCTCACTCTTTTTAATTCTTTTCTCTTTTACCTGTTCAGCTTGGGTAATTTCTTCTAGTCTTTCATTCAGCTCGCAGATCCGTTCTTCTGTATCCTCTACTCTGCTTTTGAGTCCCTCTAGTGAATTTTTCATTTCCAGTATTGTATTCTTCATTTCTGATTGGTTCTTTTTTATATCTTCCATTTCTTTGTTGACATTCTCACTGAGTTCATCTATTCTTCTCCCCAGATCAGTGAGCATCCTTAACACTCTTTGTTTGAACTCTCTGTTGGGTAGGTTGCTCATTTCTGTTTCACTTAGTTCCTTTTCTGGGGTTTTGTCCTGTTCCCTTACTTGGAATGTATTCCTTTGCCTCCTCATTTTGCCTCTTTCCCTGTGCTTGTGTCTGCGTATTAGGTAGGTCAGCTACGTCTCCTGCTCTTGGATAGGTGACCTCATATAAATGATGCCTTAAGAGGCCTGCAGTGTGCTCCCCTCAGTTCTCAATGTTCCATGGGTGACCCCTATGTGGGCTACGTGTGTCCTTCTGTTGTGACCTGTTTGCTCTCCCTGTAGGTGCCCAGGGAGGCCGAGTTATGCTCCTGGCCAGCTGTTGTAATGCTCAGCTGCTTGTAGTTGTTGTGGGCCCTTCAGTCTCTTTATCATGTGTGGGGAGCCCCAGCACAGTTGGCTGCAAGTTCTAATACCACATTTGTGTTGCAGTTTTTCTTTTAAGTGAGAAGACCCCCAGTGTGGCAGGTTGTTAGGCTCAGGGGCTTACAATTGCTGTAAGCCCCCAGCCTTTAGGTCTCTTGTCAGCTCTCTGAGGATTGCAGCTGGGTGGGGCTGGCGTCAGGCACGGGAGCACCCAGTTGTTTCAGGCTTTGGAAGATGGGGCAAACCCCATATGTGGGTCTTTGAGAAGCACAAGTCTTCTGCAGCTGACAGGCCCTGCCGCCCACAGGTCCCCACACACAGTCAACATAGTCCTGCCCCGTGTGCGCGCCCTGACCTCCAGAAGTGGACCCAGTCTCTCCACGACGGGAGCCCCACACACTCCACCACCGCCCCACACTCTCTACCCACTCCTTGTGCACTCCCTGCCCCACTGAAGTGGGCTCAGTTGCCAGGCTGCAGAGAATCCAGTCAGCAATCTATGCAGGCCCACAAGTTGCTGGAGGGCTTCTTGTTTGGTGGGGCCAGTCTCTAGGGTGGGCTGCCTGCCCTGGCTGAGCTGGATTAAATCGGTGCTCTAGTGGGTGGGGCAGACCTGGGCTAGCAGGCCCCAGGGAGAACTCCAATGGCGGCTGTGTCAGCATGCCCACACTAGGCCACAACAATGGCCTCCGCCAATGTCCAGTCCCTGGAGAGGTCTCACCTCTCACCGAGATGCACTCAGGGCCTATCAGGTGAGTCTCTTTTCACCAAAGCATTGTGCACCTTTCTGGTGATTTTAGGTTGCTTTCTCAAATAGGTGAGTTTGCGCGTGGGCCCTTTAAGAGCCGGTTTTAATTTCTTTGTGAACCAGCTTTTCTGGGGGTACTCCCCAATGTTTTAGTAGCAGGGAAAGTCAGATATTATGCCACTCGTCTCGATTGTGCTGGGTCCACAAAATGCCCACAGCGGGGCCGCTCCCCGGCTCAGGGCCCTGCACCTCCAGGGAGGGCTGCATACCTTTGGGTTCATCCTGGGCAGCCATGAGGCGCTGCGGCTTGTGAAAGCAGCGTTTTTCCTCTCTAGAAGGGAATTTCTGTCTCCTCCACCTCAATTAGGATTGTCCTTTGCTGCAGGAGTTGCTCTCATCCAGTTTTCAGTTCTGTTTCAGGGGTAATTTTTCCACGAGTAGTTGTAAATTGGCTGTGTCCGCGGGAGGAGGTGAGTTCAGGGTCTGCTTACGCCGCCATCATGACTTCTCCTCCCATAGATTCTTAACAAATGTTAGAATTCAGTAAATTATTCAAGTGTTTAGAAATATATATGTGTATATGCTATGAAAGTGCAGAATGTTTTATTTCAACTGCATTCAATAAAATGATTATCAGATATATTACCATTTAACTTAATGGTTATTTTATATCAATTAAAAACAAAATGGTACTTAATAAACACTTATAATTTGACTTTGAGCTTCTTAATTTCACTTACTTGATTTGGTTATAATTTAAATAGAATAATAGATGTAAAGATAGTTTCAGATATTTATTTAATTCAGCCAACAGTTTACTGCACACTATCATATCAGTCACATAGGCAATACAAAAATGCATAATCCATTACCTTTACCCTCTGTTTTTGTCTAGTGAGTGGTAAGAGATATGTACACAAATAACTATGCAGAAATGCAGAATGTCACCTATAACACAGAATAGGGAAGGATAATTCCAGCTTTGGTAAGAATAGAAGACTTAATATATTAAATATGATAATTATTTTTCAGCTATGCAGTCAGAAGGGCCTGTGGAACATGTTCCAGTTTTTGGAAGCACAAGTGGATCTGTTCGTTCAACTAGTCCTAATGTCCAGCCTTCTATCCCTCAACCCATTTTAACTGTTCAGCAACAAACACAGGCCACTGCTTTTGTGCAGCCCACTCAACAGAGTCATCCTCAGATTGAGCCTACAAATCAAGAGCCATCCTCAAACATAGTAGAAGTGGTTCAGAGTTCACCAGTTGAGCGACCTTCTACTTCCACAGCAGTGTTTGGCACTGGTAAGTTTAATTTTAAAATGAAATTCTAGTAGACCTGTGCAGTTATAGTTTCAAGTATTGTTTGTCCGTACTTGTTTTCTACCAAGTGTTAGAATGGATGAATATATTCCTAACATTTTATTTCATGTTTACTACTGAATTCTGTTTTGGATCGTTCATTTTTGTCATTTCAAGTATCATTTGTCCGTACTTGTTTTCCACCAAGTATTAGAATGGATGAATATATTCCTAACATTTTATTTCATGTTTACTACTGAATTCTGTTTTGGATCATTCATTTTTGTCATTAAGATCTTTCTTCCCCTCCAGTTATTTTTTGACTGATTTTAAAGGTGATATAACCCATAACATATGTAACTTAATACAGGTCCTGAGAAATAAAAGACATCTAAGAGAAGACCATATAAGAATTTTCCAAATCTAAACATACAAAATTTACTTGTATTCAAGGAGTCCTGGGTTTTATGTCTATAGAAGACCCTCTGTAATCTTTGTGAATAGGAATTATATATCAGTACAATCACAGTGAATCAGATGTGTTACTCTAAAGTTGATTGGCTTTATTAACTAAAGGTTAGGTATAAGCCCATTGATTCAGAGCATAAGTTGCTCTTTATTTACACATAGATTAGCAGGAACAAATTATGTTGATTTGTCCAAATAAATGTTTAGTGTGTCTTTCTTTAGTTAAATGACCAAAATGTTTTTAAAATTAACTTTGTCTAAGTTGTGTTTATTATGATGCTCTAATTCAAGATTTAAATTATGTAATTTCAAAGTTTCAGCTACCCCAAGTTCTTCTTTGCCAAAACGTACACGTGAAGAGGAAGAGGATAGCACCATAGAAGCATCAGACCAGGTCTCTGATGACACAGTGGAAATGCCTCTTCCAAAGAAGTTGAAAAGTGTTACACCTGTAGGAACTGAGGTGTGTCTGTTTATTTTTACTTCTACCAGTAGAGCTAAGATATTCTTTCAGTTACAACATTATTAGGTGAATGGATCTCTGGGGTCCAAAATCCAGAAAACTCTCTTGTTGAACTTACCACAGAGTTTCCACTGACAGCCCAGGTATTGTTGCTGTTGCCAACAATGTTTTCTTTCCTTTGTATATCTTTAATTCAATTAGTTTCCATTTCAATTAAAAAAACACCATTACCAAAACATAAATTGAATTCCATTTCAGTTGATTTTTCTTTTTAATTCAAAGAATAAGGAAGTTTATATTCTTCTGGACATTTTAAACTTTACCTGCATCTTTTTCTCAGATTAACCAAAATTATATTCCTTTAGTTTCTTTTGTGGAGGATGAATGGTAATGAATTGTTTTACTAACAAACATTGAGACTACTAAATTAATTTCATTAGCATGTATTTAGTTAATGTTCATAAACCTTATTTTGTATATATTTAGAAGAAATGTGATTGATTATATTTTGTGTATAAATATAAATGAACATTTCTGATGTACAGCTTTATAAAATTATAGATCTGAGTTTTGTTTCATTGGGAGAATTAGCTGAACAGGTGACACTTCATCTAGTGAACTGATGTGGTTGACACGCTTGTATATCATGACTCAGGAAGAAGTTATGGCAGAAGAAAGTACTGATGGAGAGGTAGAAACTCAAGTATACAACCAAGATTCTCAAGATTCCATTGGAGAAGTAAGTAAGACATAGTTAAAGTAGCAAATTGTTGCTTTTAATGAATGAGAAAAGCTTTGACAAATTGACGTGTTATTTGGACTTTTTTTCACTTACTGCTTTTATATTTAATAAAATGTTATTAGAATTACCAATGCAATTTCTACTTTGTTTTACTCCTAATTAGTATACTGCCTTCTAAACTTTATTAAAGAAATGTTTTTGTTTATACTTAGCACAGATTTTCTAAGCTAAGAGTTGTCATGAGTAAAGATTATCCACTCTTAATTATTTGGAAGGATGAGTGCTGGTTGAGTCTTGAGTTCATCCATAGTGCCCCATTTGGTGGTCCTCTGTTGTTTTCCTCTATCACTTCCCTTACTGAATTAAAATAATCTATGAAAGGAAATGAATGTGTACACTTCTTCATTTTTTGAATTGTCGCTGAGGCCTCTCCAGAGGCAACCTCACTAGTGGCAATGCATCAGATTGAAGTTATAAAGCGCTAGGTTCCATTCCTAACTCCACCTCTTAGAAGCTGTATGACTACAAGCAAGTCATTAATTATCCTTAAGCCTCAATTTTCTCATCTGTTGGAATGATATAATTTTTAGTACTGTAAAGTACCTAAAATAGTACCTGTCACATATTAGGCACTCAAAATATTACTTACTTTTCTTCTATCCCTCTGTCCTGCATATTGAGAATTCATAATATAGTAATATTAATAGTTTAACTATCAATAGTTAACACGGAACTTATTACTATATGCCAAGTGTTGTTCTAATAAATTTGCATTTATTAGCTAATTTAATCCTCGTAATCCTATTCTGAAGGTGAAGAAACCAGGGTCCAGATAAGTCACTTACCTAAGTTCACATAGCATTGCAGCTGGGATTTGAACTCAGGCTCTCTGGTTTCCGATTGTTCTTAAGCTTGAAACAATATTTTCTGTCTGGATAAGTTTTCAGGATCATTTTATTCTGAAATTATTTTGTCTGTATAAAATTAAGGAATTATCTTAAGCTAATCATAAGTAACTATAGATTGCAAGTAAATTTTATTTTCCCAGATGCATTAATTTTTTAAGTTAATTTTTCCAGTTTTCCTTGGCTAAAAACACAAAACTTAACCTTCAGAATGAATACATATACTCTAAATGACATCTATTTCATTTATCTTTCAGAGAGTGTCTTATCTGAAGAGCATAATAGCAGTTTTGAAATAATAAAACGTGAATTTCTATTTTGTTGCCAGACTTGGTTAAATTATACCAAAATCTTTTGTGCAAAGCTTTTACTTGAGATTGGTAAAATTGTCTATAACTCAGAAGTACCATTACTGCCTTCTAACACTATCTACTGAATGTATGACAGTTTATTTTTCTGATTTTCTGACAATGAAGCAAATGTTCTTTATAAGTGTTGCTTTTTTTGAAATGAGCATGTTACTTTAAGGCACATTTTTAATTATACCGTGACTTACTCATTTTTTCCATTACACTAAACATAATCTTTATGAATGATTTAGTTCACAAGACATTATTTCTGTCTTGTATAAAAAATAGATTTTGCCAAGTGCTTAACTAAAAAATAGACATTTAATTTTTTATAGTAAATATCAAAAATAAAGTTAAAATTACAGTTTGTTTCAGTAGCTAACAAAATGGAATTGTGAGGAACTAGATTAAGCAAAGAGTTATTCTTATGTCTGGTATCTTTAATGTAGTTTGATGGCTTAGGACAGTCAGTTTTTTCAGTGGAGAAGTGTCATTATAAAAAGGCAGTAATAATAACTTATTTTATTTAGTGTGATTTTCAGACTCTGGTTTGGGGGAAATTTTTTTTTAATTATATGTTGCAGGCCCGTGAATATTGTTTCTTCTGATTTTGGTCTGCAACTGTACTGTCAACTGACCACCGTGACTATTGAGCACTTGAAATACAGCTAGTCCAAACTGAGATATATTATAAGCATAAAATATACATCGGATTTTGAAGACTTACTACAAATTTTAAAATGTAGAATATCTAATTAATAATTTTTATGGTGATTACATATTGAAACAATATTTTGGCTGTATTTAGTGTATTATTAAAATTGGTTTCACCTGCATTAGAAAATTTAAATTACAAACGTGAATCACATTATGGCTTACATTATATTTCTGTTGGACAACACTGATCTTCACTATCACTCTGGTACTTTTGACACACATATATGTCTGTATATATTTTTTTCTCTTTTATTGGAGTATTACCCAGTGTGATTTATAATAGTTCTTCTATATGAAGACAGTAAAGAAACCCAAAGGTTTACTTTTTTAGCATATATTTTAAATTAATTCTGCTTTTAAAAACCATATTTTTAAAAATAAAATGGTAGTAGTCCACAAGTACTTTGTACTCTTAGATCTACGGTATGTCACTGATAGTTTCAGGTATACTTGACTTAAAAAATTTTTTTTTTAATTTTTGATTTTTTTATTTTTAAAGGGAGTCACCCAGGGAGATTATACTCCAATGGAAGACAGTGAAGAAACCTCTCAGTCTCTACAAATAGACCTTGGACCCCTTCAATCAGATCAGCAAACAACAACTTCATCCCAAGATGGTCAAGGCAAAGGAGATGATGTCATTGTAATTGACAGTGATGATGAAGAGGAGGATGATGATGACAATGATGGAGAACATGAGGTAATTTTGGTTTGAAATCATTCAGTATTTTTAAACTGCCAAATGAAATGCTGAAATCCTTGGGACTACTAAGGCATCAACCAGTAAGTTCTGATTCCCTGTCAGTTTAAATAGATTATTTTGCTTTTTTTTATCCTGATTACCTCTGAAGTTAATATTTTATAATCAAATTGAGTGTAAAACAGGTGATAAAAAAATCCCAGGGTTCTTTTTTTTTAAATGATTGCTAAGCACTTTAGGATTGGTTAGATTAATTAAACTTAATCCTAAATCTTATTGATAAGTGACTGTGGATTTAATTGTAAGCTCTATTGTTTCTGGAGGAAAAAAGAAGAAACTAGGATTTTTTTTTCTCATGGAGCCCCATAATTCTTTTTAAAAGAAATTGGGATATCTTGATAACTGAAGCATATTTTAAGTGAAAGTTTGTATTTTATTTTGAGAGTTAATCTTGTATTGACAGCTTCTCATTTTAGGTTTTTTTCATTAATCAAAATATTTTTTTAAAACTCATAGTATAATATAATTTCATTATTTTCTTCTGTAACACCACATTTTAACTTTAGGATTAAAGTGGATCACTGGACACCTTTGTGAACATCTAGGAGCTTTAATCTTTGAACCAACCTCGTGTGAACAGTTACAATTCAGAATCGATCGTTATTGTACTAATTCCAGTAAGCTTTGCAGTTTTGATATTTGCTGCCACTGAACTAATCCCACACAACTCCACAGGACAACTGTATCCTGATCAATGATGTGTCACTTAAATGTCTAAGAATGGTAGGAAGATGTGCAGAACATGTGTGCCGTATCCTAGATCTTTATTTATACTTGGGGATTTTTTACTAGGATTATGAAGAAGATGAAGAAGATGATGATGATGATGAAGATGACACAGGGATGGGAGATGAGGGTGAAGATAGTAATGAAGGCACTGGTAGTGCAGATGGCAATGATGGATATGAAGCCGATGATGCTGAGGTAACTGGCTAGAATTTTGACCATCCATTTTCTTTAAGAATTGGCTTAAAAAACTTACTGTTTTCCAAGGATATAAAAAGGCTTGTATTCTCAGAACATTACAATTTTTATACCTATAGGTTTCTTTTTACCGTAATTTAGTTTGTTTATTTTTTAAGATAATTATTTGATTTATTGCTCTTAGTATTCATATTTTGTTTTTAGGGTGGCGATGGGACTGATCCAGGTACAGAGACAGAAGAAAGTATGGGTGGAGGTGAAAGTAATCAGAGAGCTGCTGATTCTCAAAACAGTGGTGAGATTTTTGTTTGTTGTTTTTAATTGAATATTTCTGATAATATTTTCTAAAGTAGGATTGCATTTAATTATCACATAGGTAATAAAACTTGGTTAGTAAATTGGCAAGCAAGAGATTGGCTCTTGTTTAGCTTTATCACTATTATTCTCTCATGAAGTCTACTATATTTTTATCTGTAAAATTCAGTCATTATACTATCTTTTCTGCCTCATTAGACTGCTGTCAGATTCAAACATTTTGAAATCTATAAAGTATTATTAATGCCATGTGTTGCTACTATTCTTATTAAGTGGAAAAATTAAATTGGGGACTTTCAACAGTGGTAACAGCAGTTCACCACCAGAAGAGGTCAGTCTGTTCAAGCTATGTTTCAAGATTTGTGGATATTGGAGCTTTGCAGTGTTGTCTAGTTTCGCAGTGAATAAAAGATTTTTTGATCAATATAGCACGCCTTTTGTTAAGTGTTGAAAGGATGAGTCCTTGGAGGTCCGCTAAATGTTGTAGGTGGTAAAGGATTATGGAATTTATAGAAAATAATTTTATTTTACAATCGTTTTAAATTGTGTTTTAAAGAATTGGTGATCATCTGGTATAATATCCTGGTTTTATAGATAATACGGAGCCAAAATCATTAATAGTAATATAGTAAAACTTTATATATTTAGACTAATGGGAAAACAGTATATCTGAATTTCCATATAGCCCTCTGTATTTAAAAGTACAAGGTATATATATGCGCATTTGAATTAAGGAAAGCAAGGGCAGGCAACCTTTTCAACTTTTAAATTTTTTAAGAGAAAAATAAACTAATATTAAACCATATAATGAAGAATAGTATTACTTTTTAAGGGAGATAAGGAGATAAGGGAAGAGGAGGATACTTTGGGTAATAATGTGCATTTTATAAAACATTTTGTAGATTTAGGAAACATCTTTTGTGTATCACGTAATTGGGATATAGAGGAAAATTTTTTGCCTCTTTAGGTATTATTATTAAAAGTTAAATCTTTTGAGGGCAAGTGTTCATAGCCATTTTTCCCAGATACAAAGCATATAACAGATGCTCATTGAATACTTTCTTGTTGGAGACTTTCTTTTCTTTTTTACAATCAAGCAAAAATAGTCCTAATAGTCTGGATAAAATTAAGTTAGTGGATGGATTTGGTACATTGTCGATAGTTACAAAAAATGCTTTTTCTGAGAAACTGTACTTGTATTTAATTAATTCTTACGGTAAACTTATCAGGTTTAGGTACCAAGAAAGAATCTGAGAAACAGAAGCAAAGTGACTTAACTGAGGTTACATAGCTGTTAAGGTTAGAGCTAGAATCTGATTCTAGACCTCAGACTTTTAAACTACTAAATTCTGTGATGTCCTATTCAACTTTTCACAGTGGGAACAACTTCTTTTGTTTCTGCCATGTATGTAGAAGACCCAGGCATCTGAAGGACCGCTGAAGTTGAAAATTTAGGAAAACCAGAATATAAAAGTATCATCGTAGGGCCAGCCCGGTGGCATAGCGGTTAAGTTCGCGCGCTCCGCTTTGGCAGCCTGGGGTTCACAGGTTCGGATCCCGGGCATGGACCAGTGCACCGCTTGTCAAGCCATGCTGTGGCAGCGTCCCATATAAAAAAAGTAGAGGAAGGTGGGCCCGGATCTTAGCCCAGGGCCAATCTTCCTCAGCAAAAAGAGGGGGATCGGCAGTGGATGTTAGCTCAGAGCTGATCTTCCTCACATAAATAAATAAATAAATGTATGTATGTATGCATGCGTGTATGTGTCATCGTAAGGCTTTTTCCTAATCTCCTTCACCCTATTTGAATATAATACTGGTATCATAATGGTCTGACTTTGAGTAATTTTCCCATTTTAATAATATGAACCAAAATTTATTAAATGTTTATTTTATCATGTGTTAGGCTAAGTGCTTTATATCCGTTGTTTGAAATCTTCAGAAAAACTTTTCTTGTAGGTTACCTTTGTTCCATTAACTAACCAAAGAAATAGACTCAAGGAGGTTAAAGGAGTTGCCTAAGATCATACAGTTGATAATTGATAATTGATTATCTCTGGGTCCACCATGCCTCGCTACTTTCCTTCTGAAAATATGAGTGAGGTGAACATTCCTAGTGGCAAGATTTATTCTTCCAGGGATTGTCCAAGTTATTTTGTGGTAAATTTAATAGTTCCAAATAAGCTTCTCTTTTCCTGTAGGTGAAGGAAATACAGGTACTGCAGAGTCGTCTTTTTCCCAGGAGATTGCTAGAGAGCAGCAGCCATCATCAGCATCTGAAAGACAGACCCCTCGAGCACCTCAGTCACCAAGACGCCCACCACACCCACTTCCCCCAAGACTGACCATTCATGCTCCACCTCAAGAATTGGGACCACCAGTTCAGGTATTAAAAGTACTGGTCATTCTGAAAAATGAACTTTAAAGAATCTTGGCTTTTCTTCCTTTCTTTCCATTGGATGTTACTTTTTTTCCCCAGAAATTAAATGAACTTTTTAATGTTTTGTCATTTTTCATAAAATTTTTTGTGCTGAAACTAATCTGATTTCTTTTCATTGAAATATGGCAATAATTTACTTCATAAATGGAGTGAACTTTGGAAAGGCAGGGCTTACTAAAAGTTGTGTATAACTTGAAGTGATTATAGTCAGAGCAAATAGAAGTCTGGTCACTGTTTCTACAGGTTAAAAAAGAAAAAGATTTTCTTGAATTTTAATTCAAGTAAAATGTATTTTAGCAACTGACCACTACCTCTTTTGAAGATTTTTTTCTCTCAGATGCACACGTTTTTAAAAAACATGAAATTTCTATTCTGTTTAACACTTTTTCCTCTCACTTTTTTGCAGTCACATATTAATTTCCACTTTTAAAATTAATGAAGGTGTGCATGACCCTTTATATGTAGCACTCTTTGTAGTAAGGTTAGACATCTCTTAATGAGAAGCTCCTGCAAAAACAGTAGGATAAGTACAAAGCCTCTATTAATAATCTAGCTTAAGTCTTACCTTTTAGTGTACTGAACACTGTCAAGTATAGATTCTACTAAAATACCACTGGTGAAGATTAAGCCCTCATTATGTGAAAATACAAAGGCTTAAAAGATTGTGTATGGATCCTGCAAAATATACCAAGTCTATCAATTTAGAAATGTCTAAATTGGGAAACAATTTATATGTAGTCAGTACTGCTGTTTGAACCCCAAAGGATAATTAAGCCTTAAGATCCAAAGGCATACTTAGTAACATTTACATTAAGGAGATAGGAACTAAATTAGTTACATATACGTAAGATCAGAGATTGGTTTTAAATATTGGTTAATATTTTGTCTATTGGTTAATAAAATATTTGTCTCTTGGTTAATACTATAGTCTATATAATTAAAAATTTGTCACTGTTTAAAACTGATTTCCTTAGTACAAGATTAGTAGCTGTTTTTCCTAAGAAAGTATCCTGATGATTACATTATCTGCTAATATTTCAACTACTTTATTACCAGCATAATAAGCGTTATCTGTTGATATTTGGTGTGTGTTTCATTGCCTAATTCCTTAAAATAAATGTAATTCCTTTCTTGACACAGAGAATTCAGATGACACGGAGGCAGTCTGTAGGACGTGGGCTTCAATTGACTCCAGGAATAGGTGGCATGGTAAGTACCTATCCACTACATAAAAGCGATTCATTTGTTCAGCAGATATTTGTATAGTCCATGTGTATGTTCCTGTCATGCCTGTTTAGTTCCTGTTTTCTGTTTCAGCAGCAGCATTTTTTTGATGATGAAGACAGAACAGTTCCAAGTACCCCAACTCTTGTGGTGCCACATCGTACTGATGGATTTGCTGAAGCAATTCAGTAAGTTAATGAAAGAGAAAGATATTTTGTGACTGACTATTAAATTCTTCCTGTTTCCCTGTTAATTTGTTTACATTTGATTAACTCGTTATTTGTTGAGTCCTTCTCTACTGTGTATTAAGCACTTGTGGGTAGGAGGGTTGAGGATGTAATTGTGCTGGGAAAATTATATAGAGGTGAATGAAATACAGTTGCTTCCATCAGAAATTTGCAGTTTAAAGGCAGGATAATAATGGTTAAGAACTCAGACTTTAGAGTCAGCATGCCTGGGTTTGAAACCTAGCTGTACTGCCTTCTAGCTGTGTCAGGTTGCTTAGGTTCTCTGTTCCTGAGTATCCTCATTTTACTAATGGGAATAATAATACAATAGTTCCTACTTATAAGTTGTGAGAATTAAATGAATTAATTTATTTTAACATGTTTAGATGTTATAGATGTTCGCGAAGGTGTTGGTAGTTAGTGATCGTGATGAATAGTATTATTGTGAAAGCTGAGCATGTGGGCAGCTAACTATAACCTAAACAATCTTGGAGAATAGAGGCATAAAGCAAGAGGCTTTGTTAATACAAATGAAGAAGTGATTCATTCCAATAGTTGGAGGAAAAGAATTGAGAGGACTTAATGGGGACAGCATTGAACTGAGTCTTGGAAAAGAAGACCTAACACTTATTGAACATTTCTATGAATCAGTTTATTTAATCTTTATAACTATGAGAGTAGACACTATTATTGTTGCCCTTTTACAGATAAGGAAGCACAGAGATGTTAATGAATTTGCCAGAGATCAGACAGCCAAGAAGTGGCAGTTTTTGGTGTTAAACCAGTCAGTCTGGCTCTAGTACCTATGTTAACTGTTGTTCTGTACCACTCCTCTTAAAGCATAAAAAGGCTTTCCATGAAAGTACACATGTTAAATTGTGGCTGAAGTATTAGTTGCGTAGATAGGAGTAAAAGAGTTTCCACCAACTTGGGAAAAGATTGATTGATCTGGGGCTGGCCCCGTGGCTTAGCGGTTAAGTGCGCGCGCTCCGCTACTGGCAGCTGGGGTTCGGATCCCGGGCGCACATCGACGCACCGCTTCTCCGGCCATGCTGAGGCCGCGTCCCACATACAGCAACTAGAAGGATGTGCAACTATGACATACAACTATCTACTGGGGCTTTGGGGAGAAAAAAGGAGGAGGATTGGCAATAGATGTTAGCTCAGAGCAGGCCTCCCTCAGCAAAAAGAGGAGGATTAGCACGGATGTTAGCTCAGGGCTGATCTTCCTCACAAAAAAAAAAAAAAAAAGATTGTTCTGTAATATGTGGTAACATGGCTATCAGAACCAGTTTTAAATTTGCTTAAGTAACCACAACTCACCTCAGCTGACACAGTTTTACAAGCCAACCAATCAGTGTCAGTCCCTCCCTTCCAAAAGTCAGCCAGTCAGAAATAGACTCATTCTTAGAAACAGTTTCTGAGTGCCAGCCAAGCAGTAGTGTTCTCGTATAGCTTAGAGGAACTCAAAGTTCTTCTGTAGAAGAATAACTTTATGGAGACAAGTTTAAAAATCCACCTGAAAGAGAATGGCCTTAACTAAAGGAATAGTGTTGAAATGGAAAAGCAGATAGATTCAAGAGTTATTATAGAGGTATATTCCATAAACATTAGGAGCTGGCTAGCTAAGGAAGGATAGGGTAAGGAGTGGGGAAAGAATGAGATTATACTGTTTTATATCCTGAATTATGGGCAGGAAGATGGATGATAGTGTTATTACAACAGGGGGAAAACAAGTTTCTAGCAATCTAATATTAGCTTGTTTTTAGACGTTGGAAGCCATTTAGTGAACTCTTTCAGATAAGAAATGGGCTAGAGAGGTGACCTGATTTATCTATGATTAAACAGTGAAAACTGAGACAAAACTTTGTCTCGTGACTTCATTCCAACTTTTTTGGTTACATCTCGTTGCATTTGTGTTGCTTTCAGTTTATCTACAGAGATAGAGATAGAAATCTATAGAGATTTCGAGCAGATTCAAGAAATGTGAGGTATAGTTCAAGAGAGCTGAAATTTATGTATAAAGCACATATACTGTGAATCATATGATTCATATTATTACTAAATGACAACTGATATTTTCAAAATATCTTTATAAGTAAGAATTCCTTTGTCAACTTTATTTCAGTCTGTTTCCTTCCCACTTCATTTATGCTCATTCTTTCTTTCTGTATTTTTTCTATCATTGCAGTTTAAATAGGATAACTTTAAATTTCATCTTAAATTAATTTTTGTCTATTTAGTTCTCCACAGGTTGCTGGTGTTCCTAGATTCCGGTTTGGGCCACCTGAAGATATGCCACAAACAAGTTCTAGTCACTCTGATCTTGGCCAGCTTGCTTCTCAAGGAGGTAAATAGCTAAATAAAAGCTTAGATGTGCTGGATTTGCATGTATACAGTACTAAACTATTCTGATGTGATTTTTTTTTAAGTGAGCAAATATAAAAAAGTTGATATTTAAATAACCCTATGCTACTTTATGGAAAAAGCTATAATATATTTACTGCTTATTAAACATTGCCTTGCATATAAGTCTTATCTTTCCAACAAAGTTCTGAGTTCTTTGAGCGTAAGGACTAGCTTTTACATTTGTTTCTCTTCTGCCTCCTACTATAGTATCGTCATGACTAAGTATTCAGGAATATTGGTTGAACTAATTAATATACATAGGTACTACCAGCCGTTTTTAAGTTATTGGAAGGAATGCAGCGTATTTTCTGTTCAGTTTGACATTTAACATTCTTAGTTAAATTTATAAAACTAGTTAGATATCGCCATTAATATTAAAAATACAGAAAATAAAATGTTAAAAATAATGTGGAATAAAATGACCCCTAAATTAAGTAATAGTAGTTGGCTATTTGGACATGAATTATGCTATTTCTGGAGTTACCTTTAATACTCAGTTGGCGTCCATATAACCCACTATGTTGCTGGGAAGCTATGTCAGCATTTTGTAGGTGAATAGGAATTACTACTTTAATAATAAGCCCAAAACAAAAGATTAATCTGCAGTCCTCATATAAGTCATACAACATATTTTAGTCCCTGGTGTTTTAGGATATTAGTTCTAACACTGCATACCTCTACCAATATAAAATTGTGAATTGACTTCATATATATTCAAATTTTAATATGACTTTGTATTATAGGGCAATTCCTAGACTTGGAAGTTAGATCTAGGCTTAAATTGGAATGCCACCACTTACTAGCTTTGTAACTTGGGAAAAGTTAATTAATCTCCTTGAAATTCAGTTTCTTTAGGAAGAGGGGGACTAATAATACCTTGCAGTTTTGGTGAGGAGTAGATTCTAACACAGTACCTAGTTCATAGTTGGGGACTCAATAAAGTTAGCTTGTATGAAACTGTAAGAGCAGCATTTTGGCTGGTTTTTTAGGGTACTTAAATTATTGTTAGTGTTAGGGAGCTTAAAAGATGTGTTTAAATTGTATTTACAATTTTGAGGGATTGATTTTTGCTTGGTGGGCTTCAACAAAGTTGTATGTCTCTGCTGATTAATTTTTTTCTTTCAGATACCTGGCATATTGACAGTTTTATGTTTTTTCAATCATTCATTAATATTTAGAATTGTCTTTAGGTTTAGGAATGTATGAAACACCCCTCTTCCTAGCTCATGAAGAAGAGTCAGGTGGCCGAAGTGTTCCCACTACTCCTCTGCAAGTAGCAGCCCCAGGTAGGTATCAAAGGCAGATTAGTAGATTATGTGTTTTATTGGTAAAATGGAAACCTGTGAGACATCTTCTGGCTAAAAATTAGGTAAACCACAAAGTTAAAGTTCTCATTGCTTTTTTGGTCTTTTCTTTTTGAAGTAACCGTATTTACTGAGAGTACCACCTCTGATGCTTCAGAGCATGCCTCTCAGTCTGTTCCAATGGTGACAACATCCACTGGCACTTTATCCACAACAAATGAAACAGCAACAGGTGATGATGGAGATGAAGTATTTGTGGAGGCAGAATCTGAAGGGTAAATGTTTACTTTGTAATTTTTGCTTGCTTTAGATTTGTTAGTCTTTTACATTTGTTTTCCTTTAGCCAGGAAACAATTTGTTGAGCTGTATTTTCAAAAGGATCCTATTAAAAAGTAAATGGAGCCATACATATTGAAAGACTAATTTTTGCATAGAGTAATATGTTTTAGGACTTGAAGATTGTTATTACAGAAGACAATGTTAAAAATGGTTATCTCCCTGAAAATTGCATGTCGTAGTCAAAAAAAAAGTATTTCTTTAAAATTATTGGTACCATTCCATTAACGTAGCTACTTGAACTTTTCCCCAAGAAAGAAGTCTTTCTGTTGAAAATAGGAATATTAGGAAATGACTCACTTTCCATTAAGTAGTGGGCTCTCAAGTGTACCTCACTTATTGTTTATTTATGTGCATTTAGAACTTGGTGTCTGAAAAACTGACTTCTTAAAAATTAGAAATTTTCTAGTAGTTTTCAAGACCTGACTACATTTTTAACACATTAGTTATAAACAAAATTTGACAAAAGAAATATTTTGTGATAGATCATCTGGATCTTTCTTAAGCCAAAGGAAGTGGAATAATTTAGTATAAAGAACCACTGGACAGTGGTCTTGGAGAAGTTTATCTGTCAAGGTGGAACCTAATTCTTTATAAAATAAAAAGACTACTTCATGTCAGAAGTATAGCTCAAAATAGAACTCAGATTTCCTAGGTAAAGCTCAAAGATTTTGTTTTACTTAGCAGTGTTTCTTAGTGTAACTATAGGCCAACTCTAGTATATGAGGAAAAAAGCACGTTTATTATTATGCTCTAACACAGCGCTACTTAATTTTTTGGAGGTTACAGACCCTACTGAGAATACTAGCTGCCATTAATTCCTACCATATATGCAAGTCACTTTATATATGACATTTCTAACCCACACAATATCTCTGCAAAGTATTGTCTCCATTTTACAAATGAGAAAGCTTAGACTCAGAGCATGTTAAAATAACTTGCTTAAGCTATGCCACTGGTAACTGGCTCAGACTGGATTTGACTCCTGACTTCAGCCTGATGTGCTTTACACTTCACGGGCACTTCCCAACTTCAGCACGTAGAGAGATCTCGAGAGAGATCTTTCAGGTGCATTGTTACTAATAACTGTACTGAAGTTTTCAAATGATAAAAACTGGAGCAGATCCAAGTTATTCTTGTACTCTTATCTTCCTCACTTGCTTTTTGGTGTGCTTTCTTAAATGGGAGCAAGAGAGATGGAGTTATAGCCATTGAACCAGGAATTCACATACCCACAGCCTGTCTCATCTGGGCTAGAGCCCATGGTGAGTTAGTAGTGTATCGTTAATAGTTGTGAATTATTTTAGTTCTCTGCTTTCCTAGAAAATTCTTCTGAGATTTATCAAAATCTGGATAATGTATCTCTTGTGAATGTCAAGAATGTGAATATCCTTTGTCAAAAAGAACAAAAGAAGAGGAAAAACAAAAACTTAAATCGGAACATATCCTAGTGAGAACTCAGAGTGAGGAAAGCAACTTGAGCTGTCTTTCCCCCGTCCCTGAAAAAAAAAATATATGGTTGCCAATATCAAGCTGCAATTTTGAATTGGATGGGAGCTCTAGGTTATTTGAGTGTCAAACTATATCAGAAAGAGTTTGGGAATAATTTAGAATGCATTCTAGGATGAGTTTGATATTTTCTAATCAATTTTTGTTTTCCTTTCTTAGTATTACTTCTGAAGCAGGCCTGGAAATTGATAGCCAGCAGGAAGAAGAGCCTGTTCAAGCATCTGATGAGTCAGACCTTCCTTCCACCAGCCAGGATCCTCCTTCCAGTTCTTCTGTAGGTAAGTTCCTGCTCTTGACTTCAATACATCAAACTTGTTTGCAAAACACACGGGGACCATGAGGCCATGTGGGACACGGCCTCAGCATGGCCAGAGAAGCGGTGCGTCGGTGCGCGCCCGGGATCCCAACCCGAGGTGCCAGTAGTGGAGCACGCACACTTAACCACTAAGCCACAGGGCCGGCCCCTAAAATGCTTTATTTAAAAGGGAAATTTTATTATATTAAAGGGAACTTGGTTTATATTAAAGGAAATTGGTTGTATTAGAGGTGCTCCAGGGGCTGTGGGGGATGGATTACTGGAAGGGAAGCTAAGGAGTATTACTTCAGGTCTCCTGCCTCTGTTGAAACCAGAGCAGCTCCATTTTTATTTGTTCTACTTGAGATTTGATACGGAGAGTTGAGGGATGGGAGGTTGTTGCTTCAAAAAAATGTTTGAAATTTACTGATATAAACAGTTTCAAAGTGTAGCTTTTTAAGTTAACTTTGAAAAAGGCTATTTTTTGTACCTTTCCTACAATAAAAATTATTTCTGTATCACTTTTTAAAACATAAGTAACATTTATTGAGCACTTACTGTGTATCAGGCAGTATTCTAAGCCCTTTACATGTTATTTACTCATTTAATTTTCACACAACCCAATGTGGTAAGGACTTATCCCCATTTTATAGATATGGAAACTGAGGCACAGAAAGGTTGAATAACTTCTCCAAAGTCACATAGCTAGTAAATTATGGGCAAGCCAGGATGCATACTCGAGAAATTTGGCTCCAGAAACTCCACTTTTAAACACTATACTAGCTTGTCTACCTCACAATTTTTAGGTAGGGAATTACTCTTATTATTGAAGAAATACAGTAGTACTCAGTCATCCACTCTGATTATTTTCATTTTGAATTTTTTATAACAGTACTTTTCAAACTGTCCTGGAACTCTCAGGATTTATGGAAGATCTATTCAGTTGTTACTTTTTTCAGTCATGGAACTTTGCTATCTCAAAATCTCTTCTTCTCCCTCTCAGCTGCTTTTCTATGACATGTCAAATTCTTAGCCAACATCCCTAGATTTAAGTCCCATATCCACCTTTTAACAGCTAGTAACTAAATCTCTGCACATTTCATTATGAAGTATGGACATTGATAACTAATCTTTCAGTCAAGATTAGAAATAATGTATGTAGGGCCGGCCCTGTGGCTTAGTGGTTAAGTGCGCGCGCTCCGCTACTGACGGCCCGGGTTTGGATCCTGGGCGCGCACCGGCACACCACTTCTCTGGCCATGCTGAGGCCGTGTCCCACATACAGCAACTAGAAGGATGTGCAACTGTGACGTACAACTATCTACTGGGGCTTCGGGGGGGGGGAAAAAAAGAAAAGGAGGAGGATTGGCAATGGATGTTGGCTCAGGGCCGGTCTTCCTCAGCAAAAAGAGGAGGATTAGCATGGATGTTAGCTCAGGGCTGATCTTCCTCACAAAAAAAAAAAAAATACCATTAAAAAAAAAAAGAAAGAATGTATGTAAAGTATACATCTCAATGCTTTACACACAAGGCTGAAAAAAATTCTACCTATCATAATTATTAATAATACATTTACTGAATTTCTGTACCCCCAGTTATATTCTGATGTCCCATGAGAATTCTTTCCTCAACGGAAGAATGGATACTAGTTATATCTTACCAGGGCTTGCATCAGAAAATATAGTTCTTGTTACCTTTTACAGTATGATATGAAATTAAGATATCTTTAAGTTTATTTGATAATCTAAAATACTAAACCTTCGCATCTGAGCAGTTATTCCTTTGGTCAACAAATATTCGACTGCTGGGCAATTTCACAGAAAGCATTACTAAGAAAGAGACATTTAAGCGAAGGCGTGAAAGAGCTAAGGGAGAGAAGCCACACAGTGACGTGAGGGAAGAGTGTTCCAGGACGAGAGAAATAGCAGATGCCAAGTCCATAAGGCAGCAGCGTGTGGTGTCCAAGGTCAGCAGGGAGCCCAGTGCGGCCGCAGCCCAGCAAGGACGGAGAGAGCCTCACAGGAGATGGGATGGGGGTTGGGGAGGATGGATCTGGTAGATCACTGGAATTGCTTTGGCTTTCCGGGATATAA
Organism: Ceratotherium simum simum; assembly: GCF_057802395.1. NCBI lineage: Eukaryota > Metazoa > Chordata > Mammalia > Perissodactyla > Rhinocerotidae > Ceratotherium > Ceratotherium simum. The sequence goes on along the minus strand of NC_141901.1, from coordinate 21,089,867 downwards.
GCTTTTGGAGGGCTTCAGATCGAGTAGTGACATGATCTAACTTAAAGACTTAACAGTATCAGTTTGGCTGCTGTGTAGAGAAGAGACTGAAAATGAGTATTGGGCAGCAACAGGGAGAAAGTTTGGAAGATGTTGCAATAATTCAGGGTAAAGATGATGGTATTTTAGGCTGGATGATAGAGTTAAGGTTGTGAAAAGAGGTCAATTTAAGATATATATTTAAATTAGAGCTGGGAAGATTTGCTAATAATTGGATTTGGGGTGTCCAGAAAAGAGAAGAGTCAGATGTGAGTCATGTTATATTGTAATGGACTGTTGTTTCCTGAGGGACGTGATATTTTGTTGTCTATTGTATTTCCCAACCCCTAGCACAGTGTCTTAGGCACCAAATAAATATTTATTAAATTAGTTGAGTGAATGAATGAAAAAAGTCAAGCACCTTTTTTTTCAAATAAATTTTTTTTTCCTTTTTACCCTTTTTTGTTTGTTAAATGTCTCTTGTTTAAAAACAAACAACTTTTAAATACTGAAAGCAAATAGACACCTCTTCATTTTATCCATGCATTCATTTAGTAATTAGTTTTTGCCATTATAACTGCTTTCTTGTTTTTTAACTTGCTTTCTTATATCTTAATGTTTTTCTTCTTAGATACTAGCAGTAATCAGCCAAAGCCTTTCAGACGAGTCAGACTTCAGACAACATTGAGACAAGGTGTTCGTGGTCGTCAGTTTAACAGACAGAGAGGTAAATTTCTAACATTGAGTACGTGATAGGATGTGAGATACTAATAAATAGAACAAACTTTCTAGTCCTTAAGCTTACAACTTGTATCTAGTTTTTAAAAAAAAATGTTCCAAGGATTGATTAAATAATTACACATTGAGCATGTGATGTTTACTAATCTATAAGCTTACAGATGGAATTGTATACCATAGGTATACAATGAATATGTGCTTATATATTTCTCCATTTCTTCCTTGAATTCAAAGTAAGATTTGGAGAAACTAAAGTGTTATAGTGCTATATAGTCATTTGTTACATCTCTGCCTGTCGTTATTATACTTTTTATTCAGTAGAATAAGGCTTTGTGACTTTGTTTAGCAAGTAAAAAAATGTAAAATTTTAATATCTCTGATTTCTAATGTAATTATTAGAAATTGCATTCATGTCATAAAAATATTTCTAATTGTTGTAATAGTTTCCACTAAAGATGTGAAATAGCACAGTTTTATATCTACATGCCTAGATATTTGATATTGAGAAAAATTTTTATAATAACCTAGGATAAATGAATACTCTAGTTTTGAGCTAACTTCTTAAAAGATGCATTGTTTAATTCTTTTTTTTCTCTTACAGGTGTGAGCCATGCAATGGGAGGGAGAGGAGGAATAAATAGAGGAAATATTAGTTAAATGTTCTGTAAACTGCAATAACTGTGAATAAGATTGTCAAATCTGTTTTAGTGTAATGATTGTCGAGTTTAAAAACATTTTTGTATTTAAATTGGTATGCTTATCTCAACATTCTTTATTAATAAAACGTATTTCAGTGTCAAAATGTATCATTCTTTTCTTCGTTTTAATTAGTCGACTCTTCCTTTGCCCATCAGTCTAAGGACAGCTGTACCAGACTTGGGATAAGGTCTGCCCAGAACGAGTAGTAATTGCTCTTGCTGTTCTGCTAGGCACATCGATGCTATAATATTGATCTAAATAGAAGAGAAATCATTTTTTTTAATTAAAAAGAAAATAAAACACTTGAACTTAAAAATAGTTTATATTGATTATTATACTCAGTGTTTGTCATTTTAATATCAGAAATGTTTGTATTAATAATTAACTTGAACTTTCAGACAAAAAAAGAAAAACAATTACTTGGACAGATTGACCTTTCACCATCTTTCAGTAAAATTAGGTTCAACTCTCCTTTTTCAAAGTAAGAATTTGAGAAAAACAAGTTAGTTTAAAAAATAATTCACTTGGGTTTTATCCTTTTAAAAAAATACATTCTGATGTCATTTACATAGACAGAATAACTTAGATTTCTGGATTTTTCAAGGAAAAATAGTATAATTTAATTAACAAAATTAGTTTCTCTGGATCTTCTTTCTGGTCTTACAGACTGTGTATTGATGCAGATCAGTATAATTTTGTGGCAAACTAGGCCTCCATTAAAGACCACAGATAATAGAAATAAACTATTGTTTTCAGTAGCAATTTTACTCAATTAATTGATTGTTTTATCATAATAGGTTTTTAATCTCATGTGAAGGATAGGGCAGAATTGAATTGCAATCTATTCAATTTAATTGAAAGTAAAGCAAAAATCTAAAGTTTCTCTTCTTCAGAACAATTAGAGTAAGTGTTACAGTTTAACTTCTCACCTTCAGTCACCACTGAACACTTGGTGTTTTTGCTTTGATTATATTCACATTGCAGATATTATATCTCATCTTTGGGAAACTATTAAGATTTTACTTAAGATAACTTACCCTTAGAAAAGGCATAGTAATCGTAGCCATCAGGTTTTCTGATGTTGGGCAGTGATATAGCTGAAGTAACCATATTTGGAAGTCCTCTCCAGAGTGTACTCACTTCAACTTCATTATGGAGGAAACCTGTAGATGACACTTTAAAGATCTCAGATTGAAAGACAATGTACTATGTTGGAAAGAGCAGCTGTTAGTCAGACAGAACTGCTTTAATCCTAGTTCGGTCACTTAGTAGCTCTGTTACCTTGGGTGAGATATTTAACTTCGGTTTTTGCCCTCTCAAACATGGCATGAATACCTGCCTTTTAGGATTATTCGAGGGTTACAGATTTGTATATAATGTTCTTGGTGAGAGGTACTTGATAAATGGTATTTACTAAAATTAACAAACATGAATAAAGTGCATTCCTTATCCACAGAAAAAGAGTGTTGATCTTTGGTAGTTCACTGAGGCAAATTGATGTTTTGCATCAATAAGCTTAAAGTATTAGGGCTATTTGGTCAGTATTTATATTTAATATGGCTTAATCTGCAAGAAACTGTATTACATCTACTTCATATGTAAGAATTTTTAACAGTAAAAAACATTACCTTTGTCTTGATAAGTGACTCTGACGGGTGAATAGTGAATTCTGATGGTGTGTGTTTGAGAAGGTCCTATAGCCCGTTCAAAGCGACGTCTCCTAATCTGTGTCGTTTCTCCATACACTGAATAATTTATAGCAGGCCTTCTTCCAGTGCACTTTTTGACAGGTTCCTGTTTATAAATATACTGCTGAATGCTGCCACCTGTTGTATATTAGAAAATCACATATAATATGAAAATTAATTTTAATCCCCAAAAAACGATTGAAAAGAGCCTTTATAAGGTGGAGGAAACAATCACTGTTTTTCATATTTTTCATAAAATATGTCCAGACGTTAATGATGGCTATTAGTCAAGCGTACGTACTATAAAAATAATTACTGAATCCTGAAATACTTGTTGAATGAATAAAGCCAACAAATTGCATAGTTACACATTTAACTTTGTTTGAATATAAATGACGACATTCTTTGTATCAATGACCTGAGAACTCAGAAGAAATTGTAACTTGTATGTCATGAGATCTAAAGGGTTCTTACTGCCCTCAATTTTTATTTTTTCATTGAAAATACTTGATTCTAGCCATTAAAGGTATCTTCTGACAGTAAACCTCATAATAAATGAGAATATTGAATAAAATTTCCCTGGCAAATTCTTAAAAGTTTTGTAATTTTTGTCAATTATGTAGCACATACCTCTCTTGAAAAAATACACAGATTCGGGTCTGTTCTTGTATGTAGCTATTGAGAGAGCTGCCACTATTTTTCCATTTAGTCCTCCAAATCCTTTTGAAATTTGTTTGGGATACCCTGCATCTTTTACATCATTGGTGAAACGCCAGTACTGAGAATCCTGATATGTTGAAAGAGAAAATGATGTTAACAGTTTTGGGGAAAAAAGGTTAGGAACTTATTCTTAGATTTAAGTATAGGGAGAAAGTTTTAACTTGGTTAAGTGTTTGAATAAGTCGACCGTTCGTGTTATCAAATTAACTTTTTATTAAATTTTGGTGATAGGATAATTCATTAAAATACGGAGACCATTCTAAAATGAGAGGTTAAGCTAATTTATGTTGTCATAATAAACATAAAATAACTATTTGCTGATTTCTCTCACAGAGATGTTTCTCTTACCTTAAAGAAGAAAGTTTTTCCTTCACAGTTGCATCTAGTAAAGACAGTATCAATGGGGGAGGGAATACCCCAGACTTCAGTAATTCTGCGAGGTGGAGATGGTGGCCTGAATGGACTTAGCGTCCAGAAATAGTGACCTAAGAGTGAAAGTGATGGATCAGCCTACAAGCTGAATGAATACTAACATACGTCCCAAAAGAAACTAAGAAGAAGAAAATTGAAATAGTTTATCATAAAAACAGATTGAATGTGTTAACAAGCATTGTATGATTAGAAGTTGAGTCAGAACTGTGAGTGCTAGTACAGAAGGTAGTATTTGAGCATTTCTGAGAGTAGGTATTTCTCAAGTCTGAAATTTAGCATAACATTTGAAATATTTTAGTTTTCCAGTTTCTCTAGAAAGAGCCTTCTGGCTTTGTAACAGAAAGTCACTTATCTCTCTATTTCTTTATCTTTTAGAATTGAGTTAAATGACTACAAAAATCTCTTGAGCCTCTACTGTGGGAGTCTGTGATTTGTTTCCGTTCAAATTTAATCCAAATCGAAGAAGACTAGACTAGCAGATGGTACAGCAGAGAATTAACATGAAATAACGGCTGTTCTATTCCTCTCCCACAAAGAGTATAACACTGTTGAGCACATCACAATCAAGATGTTCTTTTCAAATAAAATAGAGCAGGCAATGCAAATCCTGATGTCATTTCATGTGATACGAAATTAAAATTTGAACTACCTTTTAATTCCTAACAGTAGGAAAAATCTTAGTAGTATCAGTTCAAGCTATTTATTTTGTTTGTTACAATGTGTCTAATTTTGTTAATCCAATATTTTGGTATTTACTCTCAGGTTCTCATAATATTGTGTGAGGTAAGTTCGTCAATCAGGTTCCTTTCCAGAAAGCTCAATCCGAACTTCCACTCTCCTATGGCTTCAGTTCTCATAAATACCAAGAACAAAATGACAGGCAGAAAAAGAAATGTGTGCATAGCTCACCTCGAAATGCAACTAATGTCCCATTGCGCAAAGTAGTCAGTCCATCTACTGGCTTACCGTTGCATAAATTAGTCTCATCTAAAACAAATTTTGACAAAAAATTAAACCAATGTAAAACAAAATGAGAAAAGAATGTCTTCTGTAAATCCTCCCACAGGGGTTCCATTTCCTTTGTTCACCCTTTTGTAAGCTCTTGAAGGGTATAGTTTGAGGTATGTGTATTTCAGAAGTGACAAAGAAGTGATATATTTCATAATTTTTTTACTTAAAGCTGATAGTATTTTAAAAGTATCATACAAAAATAAATTATGAATTGGAATGGGCCAGGTTACCTGATCTTCATGTAAATTAGACAATTATTGGTTGTTTGATCTCAACATGAAACTCCTTTTCAGTTCTGATTGCCCTTGGGAATTGGTTTGGAAAAGAAAATACTATTGCAGATTTTTGCTTTGCATTGTATTTTAAGGATAGACTCCCAACTGATGTTTCTGACATTCTACGCACCATCTCTTCTTCTTACAGACACAGATGCGCTAAATTCCTGACACTAAGTTATTATTCAATTTTCCAAAGACCAAATAAGCTTATTGTGATTACTCCTCTGCTTACCCACAGCGAAGCTGTAAAACTTCACAAGTTAAGTTCGGGCTTCTAGGCAATGTATATCAATAGAGTGATCCTAAATCAGGGCATGTTAGTTCAGATAGATTTAAGATAACATTACCAATTTTTAAAATGAAAGTAACTGATTCTTATTACCTGGAAGCATGGGGTTGACGCCAATGCCTTGATTGGGTCCTCTCACTAAGAAATCAGTGCCTGGAATAACGATAGGAGTTAACACATGGGGCCTGAGAATCATGGGAGGTTTTTGTCCTTCAGCAGCATCTGCCTCTTCCTTCTTTGGAATTACTTCAACTATTGCTGGGTTAGGAGTTTGCTTAGGGCTGGTGGTGGTTTGCAGCATGGCTTCTGCTAAAGAGGTAGGGTTGGATCTGGGCATTGTTGTTGTAGTTATCTTTGGGGGAATTGGTGTAGTCTTTGGTTTTCTCTTAGGTGTTCTGCTTGGCTTTTTGGTAGAAGTGGGCTTTTTGGGTGCTTTGGTTGGCTTCTTAGGTTTGAGAGTTGTCACTTTAGAACTAGTAGCTGTATCTTTTGGTATCGCTGCTGTTTCTTCCAGTTTACTCATAATCTCTTCGGTTGTAGTTGTCTTTTTTGTGGCAGTCATTACTTTGGGTGCAAGAGTAGTTGCTTTAGGAGTAATTTTGGATGATGTCGTGGTATCTTCAATTGTAGATGTTACTGGCCTGATTGTACTTGTTATTTTGGATTCAGTGGTCTTTTCTTCTGTTGTAGTTGCTGTCTCTTTTGTTGTAATTTTCTGTACAGCCGTTGTAGTTTCAGGTATAGTATGTATGTCTTTTCCTGTTACCTTGTCTTTAGCTGTTGTAGTCACTTCAGGTTTGGTCACTTCAGGAGCCTTGGTTGTAGGTACAGCAGCCTCCTGAGGAATATTTTCAAGAGTCTTTGGTGTGGGTTTTGCAGGAAACTCAGGAGTTGATTCATCAAGATTCTTGGGAGTAGTGGGAAGCTCCATGGTGGTAGTTGGAGTAGAGGCCTCTGAGGTGGTTAGAGCAGGTGTCTCAGGAGAAGTTGGAGCAGGCTTCTTGGGGGTGGGAGGAGGCTTTTTGGAAGTGGTAAGAGCAGGTTCCTTTGTGGTGCTAGGTGCAGGCTCCTTAGGGGTGGTGGGTGCGGGCTCCTTAGGGGTCATGGGTGCAGGCTCCTTTGGGGTGGTGGGCGCAGGCTCCTTAGGGGTAGTGGGTGCGGGTTCCTTGGGGGTGGTGGGTGCGGGCTCCTTAGGGGTCGTGGGTGCGGGCTCCTTCGGGGTGGTGGGCGCAGGCTCCTTAGGCGTAGTGGGTGCAGGCTCCTTAGGGGTGGTGGGTGTAGGTTCCTTGGTGGGGGTGGGTGGAGGCTCCTTAGAGGGGGTGGGTGCAGGCTCTTTAGGGGTGATGGCAGTGGGCTCCTTGGGGGTGGTGGGTGCAGGCTCCTTTGGGGTGGTGGGTGCAGGCTCCTTAGGGGACGTGAGTGCAGCCTCCTTGGGGGTGGTGGGTGCAGGCCCCTCAGGAGTAGTGGGTGCAGGCTCCTTAGGGGTGGTGGGTATAGGCTCCTTGGTGGTGGTGGGTGCAGGCTCCTTAGAGGTGGTGGGTGAGGGCTCTTTGGGAGTGGTGGGAGCAGTTTCCTGGAGAGTAGTAGGAACAGGCTCTTTGGGGGTGGTGGGTGCAGGCTCCTTGGTGGTGGTGGGTACAGGCTCCTTAGGAGTGGTGGGTGCAGGCTCCTTAGGGGTGGTGGGTGTAGGCTCCTTGGTAGTGGTGGGTGAGGGCTCTTTGGGAGTGGTGGGAGCAGTTTCCTTGAGAGTAGTGGGAGCAGGCTCTTTGGGGGTGGTGGGTACAGGCTCCTTAGGGGTGGTGGGTGTAGGCTCCTTGGTAGTGGTGGGTGAGGGCTCTTTAGGAGTGGTGGGAGCAGTTTCTTTGACAGTAGTGGGTGCAGGCTCCTTAGGGGTTGTGGGTGTAGGCTCCTTGGTAGTGGTGGGTGAGGGCTCTTTGGGAGTGGTGGGAGCAGTTTCTTTGACAGTAGTGGGTGCAGGCTCCTTAGGGGTGGTGGGTGTAGGCTCCTTGGTAGTGGTGGGTGAGGGCTCTTTGGGAGTGGTGGGAGCAGTTTCCTTGAGAGTAGTAGGAACAGGCTCTTTGGGGGTGGTGGGTGAAGGCTCCTTGGTGGTGGTGGGTACAGGCTCCTTAGGAGTGGTGCGTGCAGGCTCCTTAGGGGTGGTGGGTGTAGGCTCCTTGGTAGTGGTGGGTGAGGGCTCTTTGGGAGTGGTGGGAGCAGTTTCCTTGAGAGTAGTGGGAGCAGGCTCTTTGGGGGTGGTGGGTACAGGCTCCTTAGGGGTGGTGGGTGTAGGCTCCTTGGTAGTGGTGGGTGAGGGCTCTTTAGGAGTGGTGGGAGCAGTTTCTTTGACAGTAGTGGGTGCAGGCTCCTTAGGGGTTGTGGGTGTAGGCTCCTTGGTAGTGGTGGGTGAGGGCTCTTTGGGAGTGGTGGGAGCAGTTTCTTTGACAGTAGTGGGTGCAGGCTCCTTAGGGGTGGTGGGTGTAGGCTCCTTGGTAGTGGTGGGTGAGGGCTCTTTGGGAGTGGTGGGAGCAGTTTCCTTGACAGTAGTGGGAGCAGGCTCTTTGGGAGTGGTGGGTGCAGGCTCCTTGGTGGTGGTGGAAGTAGGCTCCTTGGTGGTGGTGGGAGCAGGCTCCTTGGTGGTGGTGGGAGCAGGACCCTTGGGAGTGGCGGGAGCGGGCTCCTTGGTGGTGGTGAGAGCAGGGGATTTGGTTGTAGTTTCAGCTTGGAGTGTAGATTTAGTAGGAGCTTCAGATGTGGGTGCAAAATCTGTATCAGATGTTTTCTCTGCACTCTCTTTAGCTGAAGTAGTCTTCTCTTTTGCGCTAGTTGCAGTCTGTTTATTTGTTATCGAAGTCTCTGTAGTTTCAACTGTTGTCTCCTTATTGGCTGTCGAAGATGTCTCTTTGGGTGTATCAGAATTAGGTGGAAGACTGGGTTTGGGATTTGTTGGTTTTACTGTTGTAATCTTGGGAGATATGGTAACTTTGTTGCGTTGGGTGGTAGGAATGTTAGGAGTTGGGGTGAGCTTGAAATCACCTTCGTCCAGTCCACTTCCAGCTTCATCTACAGCTGGTGGTTCTGGGGTAAGTTTCTTTTTAGGAGTTCTTTTCTTCTTAGTGTCTTTTACTAGAGAAAAAAATATATACATCTTTTATTTTGTAATAGTTATTTTTTCTTTAATGGTGACATAAAGATCCCATCTTTATCACTGACTAGCTACGTGTCTCTAGGCAAATTGCTAGCCTCTAATATGTCTATTAATTTACTGTGAAATGGTAAATACTCAACCTATCTTATTGGACTATTTTAGGGAATAAATGAGATAAAGGGTGAAAAGCACAAGTAAAACGCTATACAAGTAACACATGGAAACAAGTGGCAACTGAAATTACCAACACAATCAATAACACTAATGCATCTCTTTATATTAATGCTCTTTGCCCCTCACTTTCTTTACTCCTCTTATTCCTCATTGCTCAGTGCCCTTTCCTTCCTCCTGGAAACCTAGTTCCAACGTCTTGTAGATTCACTGCACGAATTACCTCAGAGGCCTCTACAACTACACCCAAGGACTCTGCTCCAGTCACCCCCATGATCCCTGCTGAGCCCGGTTTCCATACACATGGCTGTTAGCTGCTCTCTTTCCTCTGCCCATCTAAACTCGACAGTCCCAGGGGATATCGAGCGGAGATTAGGATGCCATGGCAGCAAAAAGACTCTATTTAACAGGATTTCCCATAGCAGCTACCCCATAGGTGAACTAAAAAGACCAAGGGGCGCATCACTGAGATGAGTTCCATTTAGCAAACATGTATTGCACTTCTATTGTAAGCAAGACTCTCTGGATGACTCAAAGATTAAACATCTGGCTATTCAGCTAGAGAGAAGACTTCAAGGGAAGTCAGAACCACCCAGGAAATAAGCTCTTCAAAACTCCAGTATCCAAAATTCAGTATTTCCTGGAGAAAGAGAATATATTTTAGAAATTCAGGAAATTATAAAAAGCAGAACAAAGAGAATCTCTTTTCAGGAGGTAATAGCCTACTCTGTAGTTCTTTCTCTGCTACAGAAAAATCAGCCAGATATGACGTATAATTTATTAGGAAAATAATAAAGAGGATCTGTGAAATGTGGATGATAATATTGCCTTTCCCAGAGAGGTGTACGAGAATTTAATGGATTAACATTTTAAAACACTTAAAGCAGTATAAGTGTTTGTTAAAAGAAAAAATCTGAGGAAAGAAAAATGAAAACACAAGGATGATAGAGAGAGAAGGAGAAGAAAGAAACATTATATCAGATAGACAGGAATCCAAATAGAAAACCATATACAATCATCTCTGGTGCCAGCCTGTGGTTCCACAGTTGCTGCTATAGCATCTTTTTATGCTTTGCTTTAAAGAGTGGTTTCTTAGCTGCTTGACACAAATTTCCTATGGAAGTTTTCACTGGTATCTTCTAAAATAATTTTTATAAAGTTATATACCCCCCAAATCTTGAAATGTCCTCAAATCATTCTACCAACACACATTACTTTTAGATAATTATTGTTAGCATGGCATTGATATAGTCTTGGATCTTTATCAATGCTCAAACCTTTGGGTTTCTTCTTTAATTCTCTATTAGCAGCTGAATTTTTGGAAGACTTGACTTTCCAAATACTTGAAGAGGAAGAGGAAGAGGAGGAGGAAGACTCTTGATTTTCAGAAACAGAATGTTCTATAAATCAAATAAAAAGGTTGATCACACCAACTGTGATTTAAAGCAAAAAAGAATTGCCAGTCCAAATACAACAAGAAATGCTGTTTACTGGTCTACAAATGTCTGTGTTCTGCCTTTATTTTATCAATAATGTAATCAATTGCCATTTTAATTTAATTGTCAGTTAAAAACAACACATGAGCTTATCACAGATACTCACAATATAACTATATGACTTTCTCTCAACTTTCTGATATCTCACAGAATCTAATGATTCTGCAAAGAAAATCATGGGCTTTTTTGTTTGTTTTTGTTTTTGTTTTACAGTAACACTTGTTTCTTCTGATTATTTTAACCTAGACCCATCCATACTGGGTTTGGAAAAAAGGAAAATAAATACCTGAGGGTTTATACTTTGGCTTAAACGTTGACTTAAAAAACATAAACAAAATGTAATGGGCCTTTAATGACTCATAAGATTACCCTATTCTGTGAGGAGTCATAAAAGTAGTCCATCTACGGTTGTTTCATCTCAGAAACTTCCTTTTGTTACATCTGTCATCTTCCTACCTTCTGTTATTTCCTCTGATTCTATAACTTTCTTAGTCTTCTTCTTGTTTGGTGATTTGGGTGAACGTTTGGCTGTTGATTTGGTGGTTTGAGATGCTCCTGGAGGCGGAGGTGCAGTCTTTGAAGATGGTGGTGATGTGGGATTATGCACTGAGGCCAAGCAAGACAGGTTGGTTAACATCTTGTTCATATTCATCAGTGACTCTAACTGTGAAAGGCTCAGATGCATTTGGCTCCAAGAGTAGATGCTGGTGAAAACTAGCGCAGGCAGGCTCTAGCCCAACACTAATTACTGCAAACCAATTAATTCTAAGGATGCATTGCTATAAAATACTGGTTCTTAAATTATAAGTTATGACACGGAGAAAAGGCTCAGGAGTCAGAAGACCTGAACTCCAGTCCGAGGCCTGCAAGGCTTGCCACTGAGACCTTGGGCAAATGGGTTAACCCCTCTTGAGCTTCATTTTCTTGTCTGCAAATTGAGATGTTTATTCTAGATGATTTCTGAAGGTGTTTCCCTGACTAAAAAATACTTGACTCTATGAGGTCCATCGCTTGTGCCAGCCTTCTGTGATGATAAAAATAATTACCACATGTGGATGACAGGTATTTGTGATCTCAAGAAGAGAAATATAATAACTACATTTTTCCTGTTAATTTAAATCAAATGATGCCAAATAACTTTTCATTAATTTTTTTAATTACAAAAGATTTACACGAATATTTACTTGTAAAAATTTCACACCTTCACAGTATGCTTTTCTCAAAATTTGTTGCCCTTCTCCAAGTTAAACAACTGTTAATGGTGTGATGTGTATGTTTTAAACCTTTTATTGTCCCTCGTCCTAGCCCTTTTCATGTCTAGAAGAGAAGACGTGGGACATGTTTCGATCATGAGGAGCCAGGAGAAAGAAAGGGACTCCTGAAAGACAAGAAAGCAGAGAAGAGTGGGGATGCTCTGGGTAGAGAAGAGTTGTGATAAAGCCTGCTGTTTGTACCCAGCATCTCCTCAGAGCTCTATTGCTGCAGTCTCTGGGAACTGACCGCCATAACTCTCCCTCTGTCTCCTCCCACCCAAGAAAAATACCAATACTTCAATTTGAGAAACAGTTCTGCCATGTACTAGCTAAGTGATCTGGAACAAAACAATTAACCTCTTGGACTGTTTTCTCACCCACAATCGGAGGCACTTGACTGCTGTGATTCTTTTGATTCTTGAAATGTTTTGATTTTGAGACATATAGATGCCTACAACAGTATCTATAGCAATCTTGAAACAACTAAATGATGAGTTGCAAGATAGTCTGGTTGTTATATTTAAAAAATAAAGTATTGAAGCTCTGGGTCCTTGCTTTACTTTCAGGTGGAATCCTGACTATCTCTGTGAATTCTGTAAATGAAGCATCATCTTCATCAATTTTTTTCACTGAGTTCTACCTAAATCTCAGGTAATCTGACCCACCACTTAGTAGCATAAAGTATTGTCGTTATTAAGATGTTCTAACAATGCCTCATCACTCTCTAACCATCCTCCCTCCCCACCCATCCTCTGCCCCAAATAAATGCTTAGTATTTTTGGTCTCATAGCCAAAACAATTATCAGGGCAATGAATAAATATGTATCACTCATCACAGGTCCTTCTGAAAGCTGCAGGAACTCTGCACTCTAAGTTTTTGATTACCGGGGTGTTGTTTCCATTATTTTTGGAATGCTTTCCAATGCAAACACTGAGCAGTTAAGAAATGTCCCTCCAAAATACTAAGAAATAGAAGTACAATGATGTACACCTGAAATTTTTACAATGTTATAAACCAATGTTACTGCAATAAACAAAAAATAAAAAAAATAAAAAATAAATTAAAAAAAAATGCAGGAAAAAAAAAAAAAAGAAATGTCCCCCAACTTTGCTAATTAACAGTTTTCCACCCTATTTCTCCACTGTTCGAAAGAAGCAGGAGGTACAGCCTTGTTTAAATAAAATGACAAGATTATGCAAGCGATGCTTATTTTCACTTTTACCTCCATAAATATTCTTTTTTTAATTAAGTAGGATTTAAGAACAAACATTTGGTAAAAGAAAGGAATCATTATTTAAGTAAATTTTTAAATCTTGTTTTTTGTAAAATCTGGAGGGTTTATACTCTCAGAGTACTCCTTCAGGACCTGTGACTAGAGAAGAGGATTTCAAAATGGGACTATGCCTTTTTATTGACTCTATCACACACAGACATTCGGATAGACACTATTGAGGGGACTGTAGAGATGGGAAGAGACATAACAATGAATAGTTAACAACTTCTTGGGCGGTTTGCCTGTAAATTTAGTGCTTTAAACTAACTCAGAAATTCACTAGGTCAGAGAAGCTGCAAGTGTCAATTCTGTCCTAAAATATACACTCAAAAACACTGAAGCCAAAAGCACAGATAGCTCAAAGAACAGTTGACTTTGTGAAGTCAGCACCATTAGGGTGAGACAAGAAACCATCAAGTGAGTTGGTTACTGTTGATTTAACCTGAAATTGAACCACACCTGAAGAAAAAAGCTTGTACACTTGGCCCCTATTCTCTGTTAGTCAACCAGTGATTTCTGGTGTTCCTGGAGCCTGGCTGAGCCAGGGATTGCTGTTAGAAGAGGCTTTCCTTTTTTAATTCACCTTGGTGAAACAAAATTAGTGTGAAATAGCTTGTATGTTAGTAAAATCAAGACCTTAGATGGACTGCGTGTAGAAATTGTCAGTGGAGCGCAGACAGGTGCCCAGATCCGGTTGTACCCAAAAGCATCATGGGTACTGTGATGCTTACCTTCTTCACAGAAATTCTCATAATCGGAACAGCACTTGCCATACTTCTTGCAGTCTGCATCACAGTCACACTCCCTTCCTCTTGCGAAGGACTCGAAGCAGCGGCCTTTACAGGAAAGCTCTACCCAGAGCAAAATAAGACATTATAGATTATTGATGATGCAGCCACACCCATGTATTAACAGCCATTTCCCATCTTAAGGCTGACTAGAGTTCCAAAAGTGCATTTCTGAGTCCTTTATTTGCAATTTGGATGACATCACCCAGTAAAAAAATGGGTGGTTTCCCAAGTGGAGACAGCCCAAGTCAAGAAAGAAATGTGACTTAGGGAAAATTTTCTTGCCCTTCAAGGCTCCAAGAGACACCCCAATGCTGCCTGAGTCATTTACATGTATGCACAACGGAAAATTGGGAAATGTCTAAATAGTGAAGTACTCTTCATATGAAATCCCTCCACCCTTTCCTCTACACACCACTGCTTTGTAATAGACTTTTGTTCATTGAACGTTCAGATCCTACAATATATTCCAAAGAGCTGGCTTAATATAAACGGGTCACTGTTTAGGCTCAAAAATTATTAATAATGCAGAGACCTTTATTACAACAAACTAGGCGAGATGTAGAGTTGAAAGATTTTAGCCTAATCCCACGGCATGGACTATGGTGACAGAGGGCTACTCATTTCCAAAAAAGCCTCATAGAGGCACAATGACTCACTGAGGCCTATTTGAAATAATTACCTTACACATCACATAAATTGTACAACAACATATCTATTAGCTTCAACATGTAAATTCTAAAACAAATGTAACTTTGAAACAATTTTAATTATAATTTTCATAAATTAAATATGAAATGTTTCTGTGTTAATAACAAAATTGACGAAAATATATTCAAATGAAATACCACTCATAATTTAAAATTCAGATTCTTTGAGTTTTAACTGAAATTCTTCATTAAACAGTAATGCTTCATCTTTCAATTGCCTTTTTCAGGTAATTTAGAAACATATTAATGTCAAAAAGTCATATAGTAGACTAGATTATTTTATATCCACGGATTCTTTTGATGAAACTATTGAAGGGCCCCACCACTAAGCAATTACATCTTTGATTGGCAGTAAATAATTACTCGTTACTATTGACTTAATGACTCCCAAGTCACACTATTCTCTATTTAAAACAAGACATTTTACTTGGCACTAGTCAATAACCTTGTGCAAGTGACAGATTTCCAGACTTGCCTTACCCTCCCCCAGTAGTCACAAGCTTTGACACCATGGTTACGTACAGCACACTGCAACATTTATGCAAGTGAAGGGAAAGGCACTTAAGCAAAAAGAAGTGTGAAATAGTGTGAAAACAGCTCTGCAAGGGGGTGCACGGGGACTCTCACAGAACAGTGTTGCTTGACAGAGGAGACACCAGCTCTCAGGACTTACCCGAGGTGCAGACTTTCTTGAAATCAGGGCAGCACTCCATGAAGTATTGGCAGTTATAATCACAGTTGCAGGTGGCATCTCTAGAATACCCTTCCCCACATCTCCCTGCACAGCTTGATACATCTAAAATTATACAATACTAGCGTAAACATGGCCAAACCACTTTATGGAAAGGAAGAGATCTAATGAGGAGAACAAAGCCAGGGGTGAGAGGTGAGGGAGAATTATATTGACTAGAAAATGTTGGGAATGAGGGTTGGCAATGGGTCCAAGTGATTTTTGCCTGATCTCTCAGGCGACCTTGATGGTGCTATTTTATCCTTTACCAGACTGAGAAGATAACCACACTTTTGAAAATCAGGCAAAGTAATGGCTTTGCATAAAGAGAGTGATATTCCTGGGGAGAGGTGGCAGCTACAGCTCTACTGATGCTGTTAAGACGAGGGCTAGTTGCCATTTAGTGGGCATCTCTGTGCTGGGCACTGAGTCATACGTTATCTCTAATGCTTATGAAAATGTTGCCAGGAGAGTATTAAGAGCCCTTTTTAGAGATAAGGAAGCTGAAACACAAAATTGTAATAATGCTCAAGGCCACCCAGCTAGTTAGTAGTTCCAGTGTATATGTAGCACAGGTCGACTAGCACCTATTGATTATTTGTATTGATCTCCTTCACTTTCAGAAGTGTCCTGATTTGGATAATAAATGAGAGGGTCATCCTAAGTAAACTGCCCACCTAGAATTTGAACTTGGATCTATTTGATTCTAAAGCCCAAACTTTTCCCACCCAATCACATTGCCTCTCATTCCTGATGATGATTTTAAAGCAAGCTGGTTACGCCAGCACGAACTTTCCTAGACTTCCTCCTCCCTTTACTGGTGGGGTAAATGGAGCAGTCAGATGCTTATAACCATTGCCAAAGTGAGTACAAAATAGATAATTCTTGAAATAGCGTCTGGGTATGAATATAAAGGGCATGAATGGAGTTATTCTAGGTAAAACAAAACCAAAACAAGAACAAAAGCGTAATCATCTTCAACTGTGTTTTTAAAATCATTTGGAAAACACCTTGAAAACCTCCCTGAGAGATAACCACAGCAATGCAACAACTGAATCCATCTCTGGAATAGAAATTGGCAGGCGCAATGTCCTGAATCCATAGAGGGATGTTGAAACACTGAAAAAATCTCAAAATAGTGAGTCCAGGAAAGGTAAAGTCTTAATACACAAATAAAACAGTAAATATTAGGTCGACTTTCAGAACTTTTTGCATACATATGTGCACAATACATAACAAAAATGCATATATAGTGTATGTATATAAATACATATATTATATATAAAGAAAAAACAGAATGGGAAGAGGTTGAGAAGGCAAGAAAAGCAGGCAAGACAACATCAAAATGTTATTCTTTTACACTTAGCAGATTTCTGAAATGGGAAATCAATTATCTTTACAGGAAATGCTTATTTTCATAAATTAAATGTCTGTCCTACTTTTATTCCTATTACTTTTAACAACTAATTTTAAATTCATTTATTTAAAGCAAAGTGAAACTGTCTTAGTGAACAACCAATTTTATTACGGAAGGTAGATTAGGGAGTGCCCCCAGTGTTATGAACCTTGTAATATTATTATCAGAGAGCAAAAGAGTCTGGAGATACCAGAGTAGTCATCATTCCTTATGAAATGTTTATATTTGCTTTCATGCGTTTTTCCACCTTTTCTTATCTAAGTGATTCTGAAACTATGTCCATAGCAGGCAGTCATCTCTCATGCTCAGGTTCATGAGAATTTTAGTCATTTTACTGGAAATGCCTACTTTATAAATGTAATTTCATCATAACAATTATGCACCTTGATTTTTCTTCTCTCAGATTTTGCTAATCAAAGAAAAAAAAAGGAAATGAAAATCCTAAGCTTGGTATTGTTGTCACTAATCAACCTTGTTCACATACTAGAGACTTTTGCTAAAGTGATTACATTGAATGTACCTCAACATTCTCTAAAGATGAATAACAAGAACTGTCATCCTGGACTGACTCTATTTTTGGAAGACTGTGAATAGTTCTATATTATGCTATAAAATGACCTTCGCTTCTGTGTAAGTCTATATCTGGATGAATAGCCCTTGCAAGAAAGAGAGCGCATCTTCAAGATTAATAAAATGCCGTTTGAGACACCATAAATGTTCATTGTAATATGATATCTGTATCTACATGATGCTAAAAAATAACTTATTTATCAATAATTTATTTGATGTAAAAGACTAGTTAAATTTCTTCACAAACATGTAGGCAAAAATTATATGCTATTTAAATATTGTTTTTTTCAGTTAATCTAACGATATTGTATCACTCCAGCATAGTTTTATCACATAAGTGCCTGTATTTTTTTAAACTTTTGAGAGAACCATAGGAATAATGAATACAAAAATTATTATACAGAAAAGCTCAAAACTTCTTGAAACATTCCATAATACATGAGAAACAAGTGAGAATTCCAAAATGCTTATAAATATGCTACAATGCTTTACAAAATTTTGAGGTTGACTATGCATTATGCTCAAACAAATGTATGTTTTTAGAAATCTATTTCTTTTTCATAAAAGTCAGAATTGAATGATTAGCAATAGTTGTTAAACAAAAGTATTTTTGATGGCTATGTTACCTTGAGAAGAAGCTTCCTGAATCAAGAAAACAGACAGCAGCAGCAACAAATAAATGGGAAGTATTTTCCACTCCATGGTTGTTTTCAGGTACTGAGCCCTCATTGAAAAGAAAAGAAAAGTATCAGAAAACTGCTCTTTAATCTCACTACTTATTTATGCCAGTGTTACATACATTGTTTCAGTAACTCTCAAAATGCAATTTAATGATAAAACCATCCCCTTCTTGAAACAAGAGTTTTAAAAGTAATCAGCCTTAATTCTACAATATTTGACCATTAGATTTAATCTTATGCTGAAGAAATCATCAACTAACCATTTCAGTCATGTTATTGACCATTTTAATATTTAGAATTCCCCCAAATAGAAAACATACTTATCTTAAAACTCTATTCAAATTATAGCATGTACTTACAGTGCGAGGTTTAAATCCTATCTCGGGGAAAAAAATAACCAGCTTCAGTAAAATTTAATTTAACAAGCCGAGGAGTTATCATTCCAACTTTCCCTTAACTTTCCGTATAAATTTACAAGCTTCCAACAGGTGTATTGCATAAATGTGATCCTTTTCAAAACTTTCCAACTGCTATCCTTATAAATCTTTTTCCAACACCTTTAATAAGCGATATCCCTATTGAATTGAAAACACATTTAATTCCATGAAGCAAGTTAACTTTGACACTTACCTGTAAAAGGATAGATGAATTTCTCCAGTGTCCTGGAGGTCTTATATATCAGTGCAAATATATTGAGATGAACCAATTAGTCCAAAGGTTAGACAAAATCAACAGTGACAACCTATGAAATCAAACTTTCCTCATTTTTTGGAACAGGGCCCAGACGACTAGACTTAGGCAACATCTGGAAAACACTTCCATTAAGAAAAATGACTACTACAAAGTAAATTTAGGTTTTTTGGCCAAAACACACTTCTAATTTCTAAGTGAAGTGAACAAATTGTTCTGAGATGGTAAATCGCTTTGACTAGTGTATTGAAGCAGCAACTTTAAAATAGTGAAATGTTCCTATCATTTCCTTCTTTTTTTTCCCAGTTAAATCTACTAAAGAGTGGTTTTGAAACTTGTCTAGTTGTTAGATTGTGACATAAATTTTATAAACTTATACTATTAAATCAAATGTACATTTCTGTTCTTGAGTATTTTCATTTTCACTGAGCACAGAAAATATGTTCTCAATCACCGAAAGGGAGATTATCTACACTGTGGATTTTCTGGCTTTCTTTACCATGTAAAAACCTGCTTAAAAATTCTTTTGGTATCTCTTTTAGCCCCTTTATTTCAGCACAGCAGTGTTTGGAAAAAGTCTTTTTTAATTGCTACTTTAGCTTCCTTGCCAGAGAAAACATGAACTATCAACCTTTCAGAGCTGAGTCAGCTCAGTTCAAGGTTTTACCTCAGTTTGATATGGAATGTTCCTGTTCAAATCCTGTCTACTTACATAAGGCCTAGCTCGTGTCCTAGCACCTCCCTGAAACCTTCTCAGATCAATCCAAACCCCATCCAGAATCAGAGTCAACAAACGTACTCAATTTTATTGAAATTACCTGTTCATCTGTCTCCTTCCCACCTCCCCATTCCTGCGCCAACAGGCTGTGATTTCCCTAAGGACAACGAAGACCTATGTCTTAATTCTATTGCCAGCATCTTGTCCAGTGCCTCACCAAGGTTGTGTGTTGAACACATGCTCATTGAACCACACTGTGGTAACCTGGATTCCACTGTGTACTATGTATTTGGGAGGTGCTGCATTTAATGATCACAAAATGCCTTTAAGTTAAATATAATCATCCACATTATACCAATAAAACAAAGACCCACAAATGAAGAATCTGTGGCCCGTCTAAGGACGCATAAGGAGTAGGAGCCAGAGCCAAGATTTGAACACGTCTTTTCATTTTATATTTCATCACATTTCCACTATATCCAGCTCCCTTTTGATCAGAGCCATCACTTCAGTGCTTAATCATAGTACTAAATTTTACTCCTTCATGTGTATGTGAGGCTCTATGAGATTACGACCTTTGTAAAATGACAGGGATTATAACACAAGCATCTCTTTTGTTCCCACAACGCTTATTCTGGGCTAAATATATGATGTATAAGGACAATTTAGAGACTATCTGCTTACCTCTAAACAATCTCTTTTCTCTGGGAACTACCTCCCCATCTTTAGGGGTATTTCTCTTTTAGCTACTTTCATATATGTGATCTCACTCCATCAACCACAGCTGGTAGGATTAGGAATAGAAACCTGAAGTAAACTGGGCCAATATGTTTCCCTATCCTGGAAATGTGGAATTGCCATTCAGAGATTACAAATCTGTCTATGTGGATGTATAACACGTAAACTTCTGTCCATGATCCAAAGAGGTAGAGAAAGTTCCTGAGAATAAAGAAATGCAAATGAGTGAAGCAGTCATGCAGAGAAAGGCAGTCTGATAGCTCTCTAGGTCTTCGTTATTCCTTATTCCTGAGACCTAGATGCCTTCTTGCTCTGTACCTTTATGGAAGATTCCTCCTTTGGGGTTGAGGCAGGCCAAAGATGCTTTCTGTTACTTAAAATGACTGATCAACGCATAGTAGATGTAGAAAAGATCCTGTTAGATGGATTGAACTGAATTCTCTTAATTCTTAGCTTTGCTGAGATTAAGAGGAGGAAGTTAGAAGCTTTTAAAAAGCTAACTTTTTCAAGTCTGACCTTTAGAGTGTTCTCTTATTATTTGTTTGAAATTCTGAGAATACCAAGGATATCAGATACAGATATACACACAGACACATGTTCTTAAAACAAATATAAATTGCTTTCTGATTATCGCCTTTCAGAATTATCTGTATTGTCATTTTCCTCCTTTGGGCAAATTCATTATAATGATGGCAAATGACATTTTTAAATTCATTGAATAATCTACTCTAGTAACACTTGTTCTTAAGTCCAAATTCTAGGCTTGGAAAATTGACAAATAAAACAAAATACACACACGCACACACACACACACACACACTATTATGGACAATAATAACTTTAAATATATCCATTAACACATTCTCATTATCATCAGGTATGTTTTCTCTGCATAATAAAGTATGAAATAGAATGAGAAACTTTATTAAATGTCAAGTTCATGAGGTTTAACATACAAATAAACACCTGATTTGCATAATTCTATTGGGTAATGAGGCTGTCTGGGTAAGATTTGCCCTTAAAACATGGAAGCATTTAATTTTATCTATTAAATATATCTTTACAAACTGTCCTAAACACTTCATTCTGTGAATATTGGGCCATGGAACCTTCATTGTTGATCACACAGTAATCATTCCATTAGGTTTTAGGTTCCTCTTTTGAAATTTCTTTTCTCATTACAGATATTTTCTTAACGTTCACTTAAATCCTATTTAATTGGGATAAAAATTATCCCAGGATTGGTTTTTGGTATGGGGGAGATGGAAAGAGGAGGATAAAGGGAGATGGAAAGGACATAAATAGTATTGGATGCTATGCTCATCGTATAGGGATGATTTTCACACATTTGACCCTCACGAACATCAGTTTCTGTACTTGGCAGCAACACAGTGATGCCTTCAGAGAACCTTCAAGTGTGAAAGTTTAGGGATATTTTCTTTGCATTAAATTATCCCAGACTGTTGTGCCCTCCTACTTAGTGTGTTCTGTGTCCATCCCTGCTGTTAGCTGTCACTTTGCCCTGTAGCCAGGATGTCTGTACCTAGTGGCTTCTCTCCACCTTTCCACGTCTTTGATGTGTTTCATTTTATTCCAGCAGGAGCCTAGAAAAAACTGAAGTATGCCAGGGGAAAACCATAGATGCAAACTTGCCCTTTATTGGCATAATTTTTGTCACAATGCTACGTTAGCGTACTCTAGGAGTAGAATAACTCCTCTCCTCTTACATGGAAAGAGACAGGATTTGGGGACTACCTCTGTCTGTTCTGTTCATGGCATTTTCCCATGCTGAAAAGGGTTGTGCCTTTTTTCTGGTTGCTGATCAAAATCTGACCATTAGATAAGAGAAGTATTATTACATTTGCTTTTGGAGATTGTGCTTGTCTGATAATTGCTCCTGATCTTTTCTACCTTTTTCTGCCCAGCTAAAGATTACATTGCCCAGCTACCTCTTCAGTTATGTGTGGCCAGATGACTGCATTTTCTCCAATAAGTTGTGAATAGAAGAGATATGTGCAACTTCCACTCTACTTTCCTAACAGGAAATTGCTTGACCTGGACTTCCTCTTTCCCCCCTTCTTACAGACCGGAAGGCAGGCATCAGAGACCAGCCTTGATCATGCAGACAAGGAGGGCAGCCTAGGGAATACTACCCTTTATGAAACACACATGCACTCCCTCTCTCTGACTAGTCAGAGAGTTGCATAAAAGGAAATAAATCTCCATTTTACTCGAACAACTCTAATTGGGGGTCTTTTTGTTACATCACCCCAGCTTTTACTCTAACATAGAAATCCTAGAAAATTCCAAAATATTTAAAAGAATTGTATTCTAAAAATTGATTTGTATACTCTTCAACAATGTAAAAGAATGAACTATTGGTAATGAGCTATTGATATTGAAAAGGCAGAGGTAAGCTATTTTTATTTGTAAATGACGTGATTGTACATGTAGAAAATCCTAAGTCATCTACAAAAACCTGTAAAAACTAATAAATTTAGCAAGATCACAGGATACAAGATAAATAACAAGATCCATATTGACGCCATTTTAATGCCTGAACTTAGATGTGCTGCCTCTGTTGAATGTTCTAAGAATAAGAGTTCATTCATTCACTTGTTCATTCTTTCAATTCTTTTGGTGAGCAAAGAGTGCTCACTACATGCCAGCCCTAGAATGAATTGCTGGTGATACATATATGTGCAAGATAAAGCCTCTGGTCTCTAAGATTTCTTGGTCCAGTCAGGGAACCAGACATTTAAATCAAAGGTTCAAATTGCATGTGAAAAGGAGAATGCAATGTGGTGAACAGCTAGAACTGGGCTTTGGCATTAGTCAGAACATTGGTCAAATCTCAGCCTCAAGATTTTCTATGTGGTGGGTTTATATAATTCTCTTGACTTATCTAGTGCTCAGTTTCCTTATCTGCAAAGTAGGAGAAATAATTCCCGTTATTATTTGGCATTGCAGAGATGCATCAAAGATAAGGGAGAATTTTATTGAACGTTAGTGACACGTGCTCAGTAAATTGCAGGTATTATGATTGTGGTTATGATTATGATTCTAGAGCTGCACGCAAACTGCTATAGAAGCCTGGATGAGGAAGTGCCACCTCCACCTGAGGAATCCTTGATAGAAGAATGACATATAATCTGGAGTCTGAAGGCTCCTATGACTAGGAACAGGGATGGTAGACAAAGGTCATGATCATAGACAAAATGATGTTGCTCCTCTTTTTCATTCTTTTTGCCCATTTTTTTCCTTAGCTCTTGATAATCTGGTTTCTTCTTCCAGCATGGAACTGAACTGTAGAAGATAAAAATTGACATGACAATCATCTTGATGCAGGCTTTTTCTAATGTAACCTAATAATAATAGGAAACGTCTTGAGCATTTACTTTATTACATGGCGTATGTGCATGACTTTATTGAGCCTCACAGTGATCTTATGAAATAATTATTATTATTCAACCCACTGTACCTTTGAGACAGCTAAGGCACAAAAAGATTAAGTAAACTGCTTAGGATCACAAAACTAGTAAGCTAGTAAATGGTAAAGTTAGTATTTTAACCCAAGCCTGACTATAAAACTTAACGATTTTACCAATTCTATGACCTACATGCTATAATATCCAGGATTTATAACCACTTTCTTGTGCTCCTACATAACTTTATTTGTATTTCTAAAATGACATTTCACACTTACCAATATCCATCTTTCCCACTAGGCCATAAGCTTCTTAAAGTTCCAGAATGATTACCTTTTGTTCATTTCATAGCCTTTTTCACAGCTAGTATATTTTCTTTTTTTACATGACTGGTGCTGTAAATCTGCTTTTTGAATTCAGCTTAAGAGTACTGTCTTCTTCTAACGGCCCCTTTGCCGTCATATCTCTGTTTTCCAACTCTTATCACTATAGCATTATGATCATTCCAGTCTCCATCGCTTGGAATCCAGATGTCAAAGAAGCATGCTATGTGACAGCTCAGACAAAATTATTACTAATTTATTTTCCAGTAGCCAACAACATGAGTAATTTCCACACAACTACTTGAGTGAAAGCGAATTGTGGTACTATAGTAACTCAGTGTGACAAATACTTGAGAATTGGGAAATTCAGAGAGTGGGAGCAAAGTCTGGGTGTGGTTAAGGATCACAGATAGGTGGGACAGGAGGGAAGTCTTCCAAGAGACACTGTGGAGGACTTTTCATTGAGTCATTCCAAAGCAGAAACACCAGGCTCTTTAAAGATACTGAGTATAATGCAGTTTTGGCTGATTGTATAACGTTGCAAAATAATCCTTGTAAAATTCTTTCCCTGCAATGGTAGCTAATACCTGTCAAAAGGATTAAGAAGCAAGACATTTGCAATGAATTGCCCTAATGAAGCTTTTATTAAGCTTGATATGGAAAAGCCATTTAGAAGCTTAAAATAAAACACAACATTTCCCCCCTCTCTTGATCCTTTTTGTTGATCCCTTATGAAACCACACACCAGAGGATCTTTACGTCACTGGGGGCTCAATAGATGTTGATTGAAGGAACTCATGAATGTCACTGCTTATATTAGAGCATGTTCTGCCTCTCCTTTGGACTAGAAAGGAGGGCCTTGGTATTTACAAGTCCCTGGGTTCTTTGTATGTGTCAGTTAGACCTCAAGAGTGAAGGGATGGAGAAGGGAGGTGAAACGAATGGTTATTTCTTTATTCTTTTATTCGTAGTCTGTTCTTTCTGCAAAGGAAACCTTTACGGTAGGGGCATTGATGGAAGCCAGATCCTTTTTCCCCCCAAGACCTCCTTGAAGTAGTTTATTGAGGAGCTGTGCCCTTTATGGAGGCCAACTCAAGGTCACAGACATGCACCCCAGGATCCTTCCAGGCTTTGGCCAACACTCCCACCATCCATCCACATTTATTGAGTACCAAGTGGATACCAGGTACTTATTCTCATTAAAGCAAAACAAACATAAGCAAAACCAAAATAAGACAAAACAGCAAAATAGGTTTTATTATTACTTTCTTTACAAATAAGGAAATTTCAATAGCTTTTCTTGTGAAAATGGCAGGAGCAGGATTTCAGCTTACATATGTCTGAAAATTACAGAAGTAGATTCCTTTTAATATTATATTCCAAGTTCTAATGTTGAATTACTATAAGGACCAAGAAAGCTTTGAGTCTTTAAAAAATTTTCCAGTTTAAAAGATAGATATGTCTTCTTCGTTCAATGATGGGCTGTCATAATGAATTCAGCAGAATATATGACAAGTAACTCTAAGCCTCTAATTTTCCATTTTATTTAATTGTAAAAATATTTTAATTGATAAGAGAAAAATATTCACCTACAATTTTACGACCCTAATACAACTATTTACATTCTTACATATTCTCTTCCAGATTTTGTCCCTAGGCAATTAAAATTTTACAAATATTTTCAAGATCAATAATAATTTATATTTTTAATTTTTTTACTTATTGAATTAGCAAACATGTTTATCATTTCTTCATAATTGTCATGTTAATTCTTGTATAATACTCCACGTACTTGAGGTATCATAATTTAATTTCATTGAACTATTTCTCTTTTGTAAGACTATTTTTTTGGCTATTTTGTAATAAAAATGTGCATTTAGCATTTTTCTTCTATTAAAGAAAACTGGAGGGCTCTATACAGAAGATATAAGTAACTTGGACTTTTTTGTATGTTCGGAGGTTGGAAGCGGCAGTCATGGAAACCGCTTGAGCTTCAGCACCATAAATGTAAACTTTGGGTCCCAAAGAAAAATTTTATATCATGCAGCCTATAATTAACTGTTCCCCAAAACGTTTTTTTTTTTTTTTTGTGAGGAAGATCAACCCTGAGCTAACATCCATGGCAATCCTCCCCTTTTTGCTGAGGAAGACTGGCCCTGAGCTAACATCCATTGCCAATCCTCCTCCTTTTTTTCCCTTTTTCTCCCCAAAGCCCCAGTAGATAGTTGTATGTCGTAGTCGCACATCCTTCTAGTTGCTGTATGTGGGATGCGGCCTCAGCATGGCCGGAGAAGCGGAGCGTCGGTGCGCGCCTGGGATCTGAACCCGGGCCACCAGTAGCAGAGCGCGCGCACTTAACCGCTAAGCCACCGGGCTGGCCCCTTCCCAAAACATTTTATAATATTTTATGGAGTCTCCTCTTTCAGTGGCCAGTGTATAATGTTAGTCTGTTTAAAAGAAATAGCCTCTCATTGTCCTAATTTCTATAAACTCCCTGACCCTGTATATCACACTTCTTAGGGTATATTTTTCCTTAAATCTGTCTGATTAACTGTAAAAGTGATATTGAACATGCCTTCATAATGAAATTAAATTTAGTAAATACCAGTGGTATACCCTTAGGGCTAGTCTTTCTATTCTGTCTTCACAATTTATTTTATTTTATTTTTATTTTTTTGTCGAAGAAGATTTCCCCTGAGCTAACATCTGTGCCAGTCTTCCTCTATTTTTCGGTATGTGGGCCGCCAGCACAGCATGGCCACTAACAGAGCAGTGTAGGTCCACATCTGGGAACCAAACCCAGTCTGCCGAAGCGGAGCATGCTGAACTTAACCACTAGGCCACCAGGGCTGGCCTCACACAATTATTATTTTAAATGATGATATTTTATTTCAATTTTTACTTAAGTATGCTCTATTACTGACCTCTATACAAGTTGTTTCCAGTTCTTTTGCTTATGATTAGTGCTGCAATAAACTCTTTTTTTCATGTAGCTTGTATTGAATTTTAACTTTAAAATAAATTATTAGGAGTGGGAACATCTTTATGACTCTTGATACACTATTGTCAAATTATCTTGCTGTCTAGAATGTAAATTAATCAAAGACAAGGAAATTGTCTCATATGCATTTGTATCCCCCTCACCTAGCAAAGGACTTGCACGTAAGAAGTGCTTGATGAAATATCAAGTTAAATTTAATGAAACATAGAATTGTCATCAGCATGACAGTCATTTTTAAAATTATTTTTTTCCCATCCCAACAATGGAAATGAGTCGGTACTTAGACACACATTCCTTGTATTCTTCCACCTGACAGCATGCGTTGAACGATCCCAGAACTCAGAAAACTTACGATCGGCCCTCCATAGCCCTGAAAACAAAAACTGCTTTCTGCTTTGATTCTTTCTTTTTTCTTATCTTAAAGTATATTGCTAGATACGAAAGTTAGCAGATAAACACAGAAGGTCAAAGTTGAGGCAAGTAGCCAAAAACTAATTTCTTTCCCGACACCCTTTTTCTCTTCACTGCTTCTTGTAGAAGAGGAATGTGGGGGCCTTAAGAATTAAAGAAGCAAAAGGCCAAAAAAGATAAGTCTTCATGTAAATAGTGACAGAATCTTGCACAGAACCATCTATCTTATGTCTGGTAGAAGGCAGGTAGGCATACCAGAGGGGAAAAAGCAGAGTAATTTATACAAATGCCAGTAAAACTGAAATTAGGATTGTTTAAAACTTGTGAGAAACCAATTAACTATTTTGTGGCTCTGTTTTTGGATCCAAAAAATTAGTTTAACACGGAAAAGTAAAGAAACTAAGTATTGTGTAATGTAATGATCTGGAAAAATCAATATTTTTTTGAGCAACAACTCATTTCGCACCCCCATTTGCTTTCCTGTGAGAGACTGGTTTGTTGAAATAAGATTTTAATAAGCTCTTAGCAAAGAAAAACCTGGTTGGCACCCAGGCACTCTGCATGATAAAGAAAGGTAGAAGGAAGCACAGGGAGTGACTGTTGGGTTAGGGGGAAAAGGGAGAGAGAGAAAGGGATGTCTGATGGGGTGATGGGGGGCAGAAGAGGGGATTTAGATAAACAACAACTAACTGAGATTTATTAAGTATGTGCTGTGTAGTGTGCAATGTAATTCCTCCTTTCCCTGTTCCTTATACAATATTTAATAAATCCCACAATGTTCACACAAGCTTTTGGTACCAATGGATTTGTTAAGTAGATCTTTTTTGAGAGATCTATCTATAGCTATAAATGATATAGATATAGATGATATACATGGAGATAGTCATGGCTGGCACTGGGCAGAACCAAAAGCTACATATGGACCACTCTAAAATTTTATCTCTAGAAAACTGAATAATGAGATGACATTCTATACATAAAATGTTAGGAAAAGGCACATCTTTATCAGAGCTGCTTATAGTTACCAGGAGGGGTAGGTACTGACAACATGAATAGATCTTCTCGATTAAGGAATAAGTAGAGGTAACCAAAGTGTTTGAGAGAACATCTCCAACCTGCGAGACGACATGGAGGACAGTGGGCAAATCCCTGCCCTCTCCCCTGGGGCCTCTGTCAGGTGCAGAGTCTTGGCTGGGCTGATTCTTGGCCTGTCCCATGCAGCAATTCTAGAGTCCTGGGTTGAGGTATACAAGGACCAGAGAGATAACAATGTATTTTTTTGTTTATATTTTGTTTTATCGTTGAACAAAAGAGTAGTTAATCATGATGAAAAGAAAACAATTCTAACAGCAAGTGAAAGTTTTGAAATGTAGAAGGGAAAAGGTAAGAGTGGCCGTTTGTTCATGGATTACAACCAGTTTCTTCTTCTTTGATGGTGATTCTTATAAATGATGCACTGTTATAAACCGGAAAGAAGTCTGGCGGCCAGAGTGACTCACTGAAGGGGTAATGGGAAGTTGGTCAAGAAACTACAACTTTCGGGTAACAGGTCACTTTATATCTTCTGATTTGAGCTGCTATTCCTCTCCCTTCGCTCTTCGAGTTTCACCTGAACATCCTTTATCTGTTTCATTGCATCAAGGAAAGTTGGGTTCAATTCTAATTTTTTCAAGCCTCTTACAGGAAGCAAACCTATGAATCAAAGACCCACTGGGGTGACCTAGTCGCTAATCCAGGCTTCCTGCCATTGGCAACGCACCAAATCTTTCACTCCTTCAGAAGATTGCTTTTTAGAAGCTTCTAGTACTAATTATTTGCAGCTGTTGCTGAGATTTTTGTGACAACGGATGGGCTCACCCTAGGAGTCCAACAGAGTGACCAGCATCTATGGGGTTATTGACTGCATTTGATGAAAACCAAAGGCAGAGGGAGTATAAAAGTTATATGAGGGGAATCCTAAGAGAAATCTCAGAAACATCTCAGTAGAAAAGTACTTTTTGCCTAAAAGCAGCCAATTCCAGAACTGCTAATGTCAGTGAGAAAGTACCAGCAGGGAATTGTAGAACATAATAAAAAGTAACAATCAGTGAGGGAGGTTTAAGGAAGGAAACAATGAGTCACCACACTGAGACTTGGATCTTGGAAGGTAATTGCTCTCCAGGGTGGCAGGTTGGAGGTGGGGGACAACCCAGTCCCTTTTATAGTCCACGAACAACAGTAGTAAGTGGACACTTAGATCTGGTAGCAACATCAGGATATGAACAGGACAGAGCTGAGCAAGGAAAGGAGGCGAACACACACTGAGACCTAATGAGGTGGAGCGCCATCTGGTGGACATCTGACCCCCTACCCCGCCCCTGAAATACATGCCTATCACAGACCTTCTCAACAGACAAAAGAGAATTAGGAGAGTCAGGAGAGGTGTCTTTTTTTACTTTATATTTTTGAGACAAGTCTGTTTGACTGAACAGTGCCTCAAAGGGTCATGTTTTAATTAATAAATTTTTTATGACATTTATGAGTTTTTTCTTGTATTTTAAAACATTTATATATTTTCAAAAATATAAATTTTATAGTTCATGTCAAGACAGACTGGGCAACTCTATTTCAGTCATTCAGGGAACAGATGTTAGAGTTAAATCATTCTTCTTAGTCAGTTCTTGTATGGTCCATACAAGAGTTAGGGAGTTAGCAAATAATATCCTGAAATAAATGATGAGCAGAGAAATTTACGTTTTTTTTCAAAAGTTAAGTTGCATTAAATAAGTAATCTTCCATAAAGTGGAATCTCCCATAACTCACCCTTGACTTGTAGGGTTTACAGTCATAGAGCTGGAGAGGGACTGTTCTCTACTGCACATCAAATTATGTCCTGAGTCTCTCTTGGTTTTCTAATTATGCTGACTTTTGAATCTAATACTTTCTTCCCTTAAGAGAGCCCCCTCTCTCCTCCCCTTAGGCATCAATGTCCTGAGGCTCAGTCAAAGCCATCTGATCAAAAGCTGGTCAATGAAAAGGAAATGAGTAAATTCAACTATACAGCTAATAAAAATTTGTGTTACCTCTCTCAGCTGAATTTGAATTTTAATAAAAATCACAAAGTCCCCTTAAAAATATTTCTAAAGCAATTTCTCAGACAAAACCATTATAAGGACTCAAAATTTTATTTCAAGCCTGCTGCAAAGGAAAAGATCTCTGAGAAAACCGGTTGAATGATGTATCTCCTGGCAGAGATATTTACTAGGAAAGCAGACAGCTTAAACTCATATGTATTTAGATTAGATAAGACAATAAAGGACTGTAGTCCAAGATCATTAGACTCTTTGAGGAACCAAAGATCACAAGTTATTAGGTTCCTCTCAGGGCTGAGCGACAAGGGGTGAGGTTTGCAGAAGTGGCTCTTAAACTCATTGAAATCTATGTATCAAGTAGAATTCTAATTATTTTTCAGAAGGAGCAGCTAATCACAGCAGATCATAGACTTCTGTCCCAGCTCGAGACTAGGACTATTTTCGTCCTCATATGTAACCTGGATATTTTTTTCATACTTTTCCTTGACTTGCTTTTTCAGACATTAGAAAAAGTCCAATTAAAGAAGAGAAAAATAGATTTTAAAAACAGCATGGAAACTCATAACTGCAATTACGTCAGCCTTTGTCTGAGTGAATTTAATAAGCTAGGCTTCACACCTCACTTTTTAGCTTCGGGAAAAGGAACCACGTCTAGCTTCTAACCAATTCAGCATGAAGCAGAGAATTAGGAGCAGATTTGAGTAAGGTTTCTGACTATTGGGACTGGAACTTATACAATAATAAAATAGGGCACAAGAATGTAAAGTTGGAGACAAATCCAGATATAATAGAACACTTCGTAAATGTAAATAAATTTAAATATACTACCTTGTACCTATTATGTAGGCATATTTAGTAAAAACAGAGTAAACAAAATGAAAACACATAGACGAGGTGTTTGATTTGTTCCACACAAGCTTTAAAAAGGTATTCTGTTGTACTGTGAACTAACAGGGAAATATGGATTCATAATCTAATTGGTGATCTATCATAAACTTTTGAAAAGCTGTTGAAAACTGCTCCTGTGGATAAGAAGAATGTTATATGAAAATTCCTATAATAAAGTAACCCACATCTAGGTTCTGCCAATCACTGTGCGAATTATTTAACCTCTCTGCCAATAATACCTCTTCGCCAAGGATGTTGTAGTGATCCACATGGGTTAATGCATATAAAGCACTTGGAACAGTACTAGCTACCTAGTGAACACTGAATGAAAGCTACCCTTGATTATCACTGATGTTTTTATTAGATGAGTTTGAGTTACTTGACGTGATACCAGATTCCATTGTAAAAAGACTGTCTTCAGAGACTTAACAGACTATCGTATGGAAGACTATGACATTTTCCAATAGAAAATGGTTTAAAGCAGAGAAGGAAAAATGTAGGTTGGAATCAGAAGAGTTCCCTGGTACATTGTACAATTTTGTCACAGAATCTCATGTAGTTTCTCCCAATTCCTGAACCCCATGCAACCCTCCAACCCCCATCATCCACCTGGGTCAAACCTGGATACGAAGCTCTGCTACTTCAATGTTTTTTTAACAAAAAATATAATCTGTACATACAGCATTTTTATAAGTTTGTGAACATTTGTGACAATTGCTCAAGAAGTAGAAAAGGGATTCCTTTGTGTTCAGTCACTCCTGCCAATTCATTGGTTCTCTCCTCCATTTTCCACAGCCTTCCAAAGTATTTTATGAAATGAGTATGATGATAAATAATTAGGGCCCATATATGATCAAATAACAACTGTTCAAATGGGTTGCTAGAAAGTTTAATGCTAAATTTATGGCTTAATTGTAACAATAGTCTTTTGAGTCATATAAGTGTTTTTGTAAAGTGGCATGTAATTCAAATGCTTCAATAAAATAAATTCTCTGATAAGAAATAAAAAAAACATAGGAGATACATTCAAATAGATTTTATAAACACCACTCATTATCTTGTCTGCTGTATTAAATTAATGTGAACAGTAAATACTTTATGAGAAAGCAAATATACTAAAATGCTTATGATATGAATGTAAAAGTCACAACAACGTCCAGTCAGTATCCAAATGATAGCCTACAATCAGAGCTGGGAAGGGAAAACTATCATAACTGTTACAAAAACATTACTGGAATAAATCAGAAATGTGAGGCCAGTTAATGTCTTCACATGGAAATTGACAAAGAGAAAACTTGTTTTCTTTTCTTCCTGGGCACATGGCTGGATTGCATTTACCCACATTCTTTACAATTAGATGGGGCCACGTGACTGTAAGGGATCACAGGCAGAAGTGATGTATACCCCTTTCATTTCGCCCAAAGTGGCGGACTTGGTCCTAGATGATGGCAAGCCACCACAAGGAAGATCCCTGAATGACCATAGATTGGAGGCCTCCTCTCCTATTCCCTGTATTAGACTGTGCCATGCACAAGAAATAAACTTTAACTGTGTTATAGAAATTTGAGAGGTTTTGGTTGTTTTTTTTTTCAAATAGCAGTTGGCATAGTGTGACTAATACAGAAATCTTACAAAACTGGTAAAATGTAAACTGATTTTCTTCCAGGGAAGTAGAGCACACCCTTAAGATAAAAAGGTGTTCCATGACACATTACATTTTTTTCTCTTAACACTTTAAAACACTTTCACCCCACTCTCTTGTTTGCATGGCTTCTGAGGAGAAGTCAGATATACAGTAGTCCACCCATATCTGAGAGGGATACTGTTCCAAGACCCTCAATGGATGCCTGAAACCGCGAATAATACCGGACCCTATATATACTATGTTTTTTCTTATACATACATACCTATGAGAAAGTTTAATTTATAAATTAGGCATGGTAAGATATTAACAGCAATAATTAATAATAAAATAGAACAATTATAACAATATACTGTAATAAAAGAAGTTATCATAGATCTTAGCAACTTCGGCACACAATTATTTTTTTTCTTATTAAATTGAGAACTTGCACGTTTCCGCTTAAAGGAAGCACTTTACAGCTTCTCTTTGGCATATCTGAATTGCCAGCATTGCTCCTCTTGTACTTTGGGGCCATTATTAAGTAAAATAAGTGTTACTTGAACCAAGCACTGTGACAGGGAAAGTCGATCTGATAACCGAGACGGCTATTAAGTGACTAACAAGCGGGTAACGTATACAGGGTGGATACGCTGGACCAAAGGGATGATTCACGTCCTGGGTGGGATGAAGTGAGATGGTGCAAGCTTTCATCACACTACTCAGAATGGTTTGCAATTGAAAACTTAAGAATTGCTTATTCCTGGAATTTTTTACTTAATATTTTTGGGCTGCGATTGACCACAGTAACTGAACCATGGATAAGGGGGACTACTGTAATTCTTTCTTTATTCCTCTGTAGGTAAGGGGTTATTTTTCCCTCTGGCTTCTTTCAGGAATTTTTTTTTTCAATACAATATGCCTAGGTGTAGTTTTTTTTTGGCATTTATCCTGCTTGGTGTTCTCTGAGCTTCCTAAATCTGTGGTTTGGTGTCACATGAATTTGGGGTAATTCTCAATCATTATTATTTCAAATATTTCTTCTGTTCCTTTCTATCTTTCTTTTTTTCCTAGTATTTTGTAGTTGCCCCACAGTTCTTGGATATTCTGTTCTGTTCTTTTCAGTTTTGGAGGTTTCCATTGATATATCCTCAGGCTCAAAGATTCTTTCCTCAATTGTGTCCAGTCTACTAAAAAGCCCACCAGACACATTCTTCATTTCTGTTACAGTGTTTTTGGTCTCTACCATTTCTTTTCAGTTCTTTCTTAGAATTTCCATCTCTCTGCTTACGTTGCTCATCTGTTCTGGTATGCTGTCTACTTTATCCATTAGAGCCCTTCGCATATGGATCACAGTTGTTTTAAATTCCAGGTCTGATAATTTCCAACATCCCTGCCATATCTTGTTCTGATGCTTGCTCTGTCTCTTCAAACTGTGTCTTTTGCCTTTTACGATATCTTGTCATTTTTCCTTGATAGCCAGACATGATGTATTAGGTAAAAGAGACCGCTGTAAATAGGCCTTTAGTAATGTGATGGTAAGGTGTGGGGGGAGGGGAAGTGTTCTGTAGTCCTATGATTAGGTCTCATTCTTTTAGTGAGCCTGTGCCTCTGCCCTGTGAACTTCACAAGTCCTTTTCTGTTTCCCCCACTCCCACCCCCTTACATGGAACAGGACCACTAGAGCTGGCTGGAGTTGGGTATTTTCCTTCCCCTGGGTCAGTTAGCTTCTTTTTTTTTTTTTAATTTTATTTATATATTTTTTTCCCCCAAAGCCCCAGTAGATAGTTGTATGTCATAGTTGCACATCCTTCTAGTTGCTGTATGTGGGATGCGGCCTCAGCATGGCCAGAGAAGTGGTGCGTCGGTTTGCGCCCGGGATCCGAACCCCGGGCCACCAGCAGCCGAGCGCACGCACTTAACCACTAAGCCAAGGGGCCGGCCCAGTTAGCTTCTGATAAAACCCCAGCAGGTTAGGATCTGGTTAAATAGTTTCTCCTGAGGGCAGACCTGTTAAGAACAGAATGTTCTGGCATATTTCAAAATGGTTCCTTTTCTTCTCCCTCTGCCAGAAGCTCAAGGGGATTTTTCTTCAATATTTACTGTGAGAATCTGGTCAAGCTGCTGAAGGTAAAACTCACAAAATTATGGTGGCCCCCTTATGACTGAGTCCCCCTGGAGTTTTTAACTCTCAGACTTGTCCAATCTGAGCCTCCAGCAATTCATCAGTTGCAGTTCTGGTTTTCCTATCCTGGCATTGGTTTCCATGAAGGTTTCACCTCATGGGTTTCTGCTCTCCTAAGTTGTGATTCTCTGTAATCACCTATTGGTCTCTCCAATTTCGGGCGTAGTGGTTTGCCCTCACTTCTCTTATGGATCTAAGAAGAGTTGACTTTTCAGTCTCTTTAGCTTTTTACTTGTTGTTAGGATGGAGTGGTGACTTCCAAGATTCTTACATGCAGAACATCCCATTACATTACATTTTTTTAAAGTATTATTTACATTATTTTTGTGAGGATACCAGGAATATTTACTTGCCATAAATTTTTGGATTCAGGAGCAAAGCCAGTCTCTAACATAAAGGAAAGAAGTCTGGAGACAGAGTCTTTGAGTGCTAGTGTTCTAAGCAGAAGACTCTTCCCCAAGACAATCTCCTTTGGTCTCCATCTTTGAATATATCATCAGAGCTTTCCAAAGGGCCCAGCACTTTAAGATGATCTCTGTTATTTTGGGGACAGCATAGTCAAAAGGAAATTGCTCTGACAGGGGATCCAAAAACAAAACTGCAAACTGCTAAAGATTTATACACTAAAATAAAAAATTCTCCATAAAGAGCCATGCCACTTTGTCCTCAGAATCATGTCCAAGAACTCAGTATGGAATATAAGGTCCCTCATGTTCTGGCATTTGTTTACGGTACAGCCTTTTGTCTTTCCATTCTCCTCTATCAATCTACACCGGCTGTACTGAACCTTTTGCAGTTTCTTCAGTTTTCCATGTTCTTTCTCAATTCCACTCTTCTTTGTTCTTGTTGTTTCCCATCTTAGAGCTGGTAAAGATCTTTCTTACTTTCCCCATGGCTGGTAAGCTGAACAGAGATTCAAGGAGGCAACTGATTGTGATGAAGGAAATGGCAATCTGAGAAGATTCAAAGAAATGTGGTTAGTAGTTCTACTTTTTTAGTCTCCTCTTAGATATTCTTCCACCTGGAAGACACCTGGTTAGTCGCTTCATCTATGTCCTCCTATACCCCTGTATATGCCAACGTCTTTCAGTTGTGCACTTTACTCCTCAGTGTACCCCCGCCCCCCACAACCCTCAACACCACACACACACACACACACACACACACACACACACACCCCACACACGCACGCCCTTGACTGTGAGCTGCTTGAGAACAGTGCTCATATCTTGTCCATCCCTGTTCTCTCTCAGGCCTCAGTGCCTAGAAATTTGTTGAATGATTAAATGAACGTACCTACCACTGTCACCAAAATAAATAGCTGCAATGGCCCCACTCTTCTGCTTTTTCTGCTCCAGGCTACACGTCACTTTTTTGGCGACTTTTCTTTTTGAGGCTACCATTGACATTAACTTAAAATTTATATCTTCTGTATTAAAATGCATAAGAAAAAGGAATATATGGTGTATTTTATCCACAGAATTCTGTTCTGGCCTCTGGGCCACTGTACTTATTACTCATTGACTTTAACAATGGCAAACTTTTTTTCTATTTTTTTCCATGAGAGCAATTCAGAGAAAAATTAAAATGGTTATGATTTGCATTTTTGAATTAAAAATAAAAAGCTATTGAGAAAAAATGTATATTCATATAACTCAGCGTATTATTCAAAGAGAACTGTCGAAAAAAGGGTACTACTTTAAAAACACAATTTTTAACTTTTTATTTGAAATAATTTCAGACTTACAACAAAGTTGCAAGATGGTACAAAGATTTCCCATATATCTTTCACCCAGATTTCCTAAATGCAAACATCTTACACCACCACATTTTCGAAATCAAGAAATGTTGTTATTACAATACTGTTATCTAATTTGCAGACTTTCTTTCCTGTTTATTTCATTGCTCCATTAATGTCCTTTTTCTGGCCTGGTATCCAATCCAGCATTATACATTGCATTTACATAGCATGTATCCTTATTCTTCTTTACTTTGGAAAACCTCCTCAATTTTTTTTTTTACTTAGTGACATTGACAATTTTGAAGAGTACTGGCCAGTTACCTTGTCGAATTCCCCTAATTTGGGTTAGTCTGATTTTTCCTCATGATTAAGTTCAACTTATGCATTTTTGTCAAGAACACCACAGAAGTGATATTGTATTCTTCTCAGTACATCATATCAGGACGTACATTTTCTCTGTTTGATCATTTGGTTAAGGTGGTATCTGACAGGTTTCTCCACTATAAAGTTATTTTTTTCACCTTTGCAATTAAATATCTTGTGAGGAGAGAGTTTAAGACTACGTTTTCTGTTTCTCATTATACTTTCATCCACTCATGTTCGCATCCGTTGATGATCTCTGCCTAAAACAACTATTATGGTGGTACTTGGCAAGTAAAGATTTTCAATTTCTTCATTCCTTCTCCATTTATTAGTTGGAAGTCTACTAAAAGGAGAATTTTCCTTTGTATTCAGAATGGACTCATGTATTCTTATTTTATTAAATGGGTTACGATCTATTACATCATTATTTATTTTATTGTTCAAATTTTTCCAGATTTGGCCATTGGGAGTCCTTCCAAGTTTGTTCCCGTGGCCTTACACACATTTCCATCATTTCTTAGAGCATTTCCTACTTTCTGGCATTACAAGATGTTTCAGTATTCTATTTTTCATGCAGCCCTGGAATCAGCCACGTCTCCAAGGATCCTTGGTTCCTTTTTTTGTTTCGAGAATGTTGTTTAGAACCCAAAATCTGAGCACTAGGTATGCTCCTTGGTGCTGGAGTGTCCTTGCTTTTAGACCCTCTAGCTATCTGCATGTATATTGTTGGAGGAGGGGAAAATCCCCTTTCTTCCCTTCCTGTGTTCTTATGGCTGGAGTAATAATAAACTTGACACAAGATCAGATTAACAGGAGAACAACCCAGTTTAATATGTACATATTGGAGATCATAGAGAAATGATGCTCGGCGAGTGAACAAAGCAGGGAGTATATGTATCTTTTACACAAAGAAACAACAAATTTATGAGGAATGACAGGACAAAGAAACTTAGATTTGAGATATGTAATTAGTAAGGAATTTAAGCAGAGTTAAGGCTTGAGGTAGTAAATTAGCAAGGTTTGTTTATGCAGGCTTCTCCACCCTGCATTCCCCAGCTTTGCTGATAAGGATACAGGGAGAGCACCTTTCACAGGGGAGATTTATTTCCTGCTTTCACAGGAAACAGAGACAGGACGGTCGGAATGTCCTTTGTGCTTCCCAAGTAATTTTATTTAAAATAATCACTATGCTATTGGGGGATATTTTGGAGTGGCCTGTCCTGCGTCCCAGCAATATTAAAACCATGAGTTCATACTGATACCTCCAATTCCAATCCAACAGCACTGTGCTTATTCTATTCTTCACCGTTTTTTCATTTGTAACTTCTTCCTTCAACAGTGAGAAACCTGGCTCTCACTACCCACAATACATTTACCTCTTTGTGTAGTACTAGAACACACGTAAAGTAGTTTCAAATGTTAACCCATATCCTCATGAAAAAAATATTGACAGAATACAATATTTGTGCATAGTTCTTTTCATCCTTAACCTTGGAGTATATAGTTTAAATACACTATTACCTGAAGTTACTTAGGTCAGTTTGGTTTGTTTCCCATCCCCCTCATTGGGGTTATGTTATTCACTATGTCATTTCCTTCATCCCAGTCCCTTTCCCCCATTTTCCCACCATGCTTACGCCATTCCTCATAGGTACCCAAGCTTATGAGTTTCTGATTCATCTCTCCTGTGTTGTGTTGTGTTGTTTGCTTGTTTGCACAATGTAGCAGATACATATACTTTCTTATTTCTCCTTCCTTCATATTATAGATGCTCTTTTGCATTTTGACTTTTTTTTTAACAATTATTTTGGAAAATATTCCATATCAGTTCATAGAGATCCTATTTATTCTTTTTTTACAGTTGTGTAGTCCTCCGTTGTGTAGATGTACCACAGTTTATCCAACTTTTCTTCTCTGTATAAGCACTTAGAGTGCTTCAGATATTTTTCAATGATGGGCAATCCTGCAATGAATAACCTTGTGCATAGTACTTTTGTATCATTGGAGGTATATCTGCAGGGTAAATTTCCAGAAGCGGGATTACTAGATCAAAAATTAAGTGTATATGCTGTTTTGTTAGAATTTGCCAAATTTTCCTCAAAACATCCCACCAGCAACATATGGGAGTGCCTATTTCTCCACAGCCCACTACCAGAATGCATGGCCGTTCTTTTAAATTTTCTGCCAATACATAGAAGACAAATAGTATTTAAGTATAGTTTTAATTGGCATTTCTCCAATTATAAGTGAGATTGAACATCATTCCCTATGTTTAAGAGCCATTATTATATCTTTGTGTGTATGTGTATGAATTATCTGTTCATATACTTTAAAAAATTTTCAATCAGATTTTTGATCCTTTTCTCTTTGATTTTTGAAGAGCTCTTTATATGTTATAGATATTAGGCCTTTATTTGAATGGCACTAATTTCAAGCCACTAATATATTAAATTTAAACAAAGAGTCTCTCAACATTTTATCTCACTTCCAATTTATATCTTAAACAAAGAAGAAACAAAACGTAGGCAGCTTTCTAAATTTGTCTGTGAAATCTGGTTGCCGTCATTTTGATAATGTTGCTCATCACCTTCCTTTCCTTATTTCGTCATTGTCTGGGACTGTTACTTGAATTGTTCCATAACTGCATGGTTTATTTGCCTAGTTATTTTACTAGTACTTTGAAGCTAAAAGTAATATACTTTTGTATATCTGTGATGCCTGCCACAGGGCAGACACAGTGGATGCTCAAAAAATATTTGCTAAGGTGTAAAGGATACAAAAGGAAAAAACAGAACTTGGGTTATTCTTTACACATAAGAATGAAGGAGAGAGTACAAATTCACTCTTATTGATGGATTATTTTTAGAAAATTTAAAGCAGCACGGTAAAAACATATGATAAAAAGTATAATGTAAATGAGAAGTAAGAAGGAAGCTTGGTGCAAAGAAAAAACTAAGTTAGAAACATACAATTGGCCCTTGGCATCTGCCAGTTTTGCATCCTCAGATTCAACCAACAGCGGATTGTGTACAGTACTACTGCGTTTAAGATCTGAAGTTCCTGGAATCATCAAATGCAGAACCTGAGATATGGAGGGCCGACTAAGGAACTTGAGTGTCTGTGGATTTTGGTAGCTGCGAGGGGTCCTGGAACGAAGCCCTGGGGGACACTGAGGGACAACTGTATATTAGAGATAAGAATAAGGCTAATGCACAAAATGCATAAGTTGATGATCTATACATTTGCTGAGACTGGAAGGTACAATTTTTTGCTTAACAGCACAATTATGATAACAATAATGAAACCAGGATTGCTTACTTTAAGATCAGTTTGAGGTTTCAAGACGAGGGATGAAGGTGTATGTGTTTTTTAAAAAGGCAGTATGACTCTCAGATTCTTCAATCATAAATTGCCTCCTTTTTTTTAAACTCTATGCTATACATTTTTTTTGAGGAAGATTGGCCCTGTGCTAACATCCGTTGTCAATCTTTCTCTTTTTCTTTTTTTCTCCCCAAAGCCCCAATACATAGTTGTATATCACAGTTGTAGAGTTGTAGCTCTTCTATGTGGGACGCCGCCTCAGCAAGACTGGAGGAGCGGTGAGTAAGTCCGCGCCCAGGATCCGAACCATCGAACCCTGGACCGCCGAAGCAGAACTCGCCAACTTAACTGCTACACCACCGGGCCGGCCCCAGAAATTGCTTTCTTAATTTTAAACAGATGTTTAAAGGGCAAAGGGTGAATTTGATGTACAATAAAAAATATCATACAAAGAATGAGAGAGGACAAGAGAGAATGTTCCACTCTTGGCTTCCTTTGGCCTTTTCGGAATATTGCTAATGAACCCCGTCTGCGCCAGCCTCTGAGGCTTTGCAACTTGTCTCTGGTTCCACTCATATCCCTGCTTTTCTTTTATGGAAAACAGCAGTCTAAAATCAAGCCCTCCCACGGGGGAGGTTGCCATTCCATGTGGTCCCTCTGGGGACGGGAGCAGTTTACCATCCCCCGTTACAGCCAGGCAGATGTGCCCTACATAAAGACCAACAGCTGCCCGGCAAGGCAAAAAGAGAACACAAATGACCATTACAGATAATTTTCACTGTGGTGCTTAAAGGAAAAACAGATTTGGTCTCTGCACCCTGAAGTTATAGCTCCAGGAAAGCAATAAACTGCCCCCAAGGGCACCGTAATGCCCTGCTTTAGTTCCTATGCTTCTGGGTTCCTATGCTTTCATGTTCCCTGTCCTGCAGGCCTACTCAGAGCCTTTAATATGCAGTTAATGTGCAGCATGAGTTTCTAAAAGGGGAATGTTATATAAAGCCTTTTCCAGATGTATCTTGGAATATGTGGGGATGTTTGCATAGGCCAGCGGTTCTCACACTTGAGCATGCATAAGAATCACCTGGAAGGCTTGTTAAAACACAATGCTGCCCCACCCAGACTAGCATTTCTGATTCAGTAAGTTGGTGATGGGACCCAAGAATTTGCATTTCTAACAAGTACACTGGCCTAAGTATGTGGTGCCCAAACCATTTTGGTTTAAATATATTTTCAGCAGTCCTCTATATCTTTCAACTCCCAAGAAGAGGCAACATAAAAAATAGGCGTCACCTCATTGAAATTTTTGTTGTTGTCGTTAAACTTCAATCTAGTATTTTCAAAAGTGTAGACCAAGAACTACTAATAATCCATTGAGAGTCTCCAGGGATCCATAGGTTGTATTATTATAGCATTGATGTGTGTACTATGACAATGTCTGTGTTTCTAACAGGAAAGAAACGTTGACTTATGGTATTCCACTGATTCAGGTTTCAGCCCATCGGTGATTCATTAAAAGAAACCTTAGTCTTCTTGTAGATGATGTTGGAGATTTCTGCATCAGAAAGTACACATTGTACAGATGTATTTTTGTTTGGGTTTGTTGTTTATTTTTGTTTTTCAAATTTTTGGTCCTGTTAAAAAAATGTTTAGGAAAAAACCCACTTCTAAGCAATTCTTGGAGGTGTTAAAATTTCTTTGTGGCCGTGATTAAAGATGGGAGATGGGGGATATCAACAGGGAACTCTGAGAGCTGTGAATCCTGTGAATTAAGTACCAAACATAATTTACAAACCAACTTTAGTTGAACGTGTCTGTAAAGATCATAGATAGTCCCTTTTTGCTCTAAGTGACCAGGAGTAGTTTCAGGCCAAGTAACCCCATACTAGCCTTTTTATTAAACGTACATCTGTTAGCCCTGGTTTGGGTTGCAAGAGGGAAACCAAAATTGATGTTCAATATTTATTCTTATGCAAGTGATCACCAATAATAATCCAGGTTCATATTTGTCATTTTTTTTTTTTTTTTGAGGAAGATCAGCCCTGAGCTAACATCTGTGCTAATCCTCCTCTTTTTGCTGAGGAAGATCGGCTCTGAGCTAACATCTATTGCCAATCCTCCTCCTTTTTTTTTCCCCCAAAGCCCCAGTAGATAGTTGTATGTCATAGCTGCACATCCTTCTAGTTGCTGTATGTGGGACGCGGCCTCAGCATGGCCGGAGAAGTGGAGCGTCGGTGCGCGCCCGGGATCCAAACCCGGGCCGCCAGTAGCGGAGCGCATGCACTTAACCACTAAGCCACGGGGCCGGCCCCATATTCATCATTCAAAAACCCCTGGAACGTGATGAGTTCCAGAATTAAGATTCAAAATTTCTTGCACTTTAGAATGGTAAACAGCAAACACATTTCATAATATGCAACACCTCCAACAGGGTCCAGGGCAGCACCTGATAAAGAAATGCGCTAATATTTCTGCAGGAAAATATATGAATAGTCACAGTAAGTGATATAAAGAAAGACAATGAGCAATTTTATACTAGTTAGGTTTTGCTATCAAATGAGTTCAAATCATATTTTTTTCTTTTACTTTTAAAAACAGCTTTACTGAGATATGATTTACGTACCATAAACTGCATCATTTTAAAGTGTACAATTCAGAGATTTCTAATATATTCACAGAGTTGTGCAAGCATCACCACTATCTAATTTTAGAATACATTCATCATGGGCCCATTTCTCCCTCCCCTTGCCCCTGGAAACCACTTATCTATTTTCTGTCTCTATGGATTTGCCTATTCTGGACATTTCATATAATTCAGCACTTCATGTAATTCACAAAAACAATATGTAGCCTTTTGAGTCTGCCTTCTTTAACTTAGCGTAATCTTTTCAAGGTTCATCCATGTTGTAGCATGTATCAGTATTCATTCCTTTTCATTGTTGAATAATATTCCATTGTATGGATATACCACATTTTGTTTACCCATTCATCAGTTGATGGACATCTGGGTTCTCTACTTTTTGGTTATCGTGAATAATGCTGCAATGAACAATCAGGGCCAAGTTTTTGTGTGAATATGTGGGTATATACCTAGGAGTGGAATTGCTGGGTCATATGGTGACTCTGTATAACTTTTTTGAAGAACTGGAAAACATTTTTCCAAAATGGCAGCACAATTTTACATTCCCATCAGCAGTGTATGATGGGTCCAATTTCTCCTTATCTTTGCCAATACTTGTTATTGTTCATCTTTTTGATTATAGCCATCTCAGTGACTGTGAAGTGATATTTCACTGTGGTCTTGATTTTTATTTCCCTGAGGGTTAATGATGTCAAACATCTTTTCATGTACTTATCGATCATTTCTATATCTTCTTTGGAAAAATATTTATTCAAATCCTTTGCTCACTTTTAAATTGGGTTATTTGTCTTTTTATTGTTGAGTTGTAACAGCTCTTCATGAATGCTCCTTGCATTATTGCAAGATTTTGGTTAATTTTCAGAGTTCTCAAGAAGGTGATTTCACAATTTTTGTCAGTATTCTCATTGCTTTTATGGAGGAGCTGATTTTCAGAGCTTGTTATTCTGCCATTCTAGAAGTGCTTCTCAGGTCATATTTTATAGATTATAGAAAAATTTTCATTTTTGCAGACCTTTTTTTGAAATGTAGATTTGTGAATATGCTTTTGCTCTGAACATAAATCGTGCCTTCTTTTTTTTGCACATTCACCTTTTTAGTGTACATGTGACCTGAATAAAGGAGACAACAAAATCTTATGGCTGAAAATATAATTTTCTCAAAGTACAATAAGAAAAGTACTGATGATGAGGTGGTATTTAAGCATGAGTACTAAATTTTTATGTTGATATTATGGAGTATCATTGTTCTAATACTACCTGCATAGGAAGAAAAAATAATATTACTGCTGATTTATACTTATTTTATATTAAG
This sequence comes from Ceratotherium simum simum, assembly GCF_057802395.1. Lineage (NCBI taxonomy): Eukaryota > Metazoa > Chordata > Mammalia > Perissodactyla > Rhinocerotidae > Ceratotherium > Ceratotherium simum. Next base: position 21,045,312 of record NC_141901.1, on the reverse strand, counting down.
AAACACTTGTTAGTTTCTCATGAGAACAAGCCAAACCCAAATGTTTTGGTTTTGTTTTTTGTTTTTTTTTAAAGATTTTATTTATTTTATTTTCTTTCCTCCAAAGCCCCAGTAGATAGTTGTATGTCATAGCTGCACATCCTTCTAGTTGCTGTATGTGGGACGCGGCCTCAGCATGGCCGGAGAAGCGGTGCGTCGGTGCGTGCCTGGGATCCGAACCCGGGCCGCCAGCAGCAGAGCACATGCACTTAACCGCTAAGCCATGGGGCCGGCCCCCAACTGTTTTGGTTTTTACTGGCAGAAAGCAAAGCCAAAAGTTTAATTAAAGTTGTAACTCTTCTATAAATTTATGAGTTTCACTGAAAACTAATTACTCTGTGTTTTGATATTTTCTGCCTTTTAAAAATATAAGATTTCTAAAAAATATGGCTTAATTATAAAAATTCTTTGAAAAGTCACCATATTTTAAACACCAAACTAATAACAGCTTCAAACAGCCAGGTTTTGTGTATAGATTTTTAGATGTCAGAAGAGGATACTAAGGAACAGGCTTGCTAGGAATGCAGAAGACTCAGGAGCCCTAGAGGCCAGTATTTATTGAGCATTTTCTATGTGCTCTGCTACATATCTCTTTTAATTGTTAATTTATCTCAAACATGTGTTTGTACTGATCTAGGTATATAGGAGTAATGAATAAAATACATGAAGTTCCTATCCTGGGAAAAAATATGCCACAATGTCAGATAAGTACTAGGAAGAAAAAAAAGAAAGCAGATAGCATAGCTAGAGAAATATGGTGTATATTGGGGTGGGGGGTGCTGTATATAATAAGATGGCTCAGAGAAGACATCTCTGAGTAGGTGACATTTTAGAGACTGTGTAAAGTAAGAGAGTGGGCCATGTGGACATCTGGGAAGAGATTATTCCAGGTAAAGGTAACAACAAGAACAAAGGTTCTGATGAATAAATGACAAACAATAGGGTATATTGGAGTATATGAGGAAGCCATGTGGTTCAAAACTAATTCAGCCTGACCTTGTTTTTCCAAAAAGGCCTAACGTGGCCTGTTGAGCATGCATTGTACGTCTGTTTTAAACATTTACTATGTCTCAAAGACAAGAATGATGCTCTTAAAGATATGGATGTGGCTTCCCCCGTATTGGCATTTCTTTGAGGATAAGCAACTTTTCCTAGAAACTAATGATAAATTATTGACCTGCTGTGTTCACCTTGTGACCACTGACCTGCTGTGCCAGTAAAAGTATCCTGTGACTGTCATATGTGATGTATGCTCTTTGTTCCAAGATGCTATATAACAACTCTGTACACGCCACTTCTTTGGTGTGCTTCCTTCCTTGGGGAAGGAAGCCTCCGGGCTGTAGTCCTCAGACTTGGCTCATATAATAAACCCACCCCAATATTGATTTATAGATTGACTACAGATTATTTGTGTTGACAGTTCTGAGGTTGGAATGTATTTGTCACCTCACATGACATCTCTTGCACTCCAAGACCAGGGAAAACAGATGTACCTTCAAGAAAAAGGTGGATGTGGGATTACTTGGCCTGAAAGCACTCCTAGACACCTAGAGCAAATAGGGAAGACTCGTGCAGATCCTTTTGATCTGAAGTTGTTTTGTGACTTAACTTACAGGTTTGGTACTTGACTTACAGGATTCATATCTCTCAGAGTTCTTTGGTAATATCCCTAATCTTCAATCACAGCTTCAAAAGTAACTTAAGCACCTCCAAGGAAGTGCTTAGAAGTTGTTGTTGTTGTTTTTTTACTAAAACTTTTTTTTAGTGGGACCAAAAATTTAAAAACAAAAAACACATAAGATTTAAGACGTAAGTTAAAGTTAGATTTAAGATCAACAGAGAGTAAAATTTTGTCTGAATATAAATCCCATCTTTTATGTTCTAAAATATCATGTTTTTGAAAATAATAAAGGCTTAAATAAATTTCAGATCCTTAGGGAATATTCTGATGGTTTGGTTATGCAATCTATGGTGTCATCTAGTGGTAATTCATTCAAATTTCAACCAAATGTCCCAGAGGGCTATGCTAAATTGTTAGAAAACATGACTAAGCAAAGATCCTCCAAATTAAATGGCAAATTACAGTCACCACTTTTTTGAAATAATTTTAGATTCAGAGGAAGTTGGAAAGATTAGAAAGGGAGGGGGCCAGCCCGACAGCTTAGCAATTAAGTGCGTGCGCTCTGCTACTGGTGGCCCAGGTTCGGATCTGGGGGTGCACTGAAGCACTGCTTCTCCGGCCATGCTGAGGCAGCGTCCCACATACAGCAACTAGAAGGATGTGCAACTATGACATACAACTACCTACTGGGGCTTTGGGGAGAAAAAGGGGAAAAAAAAAAAAGGAGGAAGATTGGCAATAGATGTTAGGTTAGGGCTGGTCTTCCTCAGCAAAAAGAGGAGGATGGGCATGGATGTTAGCTCAGGGCTGATCTTCCTCCACACACAAAAAAGCAAAAAACAAAAATAAAGGGAGGACTATGTACCCTACATCTAGTTTCCCTCTATGGTTACATTTTAGGTAACTACAGTAAAATAGTACTATTATAAATAGTATTATATTATACTGTAAATACAGTATAATATAAAAACTAGGAAATTGACATGGCACCACATGTGTTCTGTGTCACTTTATCACATGTGTGGATTTGTGTAACTACCAATGCAATCAAGATACAGAACTATTCCATCACCCCAAATATATTCCTTATGCTACTCTTTTATATTCACACCCACCACCATCTTACCTTACCTTACATCCCTAACCTCTGGCAAAAGCTAATCTGTTTTCCATCTCCATTATTTTGTCATTTCAAGAATGTTATATAAATGAAATCATATAGTATGTGACTCTCTGAGATCTTTTTTCCCACTCAACATAATTCCCTGGAGATTCATAAAAGTTGTTGTGTATATCAATAGTTCATTCATTTTTATCACTGAGTAGTATTCCATTGTATGGATATACAGTCACGCGTTGCTTGATGGAGACACATTCTGAGACGTGATTTTGTCATTGTGTAAACATCATAGAGTATACTCACACAAACCTAGATGGTATAGCCTACTACACATCTAGACTATATGATACTAATCTCATGGGACCACCATTGTATATGCGGTCCATCATTGACAGAAATCATTATGTGGTGCATGACTATACTACAGTTTGTTTGATCATCCACCTGTTGAAGTACATTTGGGGTGTTTTAGTTTTTCACTGTTACAAATATAGACCCAATGAACAAACATGTGAAGGGTTTTTGTGATGGTTTTTCCATTTTTCTGGAATAAATGTCCAGAAGCATGATTGATATGTTATGTGGTGGGTGTATGTTTAGTTTTTAAAGAAATTGCCAAACAATTTTTCAGAGTGATTGTACCATTTAAATTCCCACCAACAATGTGTGAATGATCCAGTTCTTCTGAATTTTCATTAGCATTTGGTACTGTCACTCCTTTAAAATTTTAGCTATTATGATAGGTATATATTAATAACTCCCTGTGGTTATAATTTGTGTTTCCTTAATGTCTAATGATGTTGAACATCTTTCCAAGTGCTTATTTGCCATATGTGTATCTTCTTCAATGATATATCTCTTTATGTCTTTTGCCCATTTTCTAATGAATTGTTTATTTTTTTGCTGTTGAATTTTGAGAGATTTTTGTACATTCTAGATATGTCTTGTAGTATATGTGGTTTGCAATATTTTTTCCCAGTCATTAGATTGTCTTAACAAGATCTTTCACTGAGTAAACATTTTAAATTTTGATAAGATCGAATTTATCAATAATTTCTTTTATTGGATCACGTTTTTGGTGTCATGTCTAATAACTTGTCACGAAGCCTTACGTCCTGAAGATAATAGAACTGTGTTTTCTTTTATCTTGTTTGTAATTCACTCAGTTTCTTGAATCTGAGGTTTATGTCTTTTGCTAGGTTTGGGAAATTTTCAGCCATTATTTCTTCAAATACCCTCTTAGCCCCTTTCTCTTTCTCCCTTCCTTCTGGGACTCTGACTACACGAATGTTAGATCTTCTGTATAGTCTCATAGGCCCCTAAGGCTCTGTTCACTTTTTATCAGTCTACTTTCTCTGTTGTTCCCATTGGGTAATTTCTATTGTTCTATCTTCAAGTTTGCTGATTCTTTCCTCTGCCCTCTCCATTCTGGTGTTTAGCTTATCCATTAGGATTTTTATTGAGGTTATTTTACTTTTCAGTTCTAAAATTGCCATTTGGCTCTTCATTTGGCTGCCTTAAAATCCTTGTCATAGAATCCTAACATCTGTGTTATCATGGTTTTGGTGTCTATTGATTCAAGTCGAGGTTGTCCTGGTTCTTGGTGTCACAAGGGATCTTTTTTTGACACTTGGACATTTTAATATTCTGTCATGAGACTCTGAATTTTACTTAAATCTTCTGTTTTAGTAGGCTATGTTTGACACTGCTCTGGTGGGGGAAGAGGGAGCCTGCTTTATTACTGCTAAATGGAGGTGGAAGTCCAGGTTCCATTGACATATGGGAGGCGTGAGGGAAGAGCTCTTCTTCCCCAGCTGGGTACAGATGGGTGTTCCAGCCACATTAGGCTTTCACTGATATCACCTTGGCTGGTAAGGGAAGGAGTGTCTCATTCCTGTTCCCCACACGGCCTCCACTGACACTGCAAGGGGGTGGCCTTGTTACCACCACACGGTAGTGGTGTCTACTTCATCTAGTCCAGAAATGGAAGTGGAAGTCAGTCACCACTTTAAAAAATTATTTATTGAATTGAAGTCCACATAACATAAAATGAACCACTTTAAAGTGAACAATTCAGTGGCATTTAGTACATTCCCAATGTTGTACAACCACCACGTCTATCTAGCTTCAAAACATTTCCATTAGCCTAAAGTAAAACCCCTTTTCTATTAAGCCTATTAAGCAGTTCCTCCTTACTCCTCAAGTCCCCAGCACTTGGCAACCAGTAATCTTCATTCTGTTTCCATGGATTAGTCTATTCTGTATATCTCATATAAATGAGGTCATACAATATGTGGTCTATTATGTCTGGCTTCTTTCACTTAGCATAAGGCTTTTGACGTTCGTCTACATTGCAGTGTGTATCAGTATTTCATTCCTGAATAATCTTCCATTGCATGTGTATATCACAATTGGCTTATCCATTTATCTGCTGATAGATCTTTGGGTTGTTTCCACCTATGGCTATTATGAATAGTGTTGCTATGAACATGTGAGTTCATGTACTTGATCGAGTATCTGTTTTCAATTCTTTTATATATATACCTAGGGGTAGAATTACAGGGTCATGTGGTAATTATATATTTAACTTTTTGAAGAACAAACTGTTTTCCAAAGAAGCTAAACCATTTTACATTCCTAGCAGTAATGTATGAGGGTTCCAATTTCTCCATAACCTCACCAACACTTGTTATTTTCCATTATTTTTAAATTATAGTCATTCTAATGGATGTGAAGTGCCACCTCATTGTGGTTTTGATTTCCATTTCCCTAATGACCAATGATGTTGAAGATCTTTTTATGTGGTTTTTGGCCTTTTGTATATCTTTTATGGAGAAATGTTTATTAAATTCCTTTACCCATTTAAAAATCTTTTTTCCCCCTAAAGCCCCAGTACATAGTTGTATATCCTAGTTGTAGGTCCTTCTAGTTCTTCTATATGGGATGCCACCTCAGCATGGCTTGATGAGCAATGAGTATGTCTGCGCCCGGGATCCCAACTGCCGAATCCTGGGCCGTCAAAGTGGAAAGTGCAAACTTAACTGCTACGCCACTGTGCTAGCCCCCCTTACCCATATTTTAATTGAATTGTTTGTCTTTTTGTTGCTGAGATATAGGAGTTCATTGTATACTCTGGATAGTAGACCTTTATGATATACGATTTGCAAATATGTTTTCCATTCTGTAGGTTGTCTTTTCACCTTCTTGATAATGACTTTTGGTACACAAAAGTTTTTCCTTTTGGTAAAATCTTAATTTATTTACTTTTTGTTTTGTTACTAATGCTTTTGGTGTCATATCTAAGAATCCATAGCTAAATTCAAGTTAATTAAGACTTACTCCTGTGTTTTCCTTTAAGAGTTTTATGATTTTAACTCTAGATTGCTGATCCATTTAGAATTAATTTTTGTATATTGTGTGAAGTAGGGGTCCAGTTTCATTCTTTTGCATGTGGTTAACCAATTGTCTCAGCACTATTTGTTGCGGAGACTATTCTTTCCCCACTAAGTGGTCTTAGTACTCTTGTCAAAAATCAGTTGGTCATAAATGGATTATGTGTCTGTTTATGGACACATATTGTGTGTCTATTTCTAGACTCTCAATTCTATTTCATTGGTCTATACATCTATCCTTATCTTTGTACCACACTGTGTCACTTCTTTTTATACAAATGTATTTTTACCCAGTTTAAGAAATGTGAAAATAAAATTTTCATTACAAATAATTGATTATAAAATTGGTTTAAAGATCAGCGATTGAATACAAGCTACATCTTCCTCTTATCAAAATCTCTAGAAATGACATAAATAAATTAATTACTTAATAGATGACTAAGCTCAAAAATAAGAAAGGGAATCAGAAATATGGTGAATCAGAAACTATGAACAATGACTAAGAAAAGAAAGAATCTGGGATTTAATTGTAAATCTACTCCTCTATGGTCATAAAACTGATGGGACTTTCAGCAAAGAGAGCACAAGCCCCTTTTCTTCCCAAGCCAGCTGCCCAAGGAGATATAACACACAGTCTAGGAGAGATTTTCAAATATTAAGATGAACATACAAACAAGTATCATCAAATATTTGAGGAAAGCCCATATTATGAAAAAAAAATGGCAGAAGGTATACTGGGATAAATAGAGTTAATAGAGCAATTAGAACAGAAATTAGAACAAATACAATTAATAATTAATGTCTTTGGAGTTATGTAAAGTATTTATAAAAAAGAATCAGCTCAAGTTTATAAAAATAAAGACCTGATTGGTAACACTAAAAGTCAATTGGTTACCTTAGTGGCATTTTGGAGCTAGATTAAAAAAAAATTGTAATATATATAATTCATATCAAGGATTTCCCTAAAATACAGTGCAAAAAGACAAAATATAGACAATATGAAAGGAAGGGTCAAGGAAGACAAATTTTCCACTGTCTATAACAATAGAAAAGATACACAGGGAAGAAAAGATACAATGAAATAGACACAATTATTAAATAATAGAAAAAAACATTCCCAGAATTTAAGAAAAACATGATTTATCTTATCAAAAGGGTCCTCTAATTGCTAAGCAGAATCCATTAGTTAAAATCCCTTACATATCAATATGGAAGAAATTTATTAAAAGTTTTTGAGATTTCCAACAAAGAAATAAAAAAGGTTAAGTAAGCAATAGCTAACATAACAAGGGATAATCTCAAAATTTTGTAAGAAAATACCCTGGGACATAAAATTCTATACTGTAGCCAATTATCCATCAACTATGATGGCAAAATAAAGAGATTTTCATTTAAGCCAAAGACTTAGACATTTTATATGTCAGAGACCCTCTCTAAATCAATTACTACTAGATATGCTATAATAAAAAATAAATAAAAATTTCAGAGGAATAAGTAAGATACAAAGAACAATGTAAGCAACGAAATCAGTAAACATAATATTAGCTCAAAACAAATTCTTTATATCGACAAAATTTTTAATTAAATTCTGGAGAAAATGGAAGTATCAATATGGGAGGCTTGTAATTTTGAAGTAAGAGTGCATGAAGGAAGCTATTAAAGTCCTGCTTTTGCTTGAGGGCAAGATGTGAATACAGTTAACTCTAGAAATTAACTTTAGGCTGAGCAATGGCCCCTCAAAGACTTCCACACCCAAATCTCCAAACTCTGTGAAGATGTTACCTTACACGGCAAAAGGAATTTTGCAGATGTGATTAAGTTGAGAATCTTGATCCAGAGAGACAATTTTTTAGATTATCCAGGTGGGCCCAATGTAATCACAAGAGTCTATATAAGAGGGATTCAGGAGAATAAGAAAGAGAGAAGGAGATGTGACAACAGAACCAGGGTTCAGAGGGATGCAGGCCATGAGCCAAGAGATGTGGGAAGCTTCTAGGATGTGAGAAAAGGCAAGGAAACAAATTCTTCCCTAGATCCTCTGGAAGTAATACAGCCCTGCCAAGCCATTTTGTACTTCTGACTTTCAGAACTATAAAATAATAATTCTGTGTTGTTTTAAGCCATTAATTTTGGTAATATGTTACAGCAGCAAAAGTAAATGAATACAATAGTTTTAAATATTAGTGTTAAAATTTAAGGATGACTCACAGAAGAATCAGAACAGAATGTATAATTTCTAAACAATGTAAGAAATAGAAATGAAACAAAGAAAATCTGAACAATGCAACAAATTACAGAAAATGGAAAAACAGAGAAAAAATGAAAATAGTCAATAGAGAGTCAAAAATTAAAATGTCAAGGTCAAATCCAAATATTTCAGTAAAAACAGTGACTATAAATGGGTTACACTCACTCATTATAAAACAGAGATTCTCAGATGATTATTAAAAAACAAAAACAAAAAACAAGCCAAATCCTTCTATTTGCTATGTAAAAAGATACTCCTAAAATAAAATATTAGTACTCTTGCACTTGAAACAACTAGAGAATTGGACACATGCGGGACTATGATTCCTCAGAGATGGGAAACAAATAAAATAAGCCCTACAATCACTCCAGCTTTCTACCTGGAGGCACTTTGTAAACTGCACCACAGATAGGGAGAATTCAAGCAGAACACAGTGATCTCTCTGAGTTGAAGAGACAGAGATTGGAGATCAGGGAGACTGAGGTACCAGGAATTGTGGGACAGAGTACTGGAGAGGACCCTTTGAGTTTTGGCTCAAATCAAAACTATATATGCATAGGATAAGCAGATAACAAGGCTGGGCAGACGACAACTACTGGAGAAAGAACGACTACCAGGAAGTTATAAACGGAACAAGAACTGGAGCTTGCAAAGGACTGCACGCTCCAGTTCTGACCAGCCAGAATGAAGAGACCTTGTTAAACACTTGAGATATTCACTAGGGACCCCAGACAATATATATAGTATAGTATATAGTTTAGCCCTATCTTAGGGCTAAACTAGAGTAAAGGCTTTTCTAGATGTGCCTAAAAATGCTTAGACAAGCTTAAAAAGGATCAATCTGATTAGTAAGTTAACTAATTAGTGATTAGCTGTCTGCCAGAACAAAACTCAATACTTTTAAAGAAAGATAAAAACATCCATAGATTCAACTACAAAATGTCGACAATGTTTAACATCCAATAAAAAATTACTAGACACGAGAAGAAGGAAACTGTAATATATAATGAGGAGAAAAATTGATCAATAGAAATAGATCCAGAAATGACAGAGATGATGACTATTATAAATATGTTCAAAGATTTAAAGAAAACAATGAATATAATGAGAGAAATATTTACTATAAAAAAGAACCAAATGGAACTTTTAGAACTGAAAAATATAATATCTAAAATGAAAAATTCATTGGAAGGGCTTAAGATCAGATTGGATACTGCAGAAGAAAAGATTAAGGAGGTTGAATACAGGGCATTTGAAATTATCCAAACTGAAGTACAGAGATAAAAAAAATAAAGAGCCTTACTGACCTCTGGGACAATCTCAAATGGCCTAACATATATGTAATTTAAGTCTCAGAAGAAGAGGGATGGAAAGGAAAAAATATTCAAAGAAATAGTAACCAAAAATTTCTTGACTTGAAAAATACCCCAAAATTAAAGAAGTTCAATGAGCTGCATGCACCTCTCCCTCCCTGAAAAAAAACACACATGAAGTCCCATCCTAATAAAAGTGCTGAAGACCATCAATAAATAGCAAAACATAAAGGCAATAAGATTTAAAAAGATACATTACATATGAGAGATCAATTATAAGAATTGTTATTGACTTCTCCTCAGAAATAATACAAGCCAGAAGTCAATGAAACAACATATTTCAAAAGGAAGTTGTGTGTTAAAAGGAAGAAAAATCCTTATCCATCTAGAATTCTATGTCCATTGAAGTTATCCTTCAAAAATAAGGTTGAAATAAAGACATTTTCAAACAAACAAAAACCGAGAGAATCCATCATCAGCATGCCTGTACTATAAAGAATATAAAGGAAGTTCTTTAGACTAAACGAAAATGATACCAGATGGAAACTTGAATTTACATGAAATATTGAATAGCACTGGAAATATATTCTGGGATTCTGTTTTCATTGCTGTTGAAGTTATTGGTCTCTTTACATTTTTAATTATAAAATTAATATGAAATCATATTTCAGAGTTGGATGCAAGCTTGGAAGTAATCTGGCAATTAGGCAATTTAACGCCTAATTCAGGACTCATTTGGTTTCTTCAACCATCTCCAGTGAATTGGCCACATGAAAGTTATACTAGTTTCTGTGAGCTTCCATAACAAGATATCACAAACTGGGTAGCTTAAAACAACAGAAATCTATTCTCTCACAGTTCTGAAGGCTAGAAATCTAAAACCAAGGTGTCAATAGGGTCATGCTCTTTCTAAAGGCTCTAGAGAAGGATCCTTTCTTGCCTACTTCTAGTTTCTGGTGGTTGCTGGTAATCCTCGTTGTCTCTTAGCTTGTAGATGCCTCAGTCCAATCTCTGCCTCTGTCTTCACATGCCATCTTCCCTGTGTGTATGTGTGCAAATTTCCCTCTTCTAATATGGACACTCCAATCCAGTATGAATCATCATGACTTGATTACATTTGTAAATACTCTATTTCCAAATAAAGTCACATTCAAGGTATTCAGGGTTAAGACGTCAATATATCTTTTTGGGGGACACAATTCAACCCCTAACAACAGTCCATTCCATTTTTAAAGCACTTATGAGAAAATTCACAGGACACTAAGTCAGGCTTCCTATAGCTATAGTTAACATGACTACCTTGAATCAGAAGTTGAGTACTACAGTTCCAACTTGGTGAATAAGTGCCCTGTGACTTGAAGTCAGAGTTTTAAGCTCCCTGAGCCTAACTTTTCTGATCTGTAGACTGAAGAGCTTGGACAAGGAGAATAGCTCTTCTGGTTCTCAAATTCCAGGTTCTGAAAACATGTTCACAATATTTGAAGGCAGCTGTCACATTCCCTGTAGATTTTCTTTTCGTGCACAACTGTTCTGAGCTTATTCATGCAACATGGTTTCCAGACCTTTCTTGATTCTCATGGTCCTTCCTTGTGCTCTTCAAATTATGCTTCTGCTAAGATGTGACAATCAGAAGTGAACAGAAAAATGTTCCATATGTAGCCTGGCTTCTTAAGAAAAGTGACATAGGAAGGTTGAAGAAAGATAGACAGAGCAAGAGGGAGAGGGAGAAAGTGAAGCAAATAATAGCCACAAGATGGCAGGTTAGCAGTATAAACAAAACGTTATCTAAAGGCAGAAAAGGAACAAGGGGAGAGACATCTTAATGGGAAATGGAATAACCTAACAAGAAGAAGGCTGTGAATTGTTATATATCACAATATCACTTCAAAATATTTTAAGTAACAACTAATATAAATATAAGGAAATATTGAGATGTCACAGAGGGAGAATTTCATATACTTTTCACAGAAATCTACAAGTCAAGTAGACAAAGCATATGAAAGATACTGTGATTTGAATGAAAAGACTATGGCTTCTGATAAAATACTTTGAACATGAATTGGGTCTCAATCTCAATAATATAAAAGACACTTGTTAATATATGAGGCATATTCACTTTCTTCAATGCAATAAATATTGAAATTTGTCAAATTAAAAAATATATACATTTAGAAAATAGAATCTTCTAAATGACTTTGAAGTTAAAAAAAAGTCAAAGTGTAAATTAAAAACACCTGAGGACTTGTAACCGGACTGAAAAGTCCAAACACTTAGGTTCTTGGGCAGCATAAGAGAGGAATTCAGACACCAACACAACGGCAACAGCAAGCAAGCAAAGATTTACTAGAGGAAAGGTCAGATATACTCCAAGTGAGGAGCAGGCAGTGCTAGAGAATGCATCTGCCCTGTGTCTTGGGTTAGTTTTATTTTTATTTGGGCTGTGTAAAAGAGAAATAGCATTATCTGGTTATCCACCAATAATGGTTTTTCCTCCACCCACATGTCAGGAGTGGGAGTTCTTGACACTTTAGGGGTATCTCGGGAACTGTCGTGGCAGTCATCCCCCGTGGAAGGGGGGCTAATGCATATGGAATTTGTATGTAAATTAAAGAAAGCTCAATGTCCTCTAGAGGTGTATAGCAGAAGGCTTTGTTTTGTGCGCTCGTTACTTTTATCGTCGCGGTTGAAGGTCTCAGACTCCGCTGCTGGTGCGAGGTGGGTCTCAGTTCCCGTTTATGTGCATGTTGTAGGATGCCAGCAAGATGCTTCACTGATGCAGCAAGGTCTCCAACTATGATCCCCCACTCATGTCTACCTAGCTACCTATGTCAGACTGAAAAACTCTTATTCACTATAGTCCATTATCCATAGAGTAGCCAGAGAGATTCTTTAAAAACATGAGTCAGATTACGTCACTTCCCTGCTCAAAACCTTCCATTGGCTTCATATCACAATTAGAATAAACCTGAAAGTTTTACCCATGGCCTTCCAGGTCCCATCTGGTTATTTCTCTCCTTTCACTTTTCTCCTCACTCGCTGTGCTCCTTCCACACTTGCCTCCTTCCTCTGCTACACACAAGTTTTTACCTCAAGGCCTTTGTCCTTACTGTTCTCTATGCTACTATGATTTCCTGCCAGATATTTTTTTGGATTTTTTTCTTATTCTTGTTCAACTTTACCTCCTGAGAGGGGCATTTTCTGTTCAGTCCATCCACAAGAAGAATTGAATGTAAGTTCCATGGGGGAAAGAACTATCTGATTCACCCACTGTTGTACTCCCAACAGTTAGAACAGTCTTTAGAACACTCTAGATGCTCAATGTATGTTTGCTGAATGAATAAATGAAAGACAGAACTACATAATGAGACCTATGGAATGTGGCTAAAGTCATGTTTAGAGGAAATATTTAATGTAATGCATTTATTTGAAAACAGTAAAGACCACAATTAAATCAAGTAATCTTTCAATTCAAGAATCCAGATAAAGTAAAAGAAAATAAATCCAAAGAAATCAGAAAAAGGCAATGAAAAGAAGAAATTAATGAAGTAGGAAACAAAACTAAAGAAATAAGAAAAGTTGCTCAATAAACCCAAACTTAATGTTAAGACCAAAAAAGTAGGAAAGAGTGTCAAGATATTCAAGTGAAAAGGAAAATCCACTAATAAACAACATCAAGAAAGAAAAACGGGACTCACCTCAGATACTGAAGAGATTTTTAAACATTATGAGAATACTGTATATGACATTATGCCAATAGTTTTATAAAATATAAATTACTAACATCAGTTCAAGTAGTAAAAAACCTGAATAGACCAAAATTCATATAAGAAACTTGTATGGTAGCAAAAGATATAACTCTAAAAGGTCCCAGATCCCTCTACTATTATGCGCAGGCTTTGCCCATCTTCAAGAAACAAATAATTCCAATTTATACAAATGTCCCAGAATCTAGCTAAATATAGAAAGCGACTCAATTCATTTTATGAAGCTAGGATAAACACTGTACCAAAATTAGATAAGAACTGTGCAAGAAAACTTTAAGCCATTTTTATTTATGAACACATATGTAAGTAAAACATTAGTAAATTAAATACTGCAGTGAGTTTAAAAAAATAATATTTTTCAGCCTAGTTGGATTTTTCTCAGAAATGTAAGGATGGTACTACATTAGCAAACTATTATTATAATTTGTTAGATTAAGTGAGGAAGACAATTTAATATCTTAATAGATGTTGAAAACCATTTAATAAAATCCAACATCTATTCACAAATAAATTCACACACACACATCCACTTAGACAAAGAATAAAAGAAATTTGCCTTAGCTTGAGAAAGCATTTATAATAAAGACTGACTATTCAACATTTGTACTGGAGGTTCTAAGAAATGCAATAAAATGAGTTGTAAAGATTGGAAGAGAAGAGAAAAAAACTGTTAATTCTAGATGATAATGATGATCAATCTAGAAAAACCAAGTGAATCGAGTGGCAAACTGTTAGAACTCAGTGACATTTGTGGCTCTAAGTATAATGTGGCTCTTGCCTCATTTCTCCCTGACTCTCTGTGGTCCAGTCACACCAAAAGTCATTCAGTTTCTTGAATGTTCTTCTCTTGATACTCAGAGTGTGGTCTGTGTAACGGCAGTATCAGTATCACCTGTGAGCTTTTAGAAATGAAAATGCCAGTTTCCACTTCAGATCTATTGCCTTTTAGTAAGACGCCCCTAGACAATTCCTGTGCACATTAAAGTTTGAGAAGCACTATCCTACACTACTTCTCTTCTTAAGGACGTTGCACATGATTTTTCCTTTTTCTGGGATACTCTCGCCCACCTTATTAATTTCCCAACTCAAACATTTCAACTCAAAGGCAAACTTCCCTGACATTTCAGTCCGGGGCAGGCGCCTCCCACGGATTCTCTCAGAGCATTCTGTACTGTTTCTTCATAGCATTTGTCAAAGATCATTCTTACATACTTATTTGTATGACTATTTGGTTAATGTCTGGCTCTTCCTCTAGACCATAAGGTTCTTGAGAGATCATATCTACCCTGTTCACTCATTTCCAGTGTACAAGGCCTGGCTTACAGGCCTCAATAAATCTCTGTAGAATGAAAAAATATAGTGGAAAGTCTGATCTACATGGCACCTTTCTCTTGGCTGAAAAGGACTTTTATTATCATTATAATTTAAACCTTGCTTCAATTATTTGGTTAACTCACACAACAAGATAATTTAACCTGAAAAAATGTTCTTCATTATCCTAAACCAGATTTTCTGTTTGTTTTTGTCTTAAGATATAGAGATGTAAACTAGTGATTCTCAATCCTGGATGAAAGTTAGAATCACCTGGAGCTTTAAAATATTTCAATGCCTGGGTCCCTTCCCCAGAGATTTTGATTTCATTGGCTCAGGCACTGATGAGAACGTTAGGTCTGGCACTCAACTGGACAAGCCATCAAAAGTAAGAAAAATCAAATAATATTACCTTTCAGTATTTATATAATTCAAGTAAATTATAAACTGGTGACAAAAGCAAAGCTTATCCTTAAGCTAAAGTTGCTAGATTACAATTTAAGAAGATGAAGTAAAAAAGAATTATATAAAACTTGAAGGACTATATCATCTGTGTCAGGTGTGCTAAGATCATGATGTCTATATCATATTATTTTGTTTCCTTCCCGGAACTGATTGGAGTACGTAGCTTTAAGAATCTCTGAATTACACAGTTATTAACTTTTTCAGATATGTGATCAGTAGGCACTAAATGTCCAAGACTTTTATGCACCATTTAGATGACCCACACTACTCAAAAAATCATATTTCATGTTCTTACTCTTAAGTTATCATGTCTACTATTGCTGGAAAGCCAAATCAGAGCTTTCTCATCATTTATGGAGGGAAATGATCCTAACTTTTTCACTGAATTGTGTCAAAGCCACCAGCCAAAGACTACAAGAAATACACTTGTAGTTAAAGTTACATTTATTTATTTAGTTCTCAGCAGCAAAAAGAATGCACTCAGAAGGAACCATGGGGTGTGTCAGCAAGGGGGTGTGGGGAAGAGCTTCCTATAAGGTTTGGGCATGTGTTGAGTGCTTCTAGGGACAGGTTAAGGTAGAGGGGACAAGTTCTGGATTGGCTAGTTTTCAAGTAGAAATGCTTTAGCAATTTAGTATTTCAGAAATCCTTTCCGTTTCTCACCTGAATAACCCAGAGATCGAACTTTTTTTTCTGTTTCAACATTTATGAGTCCAGGCCTGTTAACTCCACTATCTGAAGCCCCTGCAGGTCTGTTTTTTCCTTCTAGTTTTCGTTCATGTTATGTGGTTCCTTTGTGTGCCTGGTTATTTTTCATTATGCCAGACTTTGCATCTGCAAAACTATAGAAACAATGGGAGTCCTAGGAAGATGTAATCTTCCTCCAGGGTGGATTTACATTTGCTTCTGTCTGGCTCGTTCATATCATCTGATTTTAGGCATTGAGATTATTAGAAGCGGAGCTTCATTTTCTGTAAGGGCCATCAACTTTTGGTTCAGCCCTGCTCCTAGGGTGCAACTCTCTTTTCCTGAAACTAAAGAAAGAAGGTTCATCAGACACACTTTTGGTAGGTTCTGAACCTCATTCTCTGTTCTCCAAGCCTTGTGAGACTGTTACGGCACTATTCAACACTGGCCTCCTCCCCTGCTGTGGGTTAATGAGCCTTCCAGGATTGGCAAGCATGCCCAGGAGAAAAGTGACCCCAAACTCCAGGCTCCCTTCCCAGGCCTTTGTCCTCTACTGGCTTCCAGCTCACTAATTCTTCACTATTTTATTAGCTCTAAGATTCCACCAAGCAGTTTTTGTTAAAAAAGTGTCCAGATTTTCTAGCTGTCTTCAGTGGAAGTCTTCATGTGCCATTCCTAGAAGCACAAGTCCATATGATATAATTTTTAAAAATCAATTATATATTATTATCCTTAAAATTCCTGCATAAAATTAGCAATCTAGATATGACATATTTACAAACTCTTTCTTACAAAGAATAACTTATTATCCAGTGCTTGACTCTCCCAAACCCTGATGGATAACCAAATTAGACTCTTTAGAAGAGCAGTTTGCATTTCTTTAAAGGCAGAGTCAGTTTTAGGAAATTTAACTTCTAGAGACTTGTTACACCCCAAGGCTTCACAATTAAGTCGGCCAGTTCTATGTTTCTCCTACTGGGTCCTCTTTAATTAATTTAGAATGCAGCCCTCAATTAAGGAAACATTAAGGTACTGATGAAGGGAAGTACCAGTCATAAACCTCCGCAAATCGAAGTAACAAATTTATCCATTTAGCTGTTGCCTTCACAAGACTTGCCATCAAAGAAGGTAGACTGTCAATGGGAATTTTAGAGACATTACTTCATTACAAATGGATCTCAGACCGTAATTGCTTTCCTTTCCCTAAACCACGTGTGTCACGCACATCTGTTAAAAGAAGGGTTGTTTGCAGTCAATGCAATTTTGCCATTACAAAATCCGCAAAGGGACACAACAGAATCCCTTCCAAACTTACAGTTGAAACATAATATTTTTCTTTACCCACTTTCCTGCTGAAGTTAATTTAAATTTAAACTAAGCTAAAGGAAGTTTATAGTTTGAAGGAAAATGCCCAGTTGAAGCCAATGTAGCAGAGATGGAATCTTTCCAATCTGAAACCATTTCATAGTATGATTTAGTGGTTGCAAAACAGGAGTTCCCAGAAAAATATAATTTCCATTTCCCTTGCTGCAAGTGTTCATCCAGTTTGAATTGTTAATATCCCTGAACCTAGAGGAACATCAGGCAGAGTCCTGAAAATAAGCGATTTTCCAGTTATTTTCCCTAGATGTGGCAAAAATAGAAATGGGCACAATCTATTGGGGAAAGTGCTTTGTGAGAGGCCACAAGTATTACTAGAGACTATGAGTATACATTTAAGAGTATTAGAGAAATATGAGATTAATGGGAATGTTAATGACCATCTTAATGACTGGGCCAACTTGGACCAGATCTGAAGAATATTAACTAAGAGAGACATTAACTATGGAAATTTATCAAATCAGTAAGTTAGAAAACACAAAAGGAACTGATGGTGGCATTGATTATATTTTTGCCTCTAAGGATTAAAAATAAGCGAACAACAAAAACGCCTTGAAATACAAGTGTCTTTAGTCACTCTAAACTCGAGAAAGGGAAAATGAATTACCAAATAGAAATCACATCTGGCCTCCAGCATAAAGGTAACCTGCAGTTGCTGATCGCTGCCTGCCTGGTCTCTCTACGCTGTTTCTGGGAGTATAGTCCACTGTTCTTTTTCTTCTATAGGCAAGCACACCCAGAAAACACAAGCAACCCTCTAAAGATTGCCTAAGAAGCTGATGTTGGGTCTATAGTATATCATTTTCTTATATTGTCCCTATGAGCAAAGCTAATTAAGATTGCATTATAATATGTCAAAATTTTCCCTTAGAAATTGTGAAATGAATCAATTTCAGTAAAGATGAATCAGTCTTGTTAAAAGTGCTAAGGAAAATGATCATGATTTAACACTTAAATGTTTAGCAAGAATTCTACTCAGTCTTTTGCAAGGGCTCTGGTATTTAGCATATATTGCATGTTCCCAAAGAAAGATATTTGCTTTTGAATCACAGACCTACTTGAAGATATATGCCTTAAAAATGTGTTGATGTCAGTCTGCTACAAGTTCATGCCCTTCCATGGTCACCAAAGTCCATGCAGACGACCAATTTAATACTATCTCAGGTGGTTATATGATATTAACACACTTTTGTTGGACTGATCATGTAACATGGATGATGTATTAGTTTCCCGTTGCTGTTGTAACAAATTACCACAAACTTAGTGGCTTAAAATAACACAAATTTATTATCTTACAGTTATGGAGATCAGAAGTCTGAAAAGGGTATTACGGGGCTAAAATCAAGGTGTCAGCAGGGTTGCATTCCTTCTCGAGGCTCTTAGGGGAGGATCCTTTCCTTGCCATGTTCCAGTTTTTAGAGGCTGCCTACATTCCTTGGCTCATGGCTACATCACTATTTCTGCTTCTGCTGTCACATCTTCTGATCTCTGATCTTCCCACCTCCCTCTTATAAGGACCCTTGTGATTTTATGTTGGGCCCCCTATCAAAAATGAATGCAGTCAGACATTAGTTAAAGCAGTGAAAACAGATTTTATTCAGTGACTACTGACAGTAGGAGAAAGAGCTGAGTTCCATTACAATTTGTACAGAGGTGACTGAGTGTTTTAAAGGGAGAATGAGGGAGTAGGGAGTGGGGATGAGGGAGTAGAGAGGGGGAATGGCTTGAGCAAAATCAGGGAATTGAAAAATTGTAAAAAGCAGGAAGTAGGAGTTGGTCCAGGTGAAATCCACCTGGGTTTGCTGACTGGCACTTATGGAAGTTAGGCTCCTACCCACCCACAGAGGCTAGGAGACAGGGGGCTCTCTCCTCAGGTGTTGGCTGGAACAAACAGTAAATTCTTTTGGCCTTGAGTTTTCTCAGGCAGGCACTTTAAGGATGAGCTAGTGTCATCCTAGAGATGAGCCCTTGAGCTGTTAGAAAGTATGTTAGTGTTTGTCCAAGTCTTTATAGGGCATAGTTGAGGACTAGTTGAGAAGAGGGCTCAGAGGAGCCTGACAAGAGTTTGATCAAGGAGAGAATCTTTGTCACCACCTGGATAATCTCTCTATCTCAAGATTCTTAAACAAATATGCAAACTTCCTTTGGTCATGTAAGGTAACATATTTACAGGGTCTGGGAATTAAGCCTTGCATATCGTTAAGGGGCCATTATTCTGCCTCCCATAGATAGCAATGTTAGCACTCTACCTCCAGCAAAATATATTTCTCCAGTCAGCTTTAAGTTTTGATGGACTTCCAAATCTGTGATTGCTCAGCTGAAGTCATAACAGTCTTCTGAGACAGAAAAATATCTTTGAGCATTTGCAGATGAGGGAACGTAAACTGAGAGATATTAAGAGCCTCCCCCAAGGGTCTGAAACGATGGCGAATGCACTAAAACCTAAGTTTCTGATTTCTTAGTTACAAGTCTTTTGTACAATATGGCACTGATTTTAAAAGCATTGTATGTATGCATAAACATGAAAAAGTGAAAAGCAAAAAGATATATATTTATGGACTGAAAAAGAACTACTTCAATGCTTTGAAAAGCATTTTCAAATTTTATGAAAAGCTCATATTCTCATATTGTGACTGCTTTTGGTTTCTTTTAAATAAAAGTGCTGTTTTGATTTCTTCAAGATTCTAGATCAATGGACCCATGGACATTTTCTCAAATTTGGAGGCTTCTTTATGGTTTGCTGAACTAACCACAAAGGATATTATAATCACCAAATTAACTTTTTATGACCAACTCTGTGATACAATGATTCTAATTTCCAAATTAATTTATCTATTCATGCAATTACAAAACAGTGAGCATGAACTATAAAAGCTCTGATTCCTCAGGAGGTTTTTGGATAGGGACTATTTTATCACTGCATCCCCAGTTCCTAGCACGGTGCCTTGGACTTTGGTAATCAATCATCGATGCAGATACGTAAACAAGTTTGATGTAGCTATGAGAGAGGTAAGCACAAGGAGAATTTCTAAGGAGATGGCAGCACCTAATCCCATCAGGGGGAAAAGGGGTCAGTGAGGGCCATGAGGGGAGGGGATCCCCTAAAATGTGCTAAGAAAGAAGAGTAACAATAGAGAGAAGAATAATAGACCAGAAAGACATTCCAGGGGAAGAAGGAAGAGGATGGTAGAGATGAAATAGTAGAGACCCTCCCATGACTTTGATCACCAGGTAAAATGATATTGAAAATTTTCTTTATTTGACTTTAAGGAGCACAGTTACTTCCTCAGGTGTGTGAGTATGTAATAATTTTCTGACTATTTCATGCTTTATAAGCCACAATAACCTAGGTTGCCATTTAATGATGTCATATGAATCTACTAGTAACTGACAAAGAAAAGTATGAGGTGTGTGTGATATTAAAACATTTGGAGATGACCTCATAGTTCTTAAATTGAAGTATTCTCTTGCCTTCAAAGCAAAAAGGAGATTGATTAATCTGCATCACTGAGGTGCAGATAGTGATTATAATTAGAGGAGGCTTGGAACCCTTGTCAAAATTCAGTCAGATAGTGAAATGAATTTGATTAAGTGATCCTATAAAATGCCTCTCAAAAGCTTCCACACATTATTCTCTCAGCATCTCAGGCAAATTCAGAAATTCAAACCTAAAGCTGCGAAGAACTATAAAATCTGGAAGTCCTTTAATTTAAAAATTTTTTCCCACTGATATATAGTGCTTAACTCATTAGACTGAAATTTTCGTCATAAAAACAAAGTTTTTCTGTTTTCATGACTTGGAGAGAAATGGGGAGTTAAACAATTTTTCAATGTATCAGCCAAGTGTCAATTCCCATGATACTTTTCCTTCAAATGTGTATCTCACATAAATTACTTTATCAATAACCTCTCAGTGTGTTTATTTTCTTCCTCCTTCAGTAAATGACACGATATTCGCAGTTGCTCAGATCATCTTGAGTCCCCTCTTCCCGTCTCACCCCACATCTGAACCAGCAGGGCTTTTTCCTGTTTATTTTCTGTCTCCTCTTCTTGAATGTAAGCTCTGAGGGAGCAGGGATTGTGTCAGTCCTCTTCATAAACAAATCATCAGTGTCTAGACAGAGCAGATATTAAATGCATATTTATTGAATGAATTAACAAAAAACATTAATAGCATCTTTTTGTATAAAACATGAATTCTCTTAGGTGAGATTTTTGAAAGGTACAGAAAAGTGTAAAGATTAAAATAGCAGCCACTATAATTTTTGTATTCAGAACTAATCACTATTAATATTCTAACGTATTCTCTCCAAAAATCTAAAAGTAAATATTTTCAGATGCTTTGTGATAGATGCCTAAAAGACGAACTAAAGCATCAAAGAAAATTAATTTTTAAGGCTTTTAAGATGCATCCAGATATTGTATAAGCTGTTTAAAATCCTAATTGTTCCCTCTCATAACTTGATATGTGTTTTTGAACATTTTAAAAATTTGATATCTTTTTAATGTTTGCATATTTCACTCCATGAATGTACCATAATTTAATTTATTTGTCTATATATTATTATGACATTAAGTTGTTTACATTTTTTGAATTTGTATGATAAACATCAGTATATAATCTTTCTAGATACTTTTTTGATAACTAGAAGAGGAATTACACCAAACAATGAAAACATTTTTAAGGCTTTTGATGAACACTGCCAAATTACTTTCTAGAAATATAATAATTTATACCTAATAAACTGAACATGAGTGCCTGATTTATTGCCACTTTATTATATATATATTTAGTTTTTTGCAAATTCAATAGACAAACATTTTTTCCATTGTTTTAATTTTCAGTTATTTGATCACTAATGTGGCTAAATATTCCTTTAAATGTTTTTCCTCATTTATTTACATGTCCATCTAATTAAAATATTATTAAATATATTTGCACACAAAAGATATACATAATTTAAATGTGTACTCTAAAGAATAATCATAATAAGTAATAATAAAATAGACCCCTGTGTAGCCACAATTCAGTTTATGGAACAGAACTGCTAAGACTTTTAAGCCTTCTGTATATCCCACCTCAACCTATTTACTTTCCTCTCCCACAGAGATAACCACTATCCTGAATTTCTTTGCTTTCTTTGTAGTGTTACCAAAACAAATTTTTTCTTAAAATTATTTTTCTTAATTTAGCTTTTTAAAACTATTTAATAAATAAGATCACGTTCTATGTATACTTCTGACTTATTTTCATCATTGAACAGTCTCTTTGGAAATTCATCTATGTTGCTACATGTATATGTATGTTGCTATTCATTTATTTTTCACATCTATATAATATTCCATCATAGTAATATCTCACAATTTATTTATTCATTATAATTTTGATAGAAAATTGGATTGTTTCCAACTTTTAGCTATTTCAAATAATGCAGTTTTAGACATTCTTTTACATAGGAGCAAGAGTGGGTATGAACTTAGGATTAAAAAGCTGGGTATAGGATATATACATCTTTAGCTTTATTAGGTACTCTTAGATTTTTTTTCCAAAATGATTGTACAGTGTACACCTGGGCCAGCACGAAAATTCTCATTGCTTCACAACTTTGTCAACACTTTGCGTTGTCAGACATTTTACTTTTTGCCAATCTGGTGGGTAGGAAATGACAAATTATGGTCATTTTACTTTTCTTTTCCCTGAGTACTAATGAAGTTGAGTTTCTTCCCAGATTTTTCCTCATCTGCAAAATAGCTTTTTTGGTTCTTTTGGTCCATTTGATTATCAGGTTGTTTCCATTTTTCTTGTTGATTTAAATGTAAAATGTATTCTGAATACTAATTCTTAGTTGGTTATACATAGTGTGTATATCTTTTCTCTATTTATGGATTAACTTTTCAGTCTATTTATAGTATCTCTGAATGAATAGAAATTTATAATTTTAATGAGTTAGAATGTATAAATATTTTTCTTTTTTGAGTTGTACTGTTTGTCTCCATTTTAGAAATCTTTCCCTTTTTTTAAGACTTAAAGATGTTAAGTTTTCTTCTAAATAATTTAAGGTTTTGCCTTTTTCACATTTAAATCCTTAATCCATTTGGCATTTATTTTTGTATGTGGTATGAGGTATGGATTGAATTTCATTTTTTCCTGTGTGAGTAACAAGTTATCTCAGCACCATTTATCAATTAATCCCTCTTTTTCTCTCTGACTCACAAAGCTAACTCTATCATACATCAAGTTTCCATAATCCACAGCTCTGTCTCCTCTCTCTATAGTAACACCATACTATCTTAATCTCTATGAAGCTTTAAAATACAGTCTTGCTATTTGGGAAGGCAAACTGTCCTACCTCTTTCTTCTTTTTCATAAGTGTTTTGGATATTATTCATTCTTTGTTCTTTCTTATACATTTTAGTATCAGCTTGAAGAGTTTCATAAGAAATTGCATTGATAATATTTTTTTTAGTTTTACTTTAAAAATATTTTAAATAGACTTTTAAATTTAGAATAGTTTTAGGTTTACAGAAAATATATTTAAAAGAGTAGGGAAAAGTTCTCATATATCTTACAACTAGTTTCCCTTATTGTTAACATTTTGCATTGCTATGTCATAACTAATGAATCAATACTGGTACATTATTATTATTAAGTAAACTCCTTATTTTATTTGTTTTTTCCTAATGTCCTTTTTCTGGTCTAAGATCCCTTCCAAGATACCACATTACATTTAGTTGTCACGTCTCAGACCCCTCTGTGAATTTAACTCTGATAGTTTCTCAGACTTTCCTTGTTTTGATGACCTTGATAGTTTTGGAGAACATTGGTCAGGTATTTTGTAGAATGTCCTCAATTTACTTTTGTTTGATGTTTTTCTCATGATTTGATTGGGATTATTGGTTTTGGAGGGAAGATCACAGAGGTGAAGTGCCATTCTCAGCACATTATATCAAGAGTACATGCTATCAACATGACTTATCATTGATGATGTTAACCTTGATCACCTGGCTAAGGTAGTGTTTGCCAGGTTTCTCCACTGTAAAGTTACTGTTCTCCTCTTTGGAAATAAGTCACTAAGTAGAACTTGCACTAAAGGGGTGGAAGTTATACAACACTTTACTGAGGGAGGCATAGCTATATAAATTATTTTGAATTCTTCTGCATGAGAAACTTGTCGTTTTTCCCCCATTTATCTATTTATTCAATCAAGTATTTATAGACTATAAATATTTATTTATTTTATTTTATTATCTTTTATGTGTGTGAGGAAGATTAGCCCTGAGCTAACATCTGTTGCCAATCCTCCTCTTTTTGCTGAGGAAGATTGGCCTGGGGCCAACATCTGTGCCCATCCTCCTCTACTTTATATGGGACACCACCACAGTATGGCCTGACAAGTGGTGCATTGGTCCACACCCGGAATCTGAAACTTCAAACTCTGGGCCGCTGAAGCAGAGCATGTGAACCTAATTGCTACGCCACCAGGCCAGCCCCTCATGAATATTTATTTTATATATGTTTATTTATATATTTAAATTGTATTTATTAATATTAACATAAGTATTATTGTATTTAATTGTATCTAATATATTTATATACATTGATATTTTGCCTGTAATTGTATTGAATCCCTGCATTATTTTGGAAAAAAATGATGAGATATTTAATCTTTCTTTCCATGAACATGGTATGTCTCCATTTATTTTAAGTCTTTTTATTGTCTTTGAATAATTTTTTTTTTTCCTTTCCAGAAAGATTTTGCACATATTTTATTGAATTAATTACCGGATTTTATTTTTTATTTATTTTTTTGTCTGTTATCAGTCAGGATTCATGCAGAAGACAGAAATCATACCTATAATCTAAAAAAGGAAAATTTAATATAAAGAATGATTAACTAGTAAGAGGTGATTAACTTCTAAAAAGGGCAAAAGACAACTCTAAATAATACAGAAATAAAAAATGTAGGCAGTAATTACTACATCTAGGGCTTAGGGAAAATTTCTAAGAGAAGAATAAATTTGGAAGAACTCTCCTCCTAAGGCTGAGATTAAGTTCAAAGAGAAGCTAAAGCCTGAACTGGTGAGCAGGCCATTAGGATGGCAGACCTGGCAAACAGGCATCTATCTGCTGTGGTACCAGAGAAACTAGTTGGTGGGTGTGCGACATTGTATCTCCCACACACCACTGGCAAGAAAGTTGCTCCTTTGAGTACCAGCAAAACTCATTGAAATGTGGGCACCACTGAGTCTTTTTGCACACACTGGCAGCCAAACTGTAGGAAAAGAAGGTACACCAAAACCAAGAAGAGAAGCTCTTTCCTCTGTTATGCCCTTCAGTGTCCACTAGTGCCCTCTACCGACAAATCCTAATATTGTGCCAACTAGCAAAGAGAAAATGTTTACAGGATCCAGATCCAGAATTACAAAGCGAAGACAAAGAAGGGTAGATCTGGCACACTATCAAACACAGTATTTTTTTTTAAATAGAATATTCTCATTATTACTGGTGCATAGAATTATCTTGAATTTTTCTCTATTGATATTATGCTTGACAACTTTTATTATTAGCACCACGCTCTAACTAACTGAGCTAACTGGGCTTCAATATTTGGCAAGTTTTAAATAGAATGTTCTCATTGTTATTAGTGCAGAAAATTACCATGAATTTCTGCCTGTTGATATATTTGGAAACTTTGATAAACTTCCTTATTAATTCTAATTTATCTGCATATCCTTCTGGTTTTCTATGTTGACTATTATATTACCTGTAAATAATGACCCTTTTGTTTCCTTCTGTATAATGCTTACACAGTTTTTCTTTTTCTTGTCTTATTGAGCTGAGTAGGACTTATAGGACAATGTTAAATAGAATTGACGATACTGGCATTCTTAACTTGTTTCTGAATTTAAAGGGAATGCTTTTAATGTTTCACCATTGAATATAATATTTACTGTAGGTTTCTTTTTTCTGTAGATATACACTGTAGTTTAAGGAAATTTCTCTGTATTCCAAAATTTAGGAAATTCTTGTCATTGGAGTGATTTTTTTTTAAAGACATACTTTCAAGAAGACCTGTATTAAAATTATAGGAAGACATTATTTAATTTTAGGCAATCTAGAATAAAATTTATTAGTATTTATTAGAAGCAGAGTACTATACTATATAGTAATATTAATAATATTTCACATTTAATAATATCTTATAGTTTATGAAAATTCTTCTTATTTGCTGCCTGTTTGAGCCACACAACAACCACTTGAGGTAAGATGAGAAGGTGTAGGAGAAATTGCTACTTGCTTTTTAAAATCCCTTCTCCTTTTTTTCTTTAGCTGGGGTATGTGGCCACTCAACATAAAGATGCATTTCTCTTTGCAATGGGGATGTCTATATTACTTTGTTCTGACCGACGGGATGTAAGTTGAAGTGTTGTGTAGCACTTTCAAGGAAATCTTTTTAAAGAGATAGTTGACATGCACCCTTTGCCTCTTTTCTTCACCCTTTCTTCCATCTTGCTGCTTAGAACATAGATAACACAATCTTGGGCCGTGAGCATGAAGACTGCCCCCTATGAGGTCAGAGCCATGAGCTGCAAGGAGCTGGATCTCTGAGGACTCTGTGGATCAGAGTGACTGTGCCAGGTCATTTATGTACCTTTACATGAGAGAGAGAAATCAACTTTGCACGTTGTTTAGTCTATTTTTACTTGTACTTTCTCATATTTTCTACATTTATTCAAGATAGAGAAGAACTATAAATATGTGTATATGTGTGTGTGTGTCTAATGTTAAATATATAGTAGGATAAACCATTAAATTTTAAAAATATGGTTACCAATAGGAAGCTGGAGGGATTAGGGTAGATGGAAAAAGAATAAAATCTAGACTTATGTGAATATATTTTGTTGTGTAGATTTACCCTTGCAACCATGTAAATATTTTATATGCTGATAAACAGAAATTAAAATATCAACCACTTAGTATAATAAACAAATGAAACCAACTGAGTGTTGTGTATTGAGTTAGTGGCGTGACCAAATAGGTAAGGACTTTCAAATGACTTTGTAACTCAGCAATTTGTCTGTGGTTTCTAGTGTGAGATACCCTAAGAACAAAAAGAATTGCAAAAATATCTTAAAATTTATTCAATAATCATACTATTTTTGGTAGTGTTGGTATTGCTATAGATGCAGTTGTATGTAATTGTGGAATAAACTTAATGGGTTATTTATGTTGGTGTTGTTTGAAATAGGAATATTTTTTTCCATGGGAGAAAGAAGATGTAAATTGATCGATGAAGTAAAGTAAATATCCTGTAGTCCTAATTTGAACTGGAGTTAAAAGTATGAATTCATGATGTATTTTATCTTGAAAAAAAGTGTTATATAGTCCTTTTCACTGAAATCTCTTGAAACAATAGCCAAAAGTAATATCGAACACTCCTAGCGCCAAAAGTCTTCTAAATACCCTTTTCCTTTAAAAGTTACCAGGACTTCTTGAAAAAAATGGCTGATTCCAGCCGTGGGGGAGAAAATGTACAAAATGAGATTGGAATGTCTTATCATTCTGAAAAGCAAGGGTCATATCAAAAAGAAGCACAAACTAACCTGAAAAACTCCTACTGGCAAAAAATGGTACAAACTACCACTAAGGATAATAGTTGCAATGTGTTGATGCATATCAAATATGTTTACATGCACAAGCTCATATTGATGCCAGAAGACAAAACAAAACAAAACTCTTAACGGTCACCTTTGGAAGTTGTTAATGAAACTACTCTTTATTTTGAAGGAAGTAAATAAAGGGAAGGAAGTATTTTTTTCGCTTTTCTTGTATGAAATACTCCTCAAACTAATTATATAGTTAAGGAGGGGAAATTTCTCTTTATAAAAGTATCATAGCTAACCATCCTGGAAAGAATGATATAACTAGCATATCATCTTTTTGCAATCCCAGGTGAAATAGTGGATCTAGGCAGTGGTTGTTGGTAGCTAGCATCACAAGAGACACCCAAACGTTATATATGTGCCACCACCTATGAAGTATTCTTGTAAAGAATTGAAGCTGAATCCAAACGAAGTTATTTATCTAATTTCTGATGAATAGGAAATACAGGGGGCAGAGAAACATGTTAAAGGACATTACAGGGATGTAATCAGCAAAATTCTGACTATGGGAAACTACAGAAAAACAACCTGGTTTCTTCAAAGAAAGAATTAAAGGCAAGTAGAGAGAATGATGGAGGGAGAGCCTATAAATTAGGAGTGACTATAAAATTATATCCACTGATTACAAAGTATAGGTCTTATTTGGATCTTATCTAAAACGTTAGTGAAATAATCAGGGAACTTTTAACACTGCCTGGATATTTGTCAACATTAAGGAATTAGGGTTAAGATTTTTAAGTGTGATAATGGTATTGTGGTTTACTTTTTGAGTCTGTATTTTTTAGAGTTACGTACTGAGATAGATGAAGTAACATGATGTCTAGAATTTGTTTCAAAATCTTCTGAAGGTAGAGGAAGAAGCAATGATGAAACAAGACTGATAATTGATGAGTTGACAATTGATGAAAAAACGTGATTCTCTACTATTAAATGATACTATCCTTTGGTATAAGTTGAAATTTTCTTTAAAAATGTAAAAATAAAAAGTACTGATACCTTGATCCTACTCAGGTTTCTAATTTAAATGGCCTGAGGTGGCAGTAAATGAAATCTTACTTAATCTAAATCATTACTTAGTTAAATAGGAAGCCAGGAGCTGAAACTGTGCAGTTTCAGGCAGGCAGAGCATACTGAAAAGGGGCTGTGTCATATAACAGAAAGAACGCAGGAGGAAGGGCAGGAGCATTTGACTCTAGACCTGGCTTTACTTCCAGCCGGTTGGGTGAAACTCAACAAGTTATTTCACCTCTATGTGCCTGAGTTTCTTCATCTGTAAGGAGATTGTAGGTTATTTAATTGCTAACGTTCTTTCCAGCTTTTGCAGTGTATGAGTGGAGTGAGTGATGTTGAGTATACTGAGGTGCCCAGTCTTATACCATTATTGCCCTTTTTTTAACAATTTCTTTCCAACCAAATAATCCCTTTGGCCTTTGGGATAAATGTATTTGCTTCCCATTGGAACCTAAGTGAACCCCCTTACACTTTCATAATTGTTCACATTTAGCTGCTCACCTCACCCTGGGCTCAGCTGGCAACATCTGACTGGTCCCCCAGCGTAGTCCTTCTCTTCTTTCCCCGTATATACATTTAACAAGTCCTATCGTAGGTAAGGAAGGATGTTGGAAACTGAGGCAAAAAATTAAAAAAAAATAAAACAGTAATAAACTGTGCTTTTCGTCCTTGCAGAATTTATAATTCTCACGTGGAGAGTTATACAACCATAAACGCCACACAATGAGGTGAAGGTGTGAAGTGTATAATGTACAGACAGTTGGAGCAGTGGGAAGGTATTGGAGGTTTGTCAACAGGGAAGTGACGAGATCATTTCTGTGTGTTGGAAGTATCTTCGTGGCAGGGGCATAAAGTGATACAGTTCAGAGGGAAGCCCAGTGTGATGGTTAAGAAAATAGATCCCTGAATGCTAGACTGTTTTTGTGCTTGAAAACCCGTCCTGCTGCTCATTAGCTGGCGGCTGTGGCAGGTCATTTAACCTCTCTTTGCCTCAAATCCCTCATCTACATTATAGTACCTTTTTCACAGGGCTTCTTTGAGGATTAAATGAGATAATAAGTGTAAAGCACTTAGAATAGTGCCTGTCTCAGGTTGACTACAGTATAACACTGGGTGTAGGAGTAAGCACTGTATTTTATATAATACATAATAATAATTTGCTATTATTATTCATTTACTTTATGGCCTAAAAATACTTCAACTAGTGCCAATTTTGAGGAGAATCGCTCCTGGAGAAGATAGTTTGGTTGTCATAATTCTGCTACATATAACACAAAATTATAGAAGGGGGCATAAAACATACCTCCCTCATTTATGAAGAAGTATAAAATAGGAAGAATGTGCAAAGCAAGGGAAATAATTCTGAGAAAAAATGAAACAAATGTAGACCATCATAAAAATGTGTCTGGAGGGAATTCACATTAGATCAAAAATTGTGGTGAGTAATTTAATTTGGCATATTTTACTCAAATGTGCTGAATTAGAAGTCACAACTAAATATACCCATGATGAAATCTTGTCAGCTGGAAATACACAGAAATATATTATAATGAGAAACATGTGTTTTTCTTTATTTTCAAAAACAGATGTCCTGAGGTTTTGAAATTTTTATTTGTGCCCCTATATCACTCGAGAATATTAAAATTACCCCCTCCTTACGTGAATGGAAATCTGTTTCACTGAAAGAATCATGGCTTCACTGGTTTATGTGTGAGAGAGCACTCAGATAGCCAGATCTTGAAACCATGAGCCACAGTTTCTTTTAGGAGGTTAAATCTTGCCCTAATTAAATAGTGGTCACCACATACTCAGCCAATAATAACAAAAACATGTGGTGAAATATTTGAGATGGAGAGAAAACATATTCCTGGGGGGCCCAGTGGATCTCTTGAGGTCACAGAAGAGGCCTTTTAGAGGAAAGCAAATGTTCTTTGGCTCTTATGGGATAATTGAAGCCGTAAGTATATTAAATAAATCAGTGGCTGGGGTGGTAGTAGTGATGAAACTGTTAGTGTCTTTGGTAATACACGTAAAGGACGCTTTTCTTTTAGGGCAACATCTAGAGAGCTATATGATTAACTTCTTAAAGATGATGATACAAACATGTGACCACCTGTTCATGGAGGTGAAGTAAATGTAAAGGAAAGGCCATTCCCCTAGTCCAGACTTGGTTGCTTTACTGACCCATTTTTGAGAATTTATCCTTCTTTCTTCCTTTCTTTTTTTTCTTTCATGAAGCATCGGAAATACAAAGTCTGGGTTTTACTGAATATTTGGAACGGGGACTTTGATCACGAAGGCTTCCTTTATTCATATACGGTTTCTTAGCTTAAAGACTTGAATTTTAGCAGCTTGCTTTGTGAAAATTTAGGCTCCCTCCCCTTATTCCCTCCTGAATTTCTAGAGTCATCTAGCAGATTTTATAATATTGAGGAACATCTTGTACTTTATTACGGAAGAGGAAGATGATTTAAAAATTACACATGAGCTTGTACTCTGTGATGTTTTTATTCAAATAACAAGACTTCTGTAGGAGCCCACAGAATGCGGTGTGATTGAGGGTCACGAAGGAGGTTCATTCCTTTAACAGAATTCTCCATTAAAATACATACACCGCACAAGGAATGGGTAGAGTTATTGACTAACCCTGTATTTGGGATCAGTCTACAACAAGTAGTTGTGAAAATAGGACCCTGGGAATCTGGAGGGATCTGGAGAGGGCAGTTGCCAGAAATCAAGGAATGAGGGTGTTAAAAATATAAGTGAAATGTCACAGTTTAGTCAAGAGCCCAACTGACTTTCTACGTGTATTCTTTGCTACTTCTTGCCTGCCTCCTTTACACCTTCTCCATGTGCATGGCAACTCGCTTACCTTGTTCAAATCCACCACGCGTATTTACTCGCCTGCGCCTTCAGCATGAATGAGTGCGGAGCTGTTACTGCTCATCTAAGTGTCTGCATCTTCCTTAGGCCGTGACTGCACAGTCCTGTGCTGCAGATGCCTGAGGGTGTGAGCTGTCTTCCAGCTATTAATCAGTTCCTCTTGTTTCCTCTGAAGCCATGTGGACTCTCTGACCAGAAACCTGGGAAATAGATATCATTGCACATAGATAGCGAATAATGATAACAATAATAGTAGTAGTAGCTGATTGCTAGTGGGGACTTTGTGTCAGATATTCTGTTAAGTGATTCAAATGACTAATTTAAGTGACTAATTTTTAAATCTCACAATTGGTCTATGATCTTAGAAACTATTCTTATTCCCATTTTACAGATGAGGGAATTGAAACACATGGAGCTCAAGTAACTTGCTCAGCACCACACAAGAGGTAACCCAGGCTGTGTGGCTCTGGAGCGCATGCTTTTTTTTTTTTTTTTTGCTCAGTTCAACTAGTATTTTTTTTTTTAATTTTTTGTTTATTGCAGTAACATTGGTTTATAACATTGTATAAATTTCAGGTGTAAATCACTATACTTCTACTTCTGCATAGATTACATCATGTTCACCACCCAAATACTAATTACAACCCATCACCACACACATGTGCCGAATTGGAGCGCATGCTTTTAATTCATTCTCTCTATTTGACCTCAGCTCAAATAACTAGAGAATTTGTTTTTTTTTTGGTGAGGAAGATTGGCCCTGAGCTAACATCTGCCAATCCTCCTCTTTTTGCTGAGGAAGATTGGCCCTGGGCTAACATCTGCCAATCCTCCTCTTTTTGCTGAGGAAGACTGGCCCTGGGCTAACATCCATGCCCATCTTCCTCCACTTTATATGGGACACCGCCACAGCATGGCTCGACAAGCAGTGCGTTCGTGTGCGCCCGGGATCCGAACCGGCGAATCCCGGGCCGCCGCAGCAGAGCTCACGCACTTAACCGCTTGCACCACCGGGCCGGCCCCAACTAGAGAATTTTAATACCAATGGTTACAGATTGTTTTGTGCAACTTAGTTGAAAATAGCCTGTTTCTGCCCTTTTGTCTGCCCTTCTTGGGAAACACTTAAGGTCACTTGTAGGTCACCAGGGTCCATTGATGAGGGTCTTGCTTTCTGTTGGCTATAGCCACCCCTATGTTCTCACTCTTGTGTGCACATTTGACCTGAGGAGTCATTTCACTGAGGCTCCTTCTGGGAGTTGCTTGCATGTCTCCTCGTTAGGAATGGCCCACTCCACTCAAGGTGAGAGAGTGTCAGGGATCAGAAATGTGATGCCTCCCCAGTGAATCACACACCCCTCTCCTCCTGAGCTCCCCTTGTCTTTCTTCTGCCTGGACATCATCAACCCTGCTTCTCCCCTTGGAGTGACTCAGCTCTGTTGTCCTTTCAACCTTGCTCAAAAATGGGTGGCTGTCTTGTCCCAATAGAACGGTGTGACTGCCTTGAATTTTCTTTAATTCACTCTCTCACTTCATATAAACCAAAAACACACGTACCAACAAACAGTGCCCTTCCCAGTAATCACCATGGATTACCCGTGTACTGACCATTCATTTTTGGCCCATGCAGATCTGTGTACGTGTTTCTGTTTCCCTAAGTGTAGTGGCAGGTGGTAGGCACCAGAGAGGTGTCCACCACTAGAATAGGGCAGGACAGAAGTCACCTTGGAACAGCTGAGGATAGCCCTCTTAGTTCTGGGAAGAGGGTGGAATTAAACCTATTGCATTTTGAGGGTTTAAAAAAAAATTGGTTGTTCATCTCTGAGAGGGAGCAAACATTAGATCTAATGCTGATCAATTCTCCTACGGTGAAGTGTTCAGGGAGATGGCCGTGTAGGTGAACTGCCTAAGTGCACTTTTGGATAGATGCTATATCAATAGTTAGTATTCAGATCCAGTATGGAGAGAGAGTCTATGATACCACAGATTATCTTTTCCCAAAGCATTTTTGGGAAAGGGCCCTATCCTGGCACCCATGGCAGCAGCTGTAGCAGAGGATTCTGTATTTACCTTTGGACTCTAGATCCAACATGTATGAATAGACTTATGGGTGTGTAGAATGTTTTTCTTCCCAGCATCTTCCATCCTGAGGCTCATTCTGAATTGCCTTGTGTCTTCTGTCAAAGTGACTTCCCTACTGTCAAGTAGCCTGGTTCTACCACAGCCCAAATTTCCACAACTTCACACCTGCAGAGAAACAGGGAATTGAAAGAACCTCCATCAATAGGACCCTGGCCATCTTGGCTGAGAGCTCCTCCACTGAGCATAACACTGGGTTGTGGGTAGCCTACCATAAAGGGATTGGCTTCTGTAGAGAACTATGCTGCTCCACTGGCTGTGGCTTTTATTAGGGTTGGGGCTTTGTATTACTTTTTAAAATTCAAGACATGATTCACTAAGGCTAATTTATTTATTTATTTATTTATTTTCCCCCCCAAATCCCCAGTAGATTATTGTATGTCACAGCTGCACATCCTTCTAGTTGCTGCATGTGGGACGCGGCCCCAGCATGGCCAGAGAAGCGGTGTGTCCGTGCGCGCCCGGGATCCGAATCCGGGCCGCCAGCAGCAGAGCGCGCGCACCCAACCACCAATCCACGGGGCCGGCCCTGCTAAGGCTAATTTCTAATCAGAACCAGCGACCCTCTGCCATAATTGCACAAATTAAGAGAAGTCTGAGATGGACTGGTCTCTCTCTTCCAGACTCTTTTAAGCATGAGAGGAATCTCTGGAGATAGAAGCCTGGAGGGTTATAGTCTTGACTTCCAGATAACTTGCTATTGCCACAGATACAGGCCCATGCATTTGCATTTGGGGACTATATAAGGAGAAGCTAGTGTGAACAGACACCCCAGATATCATATGTTTATAGCCATATGTATGTATGTGGCTGTGTACATATTTATGCATGGAGGGGAGGGAAGGAGAAAGTGTACTTTGAATATTAACGTTCCATTACTGGGAAAATAGAGTAGATACCAGACTGAGTGGATATGATTCATTTTCTATAAATACGGAATGGCTATTAGTTCTGTAAATAAACTCAAACGACTAGTTAAAACTGTAACTCATGAATCATCTTGTGTAGACACAACATCAGAATCATGATTTAGTAAAAATAAAACAAAAAGGGGAGCAAAATTTAAGACATATCAAGCAGTTATAAGGATTTTACATCTCTCTGTCCTTACTTTCTTCCAAATTACTAAATTTGAAACACTACCATACATGTTGACATGTTGATATTAGTCAAAATAATACTAGTTGCTATAATAAATAAATCCCCAAATTTCAGGAGCTTATCATAATAAAAGCTTATCTCTTGCTTACATAAAATGCTAATGCAGATGCTCCTGGTTGATAAAGTGACCATCTGTCCTGGTTTGCCTAGGATGGAGGGGGTCCGGAGATGCGAGATTTTCGGTATTAAAACTGGGGAAGTTCTGGGCAAACCAGAATAAGTTGGTCATCCTACTATTTAAACAGCTCTTCTTGAAGAGGTGATCAGGGTACCTGGGCTTCTTCCATATTATGGCTTCAGTATCTTTACCACTTGACTTCCAAGGTTGCCCTGAGGGCTATATCCATTCCCATCCAGCCAGAAAAGGAAAAGAACATGGAAGATATGGGAGGTTTTGTGGGCAGATCCCAGAAGTGGCATACATATTGTCTGCTCTCATCCCATTGGCTAGACTCAGTCATGTGGCAATCTTTAACTACAAGGGCAATTGGGAAATGTAGTCTATCTGTGTTTTCAGAAAGACCTTATTTAGTGATCAGTTTATAATCTCTGGCACATCAGCATACATAGGTGGTGGTGAATATATAAGTATATGTATAGATCCCAGCCAGTGATTTGGTAACATACAATGCAATATTTCCCCTGAAGATTTTGTCTCTGATCACTCCTTTAAATATTTGCTTGGATGAGCTTAAGAATTCTCTTCATTGCCTTTTAACAGTTTATTTTTCTGTTTCTTTCATTAAATCTGCCCCATCAGAAACAAATTTTTTTTTTTTTTGGAATCAAGGAGTACTCAGTCTCTATGAGGAAGAAACAGAGTTCTGTCCCACTGCTTAGCAGAGAAGAAGTTCAGCTTAATGGTACTTTCTGCTTGTCCAAGGCACCCCGTCAGGAAGGTCAAGGAGCCTGTCCTGGGGATGAGTGTGGCAGTTTGCAGTCTTTGGGTAGGCTTCAGTCCTTCAACCCAGACCAGAGCAGGAAGACGGAGTGCTCCTGGGAAGGTCTCTCAGAAAAGAGTTGGGATAGAATATCAGATGTGATGGAATATTCGAAAAAACTGAGGATTATTATCGGGAACATATTACAAGAAAAGTAAGGCAATGGAAATCTAAAAAAAAAAAAAAAAGGCTGTATAAGAAAATAAATGTAATCATAGCATGCTTCTTGGTTCTTAGGTGGACCACACATATATAGCTATACTAATATAAACACCAATGATGAAATTAAATCAGGAACATGTGGCAAGGGGAGGTTGGGTTTGACGTAAAAAGAGTCATTTCCTCCTTTATCATAACAGAAAGGGTATGAGTAATGTTTAAAATTGAGAAATCAGGAAATAAAAGTATAGGCATATCATTTAGCTATTTGAGATAATTACAATACAATTTAGTCAAAAGAGTTAAAAGTATATCAATGGAAGACAACCTAGGGATAGGGAAGGTGAGACTGGGGACAATTGTTTCTTATTATAAGCCTTTCAATGCTCTTTATTTTTTTATCACTATATATGTATACGGTATTGTTAAAAATAAATATTTATTTTAAAAAAAGTACATTGTTGTATGGGTCTCAGCCTATTGATAGTGATGTTCTTGGTTAGGAATGCCAGAAACACCCCCAGGGCCAATGTTGTGGCTGAACTAGCCCTTGTGGTTCTTATTATGATTGCAGGATACACCTCAGCAAAACCATCAGGGAACTTGGAGAACAAGATTTATTACTCACAGGTCCTGGAGGGTGCACAGCACAACTGGGCCCACACGGTGAGGTCGTGGGTAGAGAGAGAGGGAGGGAGCATTGACCTGGGGCTCCGCCTTTATTAGGGTTGAGGGTGGGGTGCCTAGGATTTCCTGAGTTTACCCTTTATTGGTGGATTTAAAGCATAAGAGCAGGAATTAGGGCATAGGAAGAGAAAAGTGGAGTCACTCAGTGATCAGTTACCTAGGTTACCCTTTCCAAAAGAGGATCGTCATGGATGGGGGTGGCCTGGTTCCTTATCTAGTTGTTTTACTAGTAGCTGTGTCATACAGCTGGTAATATGTTTATTCAAGATGGATGTCTTTGAAATGGATGCCTTGGCAATCAAAATCTTAATGTCAGGCAATTACACCGCAATCCAAAAGCTTGATGTGAGGCACTTACACTACATACATCCTTGTGGATTCTTTAAATATCATGCCAAAGGATATAAAATATTATTGAGATGCCATGATATTAGACATAGTTGTTCTTCCTTTAATACAGGAATGAAATGAAACAAAACAGAGAGACTAACAAGAACATGTCTGGATGCTACATAGGGTAAGTGGATTGGGTTGCTTAGTGTTGGGGCATATATGAGATTGCGTACTTTACAAAACAATAAGTGTAGGGTGAAGTCTATAGAGTCTCAGCTAAACAAAGGTGTTTTTCCCTTTTCTGCATTAGGAAGTACTGTGTTGATGGAGACAAACTGCAGGAAAATGTTACAGGCATATAATTACACAAAAAGTAGAAAATGGAATTAATGCGGGCAAACTCAGTGAGAGAAAAATTAAAAGATGTATATTTTAGATTAGTGAAAGTAAGCTCTCGCCTCACAAGAAAGGGATTTGGGGTTTGTTGTACATTCCATTTTAAAGGCAAACTACCAAGTGTCTATTTTATTTAGGCTCTGTCAGGTTTCAAGGAAAAGACACGGCAAGGTTAACTTGGATGATTTATGTAAGTGGGGGTTTGTGTAAGTGTGGCAGGACAATTCATTGAAAAATGTTTGTCTGTTTGTTTTTCCTGATAGTGTTCTTCTCTCACTCTCTCTCCCAGGAAAGTAACCCTTGCCATGTTAGGACAAAATGCAGCAGTTACTAGACTTCAGGAAGTTAACTTCTCTTTCCCTTCCCAGATGTTGCTTCATGAAAGCTTAGATTTGGGGTTCCAGGTTCCTTCCATCCCATGGCTCTGCCATCGTCGCCACATGGCTTCTAAGGTACCATACCCACCTGCATCCAGCCGGTAGGAGGGGAAAGAGCATGGAGGCTTTCATCAGCCGGCCCTGAAGCTGGTCTATATCATTTCTACTTGGCTGGAACTCAGTCATATGGCTGCATATAATTTTGACAGAGCCTAGAGGAAAAATAATTTATTTGTGTTCCCAGGAAGAAAAGCAGAATAGCTAGCCGATCTCTGTCGTACCTAAAGAGGCTGGACCTCCGGAGCCAGGGTTTCAAACTTGATAAAGATCCTAATGCATAAACATGGCACTGGAGCAGTGAAGTTATCTGCCTTTGGGCAACCATGATTTTATGACAATTATTTACTAGCAGTGACTTACGTGTGGACTAATAACTAGAGGGACTCCCCTAATGCTCTGTACTTTATGTAAGGCCCCTGAGATCCGTGTGAAGGTAACATTAATAACGAGTCAGTTTGACTTTTCCTCCATTCAGGGAGAAGGAAGAAGATTAAATTCAATTTAGAGGATGTTTTAGCTATTGCTTCATAGCAAACAACCTCAAAATGTCAGTGGCTTATCACACCTAGCTTTTCTCTATTACATGTTGGCATGTGGGCTGAAATTTATCTGATCCAGCTGGGTTTGGCTCTATGCTATGGGTTGCACACAGGTTTGCTGAATGTGTCTCTCATCCGTCTCGGACTGGTAGCATATTCTTCTCGTGGAAAGAGACAGAAATACAAAAGGAGTCAACAGAAATATATGATTCTCCTTGTGGCCTACATTCAAAACCGGCTCACTGTCACTCCCCTCATATTTCATCGGTCAAAGTAAATCATTTGACCAATCCCAGCTTCTGTGGAATAAGGAAGCATACTCCTTTCATGGAGGTGGGGAGGGGAAAGAGTGACTGTCTACTTATTAATAATTTAATCTATGACAGAAAAATGAAGTAAAATTATATATTACCTGGAGTGAGGCTTATATCTACTACTTAAAGATATAATATCTAGTAAGGAAGACTGGGACGGCCCCAGAAGCAGCGCAAACTTTTGGTGTCTCTCTCTCCGTGACAAGGATGGAATGTACAGCTGGCCTCATAAAGAACTGGAACAATGGCCCATCACCACTCAAGACAAAATGGCATGTCTACTGAACCAGCCTTCTTCTGTTCCCCTGAGGCGCAGGAGTCTATTGTCCGTGGTGCTTTCTCTGAATGCACTGAAAGAAAGGGTCTCTTTGAGTCATCAATACTTGTT
The DNA here is from genome assembly GCF_057802395.1 of Ceratotherium simum simum. Classification (NCBI taxonomy): domain Eukaryota; kingdom Metazoa; phylum Chordata; class Mammalia; order Perissodactyla; family Rhinocerotidae; genus Ceratotherium; species Ceratotherium simum. Next base: position 21,005,922 of record NC_141901.1, on the reverse strand, counting down.
GCCATCCAGTATTGGGCTGTGTCTCCTCATCAGCCACCTCACTGCATATTGAACTTTCTTTGGTGTAAGCACCTATCACTAACCTTAACAGTTAACAGGGCACCAGGCAGTCTATATAAAGAATTGCCCCTGGATGATTTCCTCAAAAGGTAGTATTAGAAGTAGCAGAGATTAAAATGATATGGATTTCCTAAACGTTGTCATTCATTCATTTTTCAAATATTCATCAAACATCTGAAGATATAAAGATAAAAACATAGAACCTACACTGTAGGAAAACATATCTAATGGAAGAAAGAGAAATACAAATAAAACTATGTTCATTGAGTCTATAATGTGTATCTCTTTTTTTACATTTTCATGTTTTTAAAATATGAAAGTATCTCATAATTGATATCAATGCAACTTTCTAGGCGTTAGGCAATGAGAAAGGTGTGATGTAGCTGTTCATGTATAAACATAGCTTTGTATCAAACCTATCAGTTTATGGCATTGTAATCTTGGTTAAGTTGTTTATATTGGTAGCACAATTTGTGGTTTGAATTTTAATTTAAATCTTGAATTTTTACTTGAAATTGAAAAAAACTTACCTATGATACAATATTAAAATGAGAAAGTATTGTATATCTAGAAGACTGCCCCACTGCAAGCCAAAATATTTAATTATTGAAAATAGGAACTGCTAACTCTCCCAGAATAGATTATAGATTACACAAAATTAGGAAGATTTGGTGTGACCAATTGATGTATAGTGAAGAACTATCACTCAGGTGCTCATATTTGTCAAAATCTTCTAACTTCCTTTCAATAGAAGCTTTTAAACTCCCATGATATTTAATTCATTAAAAAAAGAGAGAAAATTATGAATTTAGCCAGTAGGAAATGCAGAGGAAATCACGTTCCTTGATAAACCTCAAATTTATAATGTCATCCCTAAATATGCTGATGAAGTAGAGGCCATGAACATAAACTTTGGAAACAGAGTCACTTCGATGAGATGCCTGGCTACCGATTACCAAAGGTGATTTAGAAGAAATCTTAGATTTTTGAGTGAGGAAGATTTAAACTCAAATTTCAGAGGGAAATCAGGAAAGGCTACTAGGAAGAGATGAAACCTGAATTGAATTTTAAGGATGAATAGCAGTTAGCTAAACAAATAAGTAAAGCAGGGACATTCTCTGCTGTGGTGATAGAATACACAAACGAATAGAGATGTGACGAAGGGAATGGTATTCAGTAAAGTAGTTCTCTTTAACCAAAACATATGATGCAAATGAAATGGTGGAGAGAGACAGACAGAGAGGGACAGGAAGGAGTCAGAACAAGAAACATCTTTTGTCCCATATTTAGGGTTTGGAATTTATAATGAAGGTACTAGGGAGCCATTTAAAGCTTTATCTCAGGGGAGTGAAGTGATGGGATCTGTTTCAGAAAAGTCACTCAGGAAACAGTGTGGATAATGGATCAGGCTAGACCTCTCTAGAGGGAGACTGGAGGTAAAAATCCCGGTTAGAAAATGATAAATGAGACCTAAGCCAGGGCAGTGGTGATGGGAGTGGAATGGAAGGTATGTATTTGAGAAATATTAAGGAGACAGTGTGACCAACTTGTGCTGATGAGATGGTAAGATAGGGAAGGCTCCAGAATAGCTTGGGTAAATGGGTAGATAATGATGTCATTCCCCCAAAATAGGGAGAAAAAGAGGTGGATCTGGGAGAGATAGGAAGCGGAGATAATGAGCTTAATTGTGGACCTGTTTGTCTATTAGACATACAAGAGGAGACATCCCAGGCAATAAAAACATAAGAGAGTGGATTATTCTTGTCCATTACAAAACCACAGTCCACACTTTGCATATTTCAATTTTACGTACCCTTCCTCATATGTGCCTCACACCAAAAAAATGTATTTTTCTAAGGAGATCTAGAGGCAAGCCATGACAAAAGAATCAGATGTTAGGCACTAGGAATTTTCCATGTGAATATAATTGGAACTTTATTATGAAAATATGGGAAAATCATATAACCCAAACCTATAACATTTTAATGGAAACAGATGAGATGAATTTTATTTTCTTAATCAAATCTCCATAGGATAGATCTAGGTGAACTGAGATCTCAAAACTTGAAAACAGCAGGCTTAAGATGAAAAGACTAAAGTACTCTTACCCTACAGGATAGCTAACTTACAGACCTAGGGTTTGCAAAGGTAAAATACGGGATGCCCAGTTAAATGAATTTAAAAAATGAATGTTTTTAGTATGTCCCAAATATTGCATGGGGGATACACTTAAACTAAAAAATGACATGTTGTTTATCAGAAATTTAAATTTAACTCTGTGTTCTGTATTTTTGTTTGTTAAATTTGACAATCCTACATTGGCATTTATTTTATGCTGAAAATGTAAAATCCTGTAGCTGTATTAGTTTCCTACTGGGTGTTATAACAAATCACCACAAATTTAGTGGCTTAAAACAACACAAATTTATTATCTTACAGTGCTAGAGATCAGAATTCTAAAATGGGCTTCACTGGGCTAAAACCAAGGTGTCCTCAGGCCTGCATTCCATTCTCTTGCCTCTAGAAGCTTCCTACCTTCTTTGGCACTTGGCTTCTTCCTCCATCTTCACAATCATCGACGTTACTTGTTCCAATCTCTGTTTCTGACACTTCTGCCTCCCTCTTATCGAGACTTTGTGTTTACAGTGAGCCTACCTGGATAATTTAGGATCTCATGATCCTTAACTTAATCACATCTACATAGTTACTTTTGCCATATGAGGAAACACATGCACAAGTTCCAAGGATTAGGACATGGGCATCTTTGAGGCGATTATTCTACGTACCACAGCAGTTTTCCAAAAATAATAGACTCATGGATGTCAAGTCTATAATAGACTAATTTTTTGTATCCTGTGTGATATGTCTCCAGTTTTCTGAGATTTTTCATCAGTTTTGTCTGCCAGCTTTAGGGCAGGATTCTGTAAAGCAGCTGATCTACTAGAACAGCAGTAACATTCTTCAAATCCTCCTGTGCTGAGTGTGAGGAAACCCAACTATACTAGCATACAAGATTGTCTTGAATTATAATAGGGCAATAGAGGGGATGGGATGGGAGATACGGTTGATGGAGAGCGCATGATTTTAAAGACACCCTGAAGTTCCCCCTTGGATGCGGCCAAAGCTATGAACATTAGAAGGCAGAGGGCTGTGACTGGAAGGAATTTTGAAGAATAATTATCTTATTTTTACTTAACCTTTTCTTTAAAGAAAAAACATCAAGGAAGAATGTAGACAAAGTAACTACAAGGCTGGTGTCTTAGTCCATTCGGGCTGTTATTACAAAGTACCATAGACTAGGTGGCTTATAAACAATGGAAATTTATTTCGTACAGTTCTGGAGGCTGGAAGTCTGAGATCAGGTGCCAGCATGTTTGGGTGAGGGCCCTTTTCTGGGTCTCAGACTTCTCATTGTACCCTCACATGGCGGGAGGGGCTACAGGCTTTGTAGGATCTCTTTGGTAAAAGCACTAATGCCCTTCATGAGGGCTCCACTCTCAGGATCTAATCACCTCCCAAAGGTCCCATCTCCTAATACCATCATATTGGGTATTAAGATTTCAACATATGAATTTGGAGGGGACACAAACATTCAAACCATAGCAGCTGGGTCGGAATGATGCCAAAGCAACTGACGAATTTGATCATTTTAATCAACTGAACAATTGCCCCTGTTGGATGAAAATACATCAGACTTATCATTTGGTGTCAGAAAAAGAAAAAATAGTTATTTGCTTTTACTTTTTAATTGATTATGACCATATAAAAGTTCTATTAAATACCCAGTATGTCCAAGGTACTGTGCCAGATAATTTTCTACATTACTTTCTTTAATCCTCATAACAATCCTTCAAAGTAGGTATTATATGCACCATTGTACACCAGCAGAAACTGAGGAGCAGAGCGGTTAGCTTGCCTGTCCAAGGTGCAACAGGCTGGATGTCCGAGTCAGAATTTAGATGCTGGTTTGTCCTTACCCCAAGCCACTTTTATCCACTGTGTCATGTTTCTGGGATGCTGTCACACAGTGTTTTAAGAGCTGTAAAGAGGAACAATGAGATGCCAATTGGCGACGTTTCAATTGTTCTTTTTTCCTCCATGGGGGAAAGTCCTGTTGGTCAAGTATAAATTTCCTTCAGCTGCATCAAAATGGCCATGCAGCAATTACTTAACAAGGATAATTATGTCCCTTTCTAGGAGAGTACTGCCACCTTGTTTTCTACTCTCTTTGTAGCCCATCCTCTTCTGCCCCCACGTAGCTTAACATTTGTTTCATGAGAAGATTATACTGAGTTAACGCATTCTGCCTGTTGAGGCATATTTTGGTTTCTCTGGAGGAGGCGTGGACGTCTGGCTCTCCTTAATGTCCCTCTTTTGTTCTTTGTACAGTGAAGCTCTGGGGGAGCTTTCTTGTTTTTCCACTAGGATTTCACTGTCCTGAGGCATTCCGGGCTTAGAAACCCAAAACACCACTGAGCCAGTGAGAGGCGTCGGCCCACAGTCGGACCCAACCCAATGACATAAACTGAGACAATCTCACCCTGCCGCAAATATGTTTTTCTGAACACACCCAAATCCCAAAGATTTTCATCTTCTCTGGGCTCCCCGACATCCGCTTTGTCAAAAACAAGTTATTATAGAGAAACAAACCCAGTCTAGATTCCCAGCAGGTCTCCTGCTGGGGACAATGTTTCTCCTTATGACAGAATTTTGAGAGGCAATGGGTTTCAGAATCATCCTTGAACATTTTATTGGTCAAAGATTTTTTAAATCATTTGTTTCTGTTGAATAATCCAGAGAAAGGGAACCAGGCGCAGAGCTCTCCTAGTCTGGCAAATGCAAGGATCCTTTAGCAGCAAATCCCTTAGCAGAAATATGTGGAGTGTTTTGAAGCGAACTGATTTCTTCTCCACTCTTGCCTTTCTGTTTTCTTTTGTAAGCAGCTGCATGATTTGCTGGCGGGGAGGGACTGCCGGCTAGAACTGAAGCATCTATCAACATGGAAGTCAGCACAACGTGGGTGAGTCAGGCACCGCGGTTCAGGCCCAGCCCTATCACTTACTAACAGAATCACCCCAGATAAATGACCTAACGCCTCAAATCTTTAGATTTCTCAGTTGCAGCTTCATAATACTCTTCATGGGATGCTAAAATGAGGATAGAATAAAACAATGTGTGGCTAAGAGAGTAGATCTTAAAAGTTCTCATCACAAGAAAAAATTTTTAACTTTGTGTGGTGAAGACGTTAACTAGACTTCTTGTGATGATCATTTCACAAACATATAAATATCAAATCATTATATTGTACACTGAAACTAATATACTGTTATATGTCAATTATATCTCAATTAAAAAGATATATGTAAAGTGCTTGGTACTCAAAAAGCAACTCAATAAGCCACAGCTACTTTTTTTTTTTCTTTGTCCTCCTCAACCCCTTGAACATAGCTGGCTTTCAATCAGTTTTGGAGGGAAGGAAGGGAAGAAGAAAGGAAGGAAGAAGATGACTAAAGCCAGAGAACTTCTTTCTCTTCTTCAGAGTACCTTTTGTCCTTCCCACACAGTCATTGCTCCTCCTTGCTTTGCGCGTGCTGATCCTGTTTGCTGTTGCTACTCACCAGATTTTTTACCTCTTGATTATAATGAATCAACAAACATTCACTGAACTTCTATGTCCCAATTGCTCAGCTAGGTATTATAGAGATATAAAAATAAATAAGACCAAGACCGTCTCTTCAAATCACTTACTGCTGGGTCCAGCCCCCTGGCGTAGTGGTTAAGTGCGCGCGCTCCGCTGCTGGTAGCCTGGGTTCGGATCCCGGGCGCGCACCGACGCACTGCTTGTCAAGCCATGCTGTGGCAGCGTCCCATATAAAGTGGAGGAAGATGGGCACGAATGTTAGCCCAGGGCCAGTCTTCCTCAGCAACAAAAGAGGAGGATTGGCAGATGTTAGCTCAGGGCTGATCTTCCTCACACATGCACACACACACTCTAAATTAATTAATTAATTAATTAATTAATTAAAAAATCACTTACTGCTTACTGTTCAAAAGAAAATATAAGACATAAAACTGTAACTAAGAAACAAAAAGCACCTGTGAGATAAAAAAGTCTACTAAAGTGCTTTGGGAGAAAGATGGGGAAGGGCTTCACAGAGGTGACAGCGTTTGTGCTGGTCTAAAGTGAGATCTGGACCTGCGGAAAGAAGCCTAAGGACCTCCAGGAGAGGAATCTGCCTGGGCAAATGGAAGCTGGATGAAAAGGCTCACACAAATCACCATCATATCCGCTAGCACCTGAGCACCTTCATATGTCATGTGATATTCCAAGTGCTTTACGCATACGATTTCATTTCATTATGAACGCAAACTGTGGAGATAAATTGTTATAGGCTCAAAATACCTTTGCTTCTGTCTTGATCAAAATTAATATGCCTCCAGAGGGCACAGTTTCCAACAGAAGGAACCTTAAGAGTGTTAGAACATTTGAGCTATTAACACAGCGCTTTGAGAATACAGAGCATTAGATAATCTTAACTTCTTTTTTTAAATAATAAATATAAGAAAGAAGAAGAGAATATTCATCAGTCAGGTAGTTTAAATATATAAACACAGGGCCTGAAGGGATGAAGAAAGTTTCTTATCAAATCTGTACTTACCCTGTATCTTGTCATTATGAAATTGGGTGGTTTGTTTATAAGAAGCTCCCTGTGAGAATAAGCTACTCTAACTATACTAATCCTTAACTTTGAGTCTATAATACTTGTTTTAATTAAGAAATTATATTCATTGTTTGTTAAAGAAGACTGAATTTATTTATCAGTCTTGTAATAACAACTGATTTTCTTATACTTAACCTGTGTAGAAGGCTGTCATATTCTCTTGGGGTTAGGAAAAATATGCAAAATTACACAAGTAAAAACTAAGAGGTGATTGTATTAGGCTTATCTTTAACAGACAATGCAGATATCTTGGCGTTTCACTGACATGTGGTTTCAATACTACACTATCCCCAATAAGGGATGAGGAAACTGAGATTTAGAGAGATTCAGTGCAGAAGTCATAAGAGTGGGCCTGTGGAGCTCACTCCAACTAACTTCAGCTTTGCTCTGGAAAACCGCGTCTGCATTTGCTCACACTGAGGCCTCACTTCTCAGCCACTGCTCCCGTGATGACCGAGAGCAGCAGGGATACTCAGGCAGACCCATTCCTGGAGACACAGGACTCCTCCGACAGCTGGCTTTGGCTCAAGGATGCCTGGTGGCCTGGCTGCCCTTTCCTTAGACTGCCGGTCACATCCTTCCCTCCTTTAGTCACTAGGGTCAGATTTGCACTGTGGTCTCATGGCTCTTCCAGTCTCCCCCATTTTGTGTCACAGATGTTTCCCTAATGTAATCTTACTCATTTAATCCTGTGTTGGCATCTGCTTCTCTGCGACCAGGGCTAACACATCCAGTGACTTACCCAAGGTCACACAGCGATAAAGTGGCAAAGCTAGGACTCATGCCCAGGTTTGCACCACAAGAGGGGAGTGAGTAGTTGGAAATAAGGCTGGAAGAGTGGTTACTAATAACAAAAATTCTATCTAAATCTTGGTGAAGAAGTTGGTCGGACTGCACTCAGTAATTCCCAAAGGAGCTTCTTTTAGAGAGAGGATAGTGAAGCACCATTTGGGCTTTTCTGTCTCCATGAGTTCCCTTTTGGAAGGTAAATGCCAGTTTGGTATTTCTTAAATCTTCTCACCTAATTCAGCTAACACTTTAGTTGACAAGTAGATGTGAGCGAACTTCTGCTATAATTGATTCGAGAATTAACATACGGGGATTGGAAGTTTAGATACCCAGAGAGAAAGAGTCAGGCGGCTAGGGGTGGGAAGAACCTCAAAACGGGGGAGAGGTTCTTCACTTCACAGTTGTGCCTCCAACTAGCCTGAGGAGCCTTCACAGTAGCCAGGAACTGAATCCTGGAGAAGCTCTAAGGGTTTATGAGCGAGAAGTTCTATTATACACTGTTAAGGCCTACTCCTTAAAATTGGCTTAGAGTCTAAAAAATGGAGTCCAAGAGCCCCAGTTATAGTTAAATTGCGGTGCATGTTGATTAACCTGAGAATTACAGGACTGGGAGCAGTCAGCTTAGGCAAGGATATGAAATTGGCGAAGTTGCTCCTAAGTGGGCTCTACCTGCCTTTCTGTGTTCCTTCTAATTGGTGACGATAGACTGACCAGTCAGATTGCAGTTCTGCTCTTATTAGCTGTGTGACCCTAGGAAATACACTAACACTTTCTGAATCTCAGGGTTCCCTCCCACATAAAGTGGGTAATTGTGAAGATTAAAAGCAATAAGGCAGAAATACAAAAAAAGAAAAGAAAAAAGAAATGCTCTTGTTTATTTCTACCTACTGCTTTTTCCCCATTTCCCTATCTCGCTCTGCTCCAGCCCACACTGGTCTTCCTGCTCTTCCTGAAATTCCTCAGCCCATTGGTGCCTCAGGGCCTTTACGTATGCCTATGACTTTACTTGGAATATTCTTCCCCATTTCTTTGCATGGCTTCCTCTTCCCCAACATTCAGATCTCTGTTAAAATTTCTCCTCGAAGTGGCCTGCTTGGACTTTCCTATATAAAATAGGGATCATTTACCCATCACTCTCTTTCTTTAGCCTAATTTAATTTTCTTGATAACTCTCTACATGAAAAGAAATTAGTTTACGTATTTATATACTTACTTGACTAGCTCTCCCACTAGCTGAAAGCTCCAAGGGCATAAGGTGTTTGCTGCTGTTGTTGTTTTTCATGGCTGAATCCCTGTGGTGCAGGAGAGCACCTGGCACATGGTAGAGGGTCATTAAATATTGTTGCATGAATGAACAAATGAATGTGCTTAGCTCCAAGTAGACCTTGTGAAAATATTAGCTTCTTTCCTTTCCAGCATCCCGTTATAGACTATCAAGAGTTTTTAGTTCAACAGTTTTCCAAGAATATGTGCATTTAAAAGGGAATGTCTAAGAGGCAATGTCAAATGTCGTAACCCAGTAGAACAACTGTCAAAAGCTAGCAATTCAGAGCCTGTGCCTAACAGACATTTTTGGGCAGGAGTATTAACCTTTGTCGTCGCACACCAGCTAACTGCTTAGGTGTGTCAACACTAAACGTGATAAAACATACAATGTTGAATTTTAACTGATCCTGGAAAACAGTGAAGGTTAAGAAATCCCCCCACCCCTTGTGTTCTGGAAAATGGCTTACTGCGAAAACCCTCCTTCCTCATCCTCGTGGATGCCCCCGTTGTTTACCTAAGACAAGACCAAACATGGTCCCTGCAAATTCCCATTCTTTGCCTCATAAATAATCAGCTGAACTACTTGTCCTCGCTGATCAATCAGAACAAAATGTTTGTTAGCCAAACGTTGATTTTGCACCTCTCTCCTTCCGCCAAGTGCCTGAACTTTGCCCCTCATTCAGGCCAGCATACAGCCCTCCTGAGAATACACAAGCTCAGGGTGAAACATTCTCTGATCCACTGTCTGAGCATGCCAGCCTTTCATCCCACTTCCTCACACTCGCCTCTCTCCAGCCCTGTTTATGACTCTCTGTAAAAGAAAATCCCCTTTTTCCTAACTCCTGAGACCTGCAGCTCCAATGGTCACAGCACTCTCCTTACTGCAATAGTCCCTTCCCTCTCCCTGTTGCAATAATCCTGTTTGAATAAAATCTCTCCTTACTAAGTCTGAATTTGTTGTTATTAACAAAGAGCAAAAGTATTGCTTTTTTTTTTTTTTTTGTGAGGAAGATCAGCCCTGAGCTAACATTCATGCCAATCCTCCTCTTTGTTTTTCGCTGAGGAAGACTGGCCCTGAGCTAACATCCATGGGGATCTTCCTCCACTTTATGTGGAGGCCATGCTGTGAACATAGTGTAGTGACCTGCTCAGATCTGCCTTCTGAACACTTGCTTTAGCTGCGGGATGGAGACTGGTAGGGCAGAACTGAATATAAGGAGATCGGCAGGTCACAACAGTAATCCAGGCGAGAGCAGAGAGACGGCAACTGGTGACAACGAGTAATGGCAGTGGAGACAGAGAAATACCACACATGCTCGAAAGGTAAAACACAAAGATATGATTATGGACTGGTAGGGGTCCGAGAAGAAAGGCGTCAACAACACTCTTTCTATATATATGTGTTCTGTATCTGCACGCCCCCACAGCATGGCCTGACAAGGGGTGCATTGGTGCGTGCCTGGGATCCGAACCCGGGCTGCCAGCAGCGGAACTGCTATGCCAGGGGGCCGGCTGGCCCACGAAAGTACTGCTTTTTGATGATGGGTTATGGAGGAGGGGCTTTGGTCAAACACTAATTAGCTCTGACAATATAGTGCTTTATTATAACGCCGCTCGTACACTCTCTCTCGAGTCTTTAGTTTAGTCTTTAGTCTCTCTTTAGTTACTTGAATAGTATCTATATCCCAGGGTAGCTGTGGGGATTAAAGATACAGAACACATATATATAGAAAGAGTGTTGTTGACGCCTTTCTTCTCGGACCCCTACCAGTCCATAATCATATCTTTGTGTTTTACCTTTCGAGCATGTGTAGTATTTCTCTGTCTCCACTGCCATTACTCGTTGTCACCAGTTGCCGTCTCTCTGCTCTCGCCTGGATTACTGTTGTGACCTGCCGATCTCCTTATATTCAGTTCTGCCCTACCAGTCTCCATCCCGCAGCTAAAGCAAGCGTTCAGAAGGCAGATCTGAGCAGGTCACTACACTATGTTCAGCACTTTCGCAGCAGTATAAATTTTTGCAAGTTTAATTTAGATTTTTTTCTCGTAGTTCTTTTCTCTTTCCTTTTTTCCATTTGAATAGGGAGCTGGCTCTGGGCTTCTTTGCTTCGAGGAAGGTTTGTGGCGTGGCTCCCTGTATTTTTGTTTTTCCAAAAGTCCTATGGAAGAGATTCTGTGAGGTATTCTGGCAGCTTTGAGGACAGAGGGGCTGTCTATGAGAGAAACTTGGTGAGGAAATCCTGCCTCTCTCCCCCCCTTTCTGTCCTGGACAAAATAAAATACAATAAAAGACTCTGGAAGAGGCGACAGAGGTCTAGGGATTCCAAAATCCCCAGGGTACACGAGCCAGGCTCTATAGCAGAGAGCTGGAATCAAAGGGCTCAGGCCAAGGGAGCAGTGAGCAAGGCCAAAGCCAGTGGGCGGCGCAGTGTCGCTGTCGAGAGCAAAATGGTGCCCTGCGAGGAGTATGTGGCTCTGGAGTCGGAACGACTTGGATTCCAGTCCAGCTCTTCCACTTATCAACTCTCAAATAGCTATTTCCCCTCTTTGAGCTTCAACTTCCTCACAAGTAAACAGAGATAATGATTAAAAAAGAAAATGACTTTGTTGTAAGAAAGTTATGAGAGGGCCGGCCCGGTGGCTTAGCGGTTAAGTGCGCGCGTTCTGCTACTGGCGGCCCGGTTCGGATCCCGGGCGCGCACGAGGCACCGCTTCTCCGGCTGTGCGAGGCTGCATCCCACATGCAGCAACTAGAAGGATGTGCAGCTATGACATACAGCTATCTACTGGGGCTTTGGGGGGCAAAAAAAAGGAGGAGGATTGGCAATAGATGTTAGCTCAGAGCTGGTCTTCCTAAGCAAAAAGAGGAGGATTAGCATGGATGTTAGCTCAGGGCTGATCTTCCTCACAAAAAAAAAACAAAAAAGAAAGTTATGAGAAAAATACACAACTTGGTGCTTGGCATAGACTAGGCACTTAATAAATATGTCTCTTCCTCTATCAAGAACACAAACTGTGGTTTAAATAAATGTGAACATGGCTGTGTCTCACTGAGCGTGGCAGAGGAAAGTCCTGTTGGTACAGATCTTTCTCAGCAGAGATAAGCCATGAGGCCCTACTTAGATCTGTGCTGTTTTTCAGCAATTTTGTATTCAACCTTGTAAGGAGAGACTAAGGCACTCACCAGTTAAGTGAATCCACAAGAACACCTACAGCATGCATGCGTTGACTCTTCTTGATGTGAAATCTCCCACAATGTCATTTTTCTGAGCTCCTCTCTCAGATCTCCCAATCTTTGGGATTGGGTGCCCATTTATTTTAGGTCTTTATTATTGTCTGAGTCTCCCAATTTTTAGTACATTTTAGACGTGTAGGCATGAATTTTAATTGAAGCTTTAGCATTATTCATACACTATGGTTTCTTTTTATTATTATTTCAATTTGAAGGCTGCTCTATTTGTCATGCAAGCATAGAGTTGCTATACAGAATTTCTGTTGGCCAAATACAGCAATGCTTTGTATTTCCATGATTAGCATTCTGGTATTTAATAATCCCTTCATACTAAACTTCTGATACTATACAATGGTTTTATTTTTAAGAATTCATTTTCCACTTGTAATGGTTTTCAATATGGAATGCAAAATATTGATTTATTTAGTCTGAGACATTATGACCAAATTCTATACTTGTATTTTAAAAATAATTTAAACTCAACACTTTGATCAGATTCCAAAGCAATCATAATTAACTCATAAGGGTTGAACATCCAGAGTGTCTAAACTTGGAGTATGCAAAAGGCAATGATGCCATCAGCCTAATGAAATCATGGTAATTCACCAATGTATGGCTGGTTTCAATGCATACAATGAGATTTAGCAGAGCTACTCATAGGTCTCCTACCCACTTAAGTGTAGAGTACTGAAAAGTGTGATATCTGTACCTTAAATGGTCACATATTTGCAAATGGAGACAGCATTTTTTGATCTGTCGTATGCTTTATTCCAAAAAACCGACATTATAAATTGAATACAATAGAAAGAATTAGGTATACTCAGATTTTTTATTAAGTCTATTGAGACACCAGAAAGTTGTAACTAGCATTTATTTCTATGCTAAAACTGCATTAAAGTTGTGCGTGGCTTATCATTATTTTTATAAGAATTAAGCTGCTTTTGATTAATCAACCAAGAGTTGCTGTTCGATCCACCGAGTCTGTGAAGAGATTTTGGACATGGTCGAATGTGAAAGAATGCATTGTAATGACCAGAGACGCATTTCACTGCTGTTAGAGTCCTATCCTAACCAAAACCCTGTTGAAGAGCGTCTCCTCTCCAGGAAGAATTTCTGAAGCCTCCAGGATCACATGCTGTGGTTATTACTTCGGTAATGCCAAAAAGCGCTGGGTGGGAAGCCCTGTGGGTAGCCACCATGTATACAGAATCATGCTATGTATAACTGGAGGGCGTAGTCTCAGATTCCAGCTTCATAAGGTCATGAGCAGACTGAATCTCATGTTCTCAATGGTTGTATTCAGAAAGCCTAAGTTTCCAGCATTGGTCTCCAGCTGCTCTAGATAAAATGATACTTGCTTCCTGCGGATGATGACATAGAAGAAATTCAGGTGGATATTGAGATTGTTGAAGAATTTTGGGTTTTCTCAGAATGCATATGGTTTTTGTGTCCATTTTCCATCTCCCTTATTCCCTACAAGATACCTTCGTTAGGTAAAACAAAGTGTTCATGTCGTTATTCCTTATGACTGGGAGCCTATTTTCTTAGTTATTCTCTGGCCATTAGATTGGAACTGATGTATTAATTTAGCTAAATAAGCCAAAGATTGACTTCAGTAAAGACTTAGAAATAGCCGATATTTAAGTAAAACATTGCGCAAAGTAATTCTGCTTCTGTATTGTGTTTTGCTTTGTTTTGTGTCAACTTATCTAAGCTGGAATTATGTTTCCCAGAATTTCCTTCACTGCATAGTTCCAGGCTAGTGTGGGTCACAAGAGACATTTTGCACGTGATTTGGAAGGTGGACATAAGCAGCCGCCATGTTATTTTTACACTCAGATGATTGGTGCAGCTTACACATATGGTCCTGGATCTGCTGGCTCATCCTGTTGGCATGGGACAGCAGCTGGACATCCTCCGCTCCCAGCAGACTCGTCCTTCAGCTTCTATTCCTGCGCCAAGTGCATGTTTAGTTCCATGATGAAGAGTGCAGCTCCTCTTGTAGTTACCTACATCATCGAAGCTGGAGCCTTAGAGCCTGTGAGAGACCAACATGGGTTCCAGCTTGTCCTATGGATTCCAATTTGTCATTGCTCTCTCTCACTTCACAGCCATCTCTCTTTCCTGACCGCCTGCCCTGCTGGCCTCAGGCCCAGCAAGAGATGTGGAAACAACAGCAGAAAGTAAACTGCTTAGCCAGCTGCCACAATTGTGTGAGGTCTAATCTCTATAATAATCTCCTACTACATACATAACTTCCTAGTGGATTTGCTTCTCTGATCAAACCATGACAAAGTTAGGGTTTGTTTTGGTCACCGAGAGTGTGTAAGCCAGAATTTCTTTCCCTAGGAAAGTTCAGCTCACAAGGAGTTACAAACTAAGAACCTGTATTGATGCAATAAGTCTTCTAATAGGTGAACTGGCAGGAATTTAATAAGAATATGAATATAAAGAAGAAAATGGTTTACCAGTTTTGATGACTTTCAAGACTTCCTTTCCTATATATTTATAATCTTACTATGTCTGATAGTAGTTTTATGAAGGAATAATTCTATAGGAATAGAAATTCTTTACTGAGTCTGTGATAGATATATCCTTTTAAAACACAAAATAAGATACAGGCTAGAAAACCTGGGAAAAACATGCATTGCCCTTGATCTACGAGCTAACCTGATGGATTGCATTGGGTGATGTTGGGAGCTTGGATCTGGGAATCAGGCCAAATTGTATTCAGACATTATTGTTGTATAATTGTGGGCAGATCACTTCACCTTGGGTTTCCTAAATGTAAAATTCTGCTTATTCTAGAATTGTTGTGAGGGCTAACTGAAATAATCTATCAAGACCAAACAAGTGCACAGATGAATGCAGGATTCTCCATGCACTTCCATGTCCAATTGTTATCTATGCACATATCACCTCTTTTTTAATTTGAAAATGCCCTTGAGGGTGGGGCTGTGTCTTTTCTCATTATCATTCCTAGTACTGTGTGAGACGTTCAGTAACTGGCGTGTAGTTTATGTTCGATATTATTTGTACTACAAATAAATGAATGTCCAGAAGCACATCATTATTGTTGATGCAACATATCTAGATGTAGTGTTTATTATATCTTCTTTTCTGAGATTCAAAGTAGATAAAGCTGGTCACTATATTTGGAAAGGACATTTCATGGATGAATGTCTGAGAATCACTATGCTTAGTATAATGTTTAAGGTAAGGATTTCTCATTTGCAGATCCTAGAAGGCCTGACACATGCAGTTATGATTGTGCACCAGTGGATGTCACCCTTAGAACATACAAATATGTTCTCAGACCTTTGGGAATGCAAAGAAGACACTCCACAGATGTTTGCCTCTTTCCCCAGGGTAATGTGGGAAATATTGTTGGTCTCCAGATGTCACCCATCATCATGGAGCCCTCCACGCTGTATCTTCATCCAAGCATAGAAAGAGGAATTGTGGAATGCTTTGCAAAGCATGCTTTTATCTATAGGAATGGTGTTCATTGATTGATGGAATTTGGGGAATGCCTCTTAGTGAATTAATATCATTTAAAAATGTTTGGCTATAATAGTAGTTGCCTCTTTGAAGGAAAGTAGGAGATTCAGGCGTAGGATGGGAAGGAGATTTACTTTTCACTTCTGTATCTGCTGTTTGTGATTTTGTTTGTACTTTGCTAATAAATCACTCATTCGAAAGTATTAAACAATAACAAAATAATATTTGGCAAAATATTGATAGTGTACTCTCTGAATTGTTTGTTCTATTACTCATTGACTGAGGAAATTTCTATTTTAAAAAAAAAAAACAACACTTGATTATATTCTCTGCAATGTTATTGATTTCCATTCCTCAAACTGGTCTCTCATTCAGACATTAATTCATATTCATTTATTTAAATACTTATATGCACCTAACTACGTGTTATTTGCATTGTGCCATGTGCAAAGTCTTAGGCAGGAGGATGGCAAGAGGTAAGTCCTCTTTATTCTGACTTTTGGGGGAAGGGACTAGATAAGGCACTGCGGACCAGCGATACTGCACACAACACAAGATACCCCGCCACATGTGCAGAGAGTTGTGTGTTAGGCAAAAAACTGACAGAAGTCCACTATGGTTAAAATGGGGAAATGGAACTTCTCCAAATCTAATTGTTTTCAGTTCTGTCTATTGACCAAGTTGAACTTCAGGTTGAAGAAGAGAGAACATTGTCAAGATGAAATTACAATGTAAGGATGGATTGAGATACACATGACTACCTTAAATGAGTTCAAGTCTCTAGGACTGGACAGATTAAATCATGGGCTACTGACAGAACTGGCAAATGAAATCACCAAGTCGGCTTCAGAGATCTCTGTACCATTGTGAAGAAGTGGAGAGATGTTGGAAAGCTGAGCATAAGCAAAGATTGTTTTCATTTTCAAAAGGGTAAAGAAGATTCTGAAAATGTGAGGCCTTTGAACAGACAGCTGAATCTCCTTAACCCTACCTCACATTAGGGTGCAGTTGGACAACCTCAGGTTGAGGCTCCTCCTTGTGAGCTCTATATTAATTTCCTAGGAATGCCATAACAAAGTACCACAAACTGGTACACAAAGTACCTCAAAACAACAAAAATTCATTCTCTCACAGTTCTGGGGTCCTGAAGTCCAAAATCAAGGTGTCAGCAGGGCCATGCTCCCTCTGAAACCTGTAGGGGAGAATCCTTCCTTGCCTCTTTGTAGCTTCTGGTGGTGGCTGTCAATCCTTGACAACAGTTGTCTTGCAGCTGTACCACTCCAATCTCTGCTTCTGTCATCATTTGGCATTTTCCCTGTGTGTCTGTCTCTTCACATAATACTTTCCTCTTCTTATAGGGACACCAGTCATGTTAGATTAGACCCCACCCTAATGATCTCATGTTAACTTCATTGCATCTGCAAAGACCCTTTTCCCAAATAAGTTCACTTTCACAGGTCCCAGGCATTAGGACTCCGACATATCTTTTTGGGGGACAAAATTCAACCCATAATAAGCACCCTCTTTCTTCTTTTTACTTATCCTTTCATTATCTTATTCTGTTTCATATTCTATAGTCTATTCCTTATTCTACTCTATACTACATGTCCATGACCATAACCCTACCACCTCCAAACTCTTTCCTACATTTGTTTTCATTAGGATTATTTCCATTATCCAGACTCAGGTGACCAAAGTAAAATATGAAATTTATGAGTGTAACCAAAAGTGAAAAGATTGGGAAATGCTCTATTAAGTGGCATCCAGCCTAAGGTGGGACCTATACAATTTGGATTGACTTTATCCGTACCATTCATCCTTTCTGAACCTCAGCTTCCTCATGTGTAAAATGACCTCTAAACTTCCCAGCTTGAATAATATATGTGAAAAAACCGGGGTAGCCAACATTTCTGAAAGAGAGGTCTTTGATTGGGGGGGAGATTAGGACAGCCTGAAACAAGCCCTACTGTTTGGCATACTGGAGTCTGCAGATAAACTGTGGTACATCCTCATTTCTCTATTGGAGCAGATGTATCAACAGTTTCTCTCTCTTGTTTTTGGCTCAAACTTCAAGGTTTCCTCAAATCCAACGTCTGAAGCAACCTCCAAACAATGGACGAACTGTGGAATCAGCAGTTTGAAAGAGCCTACGAGGCAAACAGTTAAGTTCAATCTGTAGGTCTGGTCATTGTTTCTGTTGCATATCAAAGGATGCCTATTTTTCATCTCCCTACCATGTTGCCAAAGAGGTAATAATAATGAAGTGTTATGCTGTAAAGGAACAGCCCCACATCAAATGCATGTCCTTCTTTGATCCAGCTGAGCCAGATGATAGTTATTTTGCTGTCAAGAGAGCAATGACAAAAGGCCGGCCAATGCTGCAACATTTTAGCTGGGTGTGTGTCAATTGAGGACAGATGCACGTGCCAGTTCTAACTGGAGGCTAAAAAAGCCTAGCTTCATTTGTTCAGAATCCAGATGCAGCAACTGGTACTCAAAAGTCAGTTCATAGGAATGGAGCTCCTGAGGTGTGAGAAAGATTAAAGTGTCTTCATTTTTCACGTTTGTCTGTGGAATAATACCCTGAAGGCAGGAAGCTAAGTGGATGGATAGAAGTACTACTTCCTGTTCATTCTCATCTGCTTTGAATGAAAGCTAGTTTTTGTGCTACCTTGGGAAAAGGTCATGTATCACCTGCAGCAAGGACCCTGTCTGCCTTTTAATGACCAGATTCAGACTTTGCCAGAGAAGCAATGGTTGGGCAACCTCAAATTTTTGAGGGAATCCCATTTCTGAGCCTGATAGCCCTGGTTTTCTGGTGCCAGTAAGTCCACCTTGGCATCCTAGATTCCTTGCTAAGTGTCTGGTACATTCTCACTTAAGAGAGATGAGACTAAAATTCATTCAACTTCACCACCTAGAATAAGGGCTTTCACTCATTTTGCTTTAGGGAAAATAAATGAACTTTACAAAACAATCCATTCCTAAATTTCCTGTAACATTCTTCTGTTTGGGATGAGGACCAGCTTCCCAGGGTTGGGCTCATTGGTCTAGCTCTTCTGGATCTCTTAAAACAAATTCTGTTTCACACAGTCTGGAAATAAAGTCAAAATTTCTTAAAAGGATTTATGAGACCCTTCATATTTTGGCGTCTCTTTAATTCTCCAGCCTTTTAGCCACATTGAACTACTCACTCACCTCTGAGCCTCTACAAAACCGATGATCTCTTTAGAGATCTTTTTCTTTTTCCACTGACTCTTTTTCTTTTCCCTCCTTCCTAGCCACCGGGCTGTGGTTGTCCATTGTACAGTGGAGCAGAGGTTAAGAGCCAAAGGTAACCCTAGTTTTACATCCTGGCTCTGCCACTTACCACCCATATTAAGTTTGGGCAAGTTACCTCACTTTTTATGCCTCTGTTTCTTCCCTATTGGCTAGGGATAAATTACAGTACCTACCTCAAGGGATTGTTAAAGTATTCATTAACTAATTTAAGTAATATATGTAAAGCTGTGTCTGGCTGTGTCTGGCTCAGTAAAGGTTAGCTAATATTAACGTGATTCAGATTTTAGCTTAGCTATTACATTCCTCAGGGACCCTTAGTCCTGGTTTAGTGACTCTACATGCGTCCTAATTGTGCTTATCCTTATATCACTTATCACACAGTATTGTAATATGGGAAAGAATTCTACACTAAGATGAGCTAGAGCAGTCTTGTTTGTAGGTATTTAATACTATCACCACATAGTAATTATACTTCATCTTTTTTCACTCTCTCCTGTATTGAATATTCAAGTCTGTTAAAGAATGTCCCTTAAATTCCCAAGCCATGAACCCTCAAAGATACCACATAAAAAGTTTAGTTTTCAAAGGAGGACAAGACGAAAGCTATGTCTGTGAAACATCCTGTTCTTTCCCTACTGGGCCCACAGACCTTCTTTTCACATGCCAGTTCACTACAGTGAGTCAAGGAGGCTGTTTCATTTCTCTGGCATATTACACATTTTTTTACCAAGTTCCTCTATATCAAAAGGATAGGATGCCTTGTGGAGTTCATTATGATGGACTTCTACCTCTGTCAAGATCTGTTTCCAGCTCTGCCTCACACTTGGTGATAAATATTCAGATGTGTGTAATGCACAGACAGGCATATGTGTCTCATCTTTTACTACTTTGATGCATCTTTTACTACTGCTTCTAATACTATCGTCCATATCCTAGAAATGCCATGGGATGCACACAAAATCTAGTAAATCACTGTTTTCCAGGCACTGAACTTACTGAGATTCAAGAGCATGAGAGGCTTGACTGTGCCTGAACACATAAGAGGAACCCAGGAGAGAGGTGAAGGGTTCAGTCACTCTTCTGAATGTTTCCCCCCAGATATGGGGAAGTGAAGTTTTGTGTAGACCAAACATCTGGGAAAATTGAGAATTTTTCATTTGCCATGTGGATGTTTCTATGTACTGCCCCAATGTCTTTAATCTCATTTTGTCTCCTTCACATCAAAACAGCTGATCCGTTTAGTAACCATGCTTCTTCTCTCGCTAAATTTTTCATTTGGTCTTACTCTCTACTCCCAAGCTCCTGCCTGTTCCACTAAATTGTTAACTCTTTAAACAGTTCTGACACTGCAATCCACATGTAAGTGAGTATGAAGTGTTAAATGAATATAACAAACATAGTATAGCAGAAAATTAGCAGTTTAAATCCCATTAGTCATAACTTCAGGGATATTTGATTTTGGAGACAAACATGCCATCATAAAGAGCTTCTGAGCCACTTTCAAGTGTCTTTAAGTTAATACCCAATATAGAGAGTTTTTTTCTTCCACCTAAATCCAGGCAAATCAATAAAACTCTCCCCACTGACCACATATGTATGAGGCATATGTATATTCATCCGTATATTTATCAAACATTCATTCAGTCCTACTATATACCAGGCACTGTGCTAAGTGCAGGAGATACATTATTAACAAATGCATTGGTATGGACTCAGATGAATCATGTAGACTGATAACCGCCATATACTGTTGTTATAGACTGAATTGTGTTCCCCATAATTTGTATATTGAACCCCCAATACCTCAGAATGTGACTGTACTTAGATAGGGCCTTTAAAAAGGTGATTACATTAAAATCAGGCCATTAGGGCAGGCCTTAATCCAATCTGACTGGTGTCCTTGTAAAAAGAGGAATTTTGGACACACAAAGGAACACCAGGGGCATGCATTCACATGGAATGACCATGTGAAGAGGCAACAAGAGGATGGCTATCTGCAAGCAAATGAAAGAGGCCTTGGAAGAAACCAAACCTGCCAGCACCTTGGTCTTGGCCTTCTAGCCTCCAGAACTGTGAGAAAATAAATTTCTGTTGTTTAAGCCACCCAGCCTGTGGTATTTTGTTATGGCGGCCCTAGCAAACTAAGACAACTGTTGATAAGCACATGGTCCTATGTGAGTATAGAGGAGAGGAACCTGATTTAGTTGGGATTAGAGGTAGGTTTGCAAGAAAGACAGGAGAAGGTTATACCTCAGCTAAATGTTAAAGGGTATTTTTATAAGCAGCGTGTATGTTTTATAAAGGTGTTTTCCATCAGGCTTTCAGCATTGCAGAATCCATTCACATTGAATGAGAGTCCAAAAGTGTGTACATTTCCAGCATTTGCACGGGCCTTTGGTACGACAATGTATGAAAACAGAAATCTCTGGAACAGTTGTTATCAATCTCTTTAAAGGGATGTCCAATCTTGTTTTAAACTGATATTATACATAGAAAAGAGATTTAAAAATTCTCCCATTGAAGTGAGTATTGGGGTCTAGGGCCAACCATTTAGCCTTGCCTGCTAAAATAATTCATGAGTCATCTTTGGTTATTTCAGGGATCTAAGGAAATCTATTTATCTAGATAGAACAGGGCAGAAAACTTTCCATGCCAAGGATTGAACTCAGCTCAATTGTAGACAGAGACTAAAATCTCTTTCCAAGGAACAGATCATTTCTTATGTCAGAAATGACCTTTTCATGGATGCTTAGCACATCTAGGACAGTATGGGCCTCATCTGGCCTGGGATGTAGAGATGATTCAGAACAGAGAAACAAAAGAAGTACCAGAGGGAGAAAGAGCCATTCGCTGCCACTCGTGGGCCAAGGGTTTGGCCAATACCCTTTTCACTGACTGGTTTTGCCCTAGAATACGTTCCTAGAAGAGTGAGTTTGAGTAAAGCTTGAGAGTAAAGCTTGAAATGAGAAAGACCTTTCAGATATGTTAGAAGTGGGAGTGGGAGTTCCAGTTGGGGGAAATGTGTACCCCAGATGATTGAGAATGATTGAAGAGTGTGAAGAAACAATGGATTGGGATGTAAACTATCCTAGAGGTCATATGTATGTAGATCTTCAAAAGGAGACATAGACTACTGAGTAAATAAACCATCAATTAGCAGAAACCCTCAAAATCCATACTGGGGATTTGTCATATCAGTTCGCGGTATTGGCTATTTCTCTAGATTTTAGACCTTGGACATTTTACTGAGCATTCCTAGAATGTGTTTTCTTCTTCTCCTCTGGTTGTCTGGTTTTGCCCTGACCTTCACATTTTGTGTAAAGTCTGACTCCAAATGGCCTATGGATTCTGATGCCAAGTCTCCTTATAACCTTGAGTTATGTATTCATGTCCCTATTCTAATTTGATTACCAACTAGTTGCCTTGACCATCAGCTTTTCTGTAAATCTTATTCACTCCTCTACTTGGATCGCTCATATTTGTTGATTTCCAGTAGGCCTCATCTCTCCTCACTCCCAATTCACCCTTGAAGAGAAAGGATTGCTGATATGCATGGTCAAGTGCAAGGGTATTAATGGGCTTTGGTGCTAAGGAGGGGCACTTTTAATGGACTGAACAGAGAGTTAAAAGCTTGGGCTTCTATCTAGTGAGTTCTCTTTCTTTCTTTGAGCTTTCCCGCTTGAGGTTCACAATCTCCCTTGAATTCTGCAGTCCATCTCCCATGCAACTATGGGAGGCACACCTTCCCTGGAAAGGCCTAGGAAAAAGAAGCCAAAAATATCTCTTAGTCTGATTTTGGTAAGGGCTTTGACCCTCCTCATCGTGTAAGCAGAAATTGTCCCAGTTCAAAAGAAGCCTGTATTGTGAATGGGGCAAAACATTCAGCTAATAATAAAGAACACGCATTTGTCGTAACTTTGTATATCCCTTCATGTAAATCAATTGTGACTGAGTGACAAAGCTGGTTGAGGATCTTGACTACTGGCTTAATATCATGTCTACATCACTAGTAAATATTATTGCAGGTTCCAAGAAAGAGAGAGACAAATCCTAATAGAAAATGATTCTGCTACTGAGTGCACGCTGATGTGAAAGGAGGGAGAACAGACAAAGATGGAAGTAAGCTGATGCAGCTAGGATGTATCATGACCAGCATGAGGGTTGAAATGGTTGAAATGGGGAAGGAGGAGCTTATCCAGAAACTACTGTGAAGAACTTCAAAATTCCCAGGCTGTTCCTCTGAGAACAGAGAATTTGAAACAGAATCTTGGCAGAGTATGGTGATTGGGAAACTACAATCATGCTGACCAGTTCCATGTTCTAGTGCTGCTCCAGCTTGGCAGTGAGCTTTCTGACTCAGTGGAGAGGTGATTACACACTGAAAACTTGGCCTCAGCTTGTCCCCTCCAAGGACCCCTGGAACGCTGCAGTTCTTCAGCAGACTGGTCATCAAGGGTCACTTGACATTTTGAAAATGTGTTTTAGATACGCGGGCAAGTCTGTTGATACATTTTTTCAGTGTCCCTACAGAGCTGGAATGACCCATGGCCAATGGGACATATCAGGCACTGCCTCCACACATGGAACTGCTTTATTTGGGAGCCCGGGCCAAAGCATGATGAGTTCGTCTCCATCCTGCTGTCTGACTCAGAGGTGGAGGAAACTGGAAACATCAGGACAATGTGGATTACAAGCTTGAAAATCAGACACTCTGGGAGCCTGAAAACCAATAGGACGAGAACAAAGTAGCTCAGTGCACTAGGGCAGACTCCTAGCACCAGAAAATCATGTAGCAGCTAAGGACGTTGTCTATTGTTACCTGCAGAATGTCTGCAAAGAAAGCAAGCAATTGTACTATTGGGTCAAAGTGCATTGTTATTATTAGGGATATTCTTTATTTTATTTTATTGAGGTCATATTGGCTTTTAACATTGTGTAAATTTCAGGTGTACATTATTATATTTCAGTTTCTGTATAGACTGCATTGTGTTCATCACCAATAGTCTAGCTTTTGTCCGTCACTATACATATGTGACCCTTTACCCGTTTCTCCCACCCACCCCCCTCTTCCCCTTTGGTAACCACCAATTGTTTTCCTTATCTATGTGTTTGTTTGTTTATCTTCCACATATGAGTGAAATCATACGGTATTTGCTGAGTCACATTCCATTGTATACAAATACCACATCTTCTTTATCCATTTGTCCATTGATGGGCACCTAGGTTGCTTCCACATCTCGGCTATTGTGAATAATGCTCTGATGAACATAGGGGTACACATATCTTTTTGAATTATTGATTTCATGTTCTTTGGATAAATACCCAGTAATGCAATAGCTGGATCATGTGGTATTTCTATTTTTAATTTTTTAAGAAATCTCCATACTGCTTTACATAGTGGCTGCACCAGTTTGCATTCCCACCAGCAGTGTATGAGGATTCCCTTGTCTCCACATCCTCTCTGACACTTGTTATTTCTTGTCTTGTGAGGTGTGAGGTGATATCTCATTGTAGTTATTATTTGATTTCCCTAATAATTAGTGATGTTGAACATCTTTTCATGTGCCTGTGGCCATCTGTATATCTTCTTTGGAAAAATGTCTGTTCATTTAGGAACATTCTTAGGGTGGCTAGAACACAGAGCTTCTCCTCGGGCTTGAGTCAAATAACACCCCTCCCCACAAAACACACACACATCCATCTATGGGCACATTATTATTCTGTGAAATCAAGTAAAAATGGGCATAAGTCTTGAAGAAAAAAACAAGTCTCAGCAGGAGAGGGAGATATGAGAATAAGGTCTTCGTTACCAATTTTTCATTGCAGATAGCGAGCAGGAAGTTTGTGTGTTGGTTGAATGAACGTAAAATTATGGGGTTTATTTTGCTTTTTTTAAGGCAGTTGCTGGAGTCAGTCTTTTTTCCCTTCCACATGTCTTCTTACTAGGATCCATCATCCCTGCTCCCATCAACACCAATGCTACCTTCTTATCCTCACCCACCCAAAGCAACAAAAACAGGACCCAGAGCAAGCCCACTCTTCTACAGCTACTTCTTCAACTTGTAACTCATTTTATCTCTAGTGCCTAAATAATTCCGGGCACAGAGTAAGAAATGACAACATGAGAATAATAGCTAACAAGAAGTACTGTGTTAAAGGCTTAATAGGAAATGTATCTTTTGATTCTAAATAAGTAGAAGCAGGTATTATTAACACTCCCATTTTAAAGATGAGGACACTAAGGTTTAGAGAGATTAATTTGCCCAAGATTATGCTGTAGGAAGTGGAACTAGTTGTGAATTCAAGTCATCTGTCTCCAGAATCTACGCTTGCCACCATTTTTCTATGATTCAGGAAAGTTTTTACTCCCCCAAATTGATCTGCAGATTCAATATCATTTCTACCAAAATCTCACAGATTCTTTTGCAGAAATTGACAAGCTGATCCTAAAATTTATGTGGACATGAAGGGACTCAATATAGCCAAAATAACCATGAAAAGGAAGAAAAAATAAGAAGACGCACATTTTTTGTTTACAAAACTTATTATAAAGCTACAGTACTTAATTTTTGCTAAGTTGATTTTTGACAATGATGCCAAGGCAATTCAATGGAAAAGATTAGCCTTTTCAAAAATGGTGCTGGGAAAATTGGAGATCCATAGGCAGCAAGATGAATTTAAGCCTTTACCTTATATCATACACAAATATTAAATCAATGTATCATAAACCTAAATGTAAGAGCTAAAACTCTAAAGCTTTTAGAGGAAAACATAGGAAAAAATCATTGTGACCTTAGGTTAGACAAATATTTCTTAGCTGCAACACCAAATGCATAATCCACTAAGAAAAAAATTGATAAATTGGACTTAATAAAAATTAAAAATTTTGCACTTCAAAAGGCACTATTAAGAAAATAAAAAGATAAGCCACAGACTGGGAAAAATATTTGCAAATCAGATATCTGATAAAGAACTTGTGTTTAGAACATATAAAGAGCTCTTACAACACAACAATAAAGAGACAGCCCAATTCAAAATGGGCAAAATATTTGACTGGACATCTTGCCAAAGAAAATATTTATTTGGCCAATAAGTACATAAAAAAATGCTCAAAATTGTTAGTCAGTATGCACATTAAAATGAGATACCACTCCATCTCCACTAGAATAGGGAATAACAAGTGTTGGTGAGGATGTGGAGAAACTAGAATCTTCATATATTATTGATGACAACATAAATGGGGCAGCCTCTTTGAAAAGCAGTTTGGCAATTTCTTACAAATTTAAACATAAATTTAGTTAAGTCTTTGTGTGGACATCTCTTACCTAGATACCTAGGAGTAAAATTGCTAGGTCTTTGGGTATCCAAGGTATCTATGGAAGAGAAATGAAAATGTATATCCACACAAAGACTTACATGTGACTTTTCATAGCAGCATTATTCCGTAATAGGCACAATCTGGAAACTGAGGAATGGATAATAAAAGTGGTATATTCCCACAATGGAATACTATTCAGCAAAAAAAAGGAATGAAATATTGACAATATGGAAGAATCTCAAGAACATTATGCTAAATTGAAATAGCTAGATGCAAAAGACCACATGTTTTACAATTCCATTTACATGAAATATCTAGAAAAGACAAATCTATAAAGATAGAGAGAGATTAGTGGTTGTCTAGGCTTGGAGGTAAAATCAAGGAATGACTGCACATGGATATGAGGGATCTTTTTGGAGTGATGGAAACATTCTAAAATTAGATTGTTGTGATAGTTGTACAACTCTGTAAATTTACTAAACGTCATTGAATTTTACAGTTGAAATGGGTAAAATTTATGGTTTATCAATTATATATCTAAGAAAGCTGTTAAAAAGAAAAAAGAAAGGAGAAATAGTTTTCAAATGGGTAGATGAATAAATCTTCAGGCCTTTAACTTTTGCTTGCTTTTTTGGTTTATTTTTCATTTCTTGGTTTCACTTCTTTCTTTTTCTGGCCTAGAGTCCATCATCCATTTCTTGAGACATCACTCTCAGTAGAACCATCAGCTCCACTGCCCCAAGTTTCCTGCACTTTACTACTCAGCAAAACTTGGATTATGGACAGATTGAAACATCTACATTCTCCACTCCATTCCAGCTGCTGACAGACAGTTACGTACTCTTGTCGATAAATATTCAAGTTATCTGATCCTGAATATGCTCTTAGCAACGTTTGTCAATTTTAGCACAGATCTCTTATGGAGTCTTTTTCTGATTCTTCTCAGAGGCTATTCCACAACTTGACTCTTCTTCTCAAAACCCCAATTCCAACTTTCCACCTGTTTTAACATCTATTTCACAGAAAAAGCAGAAGCTATCTAGTGTGGACTCTCAACTTCTTGTCCTCATAATGACAATGATATATTCATTTGTAACAACCATTGTCACCCCACACATCCCAACTTGAGCTTGACAGTGTCCCTCCTCTCTTCAAACCCTGTAAACCCTTAACTCTGTATCAAAATATCTGTGTGCTTTTTTGTTTGTTTTTGCATGCAGACCATTAGGTACTGGCAGAATATGGAGAGAGTGACACAAATGAATGCATTGGAGCCAGAAATGTTTATGATTTTCAATATTAGCTGGACTTCTCTCACTACTAAGTAACCCTTCAAATTTACTCCATCTCCTATTTTCCACAAGAGCTGTCATAAATATTTATCCCCATCGTTACCCCTAAACCCCTCAGTAGATGGCTTTATTTCTCTCACACCCTTGGAAACTTAACTACAGCCTCATCCATCCTTCATTTTTTCTGCCATTCATTCCTGTTATGGACTGAATTGTGTTTCCCCAAAATTTATATGTTGAAGCTCCAACACTCAATCTGACTGTTTTTGGAGAAAGGACATTTAGAGAGGTAATTAAAGTAATTAAGGATTAGAGAGTGGATCTCTAATCCAATAGGACTGGTGCCTTTATGGGAGAGGAAGAACATCAGGGATGCATGCTCAGAGGACAGGCCATGTGAGGACACAGTGAGAAGGTGGCCATCTGCAAGCCAAGGAGACAGGCCTCAGAAGAAACCAAATTTAGCAACACCTTGGTCTTGGACTTCAGCCTCCCGGACTATGAGAAAATAAATTTCTGTTGTTTAAGCTACCCAGACTGTGCTATTTTGTTGTGGCAGTCTGCTCAGACTAAGACGACTCCTCTTGTTCATCTATAGTACCCTCTGCTATGCTTTGGATTCCAGTCTTTCCAGGTCTTCAAGGACTTTATCACATTTTCTCTTGTCTTTATCTTTAATCTCCCTATAGCTTTTGGCTCTTTCCCATATTAAAGACAAAACAACCTTGATCCAGTGTTTTCTTCTATTATCAGATAGCTTCTCTTTCTTTCACAGCTTTTGGAAAAAGGAATCCCCTCTAATTCTTCAGAGAACCCACTTCCCACTCTCTCAGCCCCTTAGGGCCAAGATTCCTTTTCTTTTTTTTGTAGTAGCAGAGCATGGAGCTTGGCCAAAACATTACATTTCTTTGCTTCCCTTGCAGCTATTAAGTTCTGGCCCCACGAGATATAAGGGAAAACAATGTGTGAAGACTTCTGAGAAATTTTCTTAAAGAGAAGCAGTGTGTGTCCTTTTCCCCTTTTTCCTTCTTACTGTCTGAAATGTGGACTCTTATCTGCTTTCCCCAGGTAGATTTAGGACTACGTTCCCCTATCTTTCCACTGCACTTGCACAGATTTTCATTATAATTATCATATTGAATTACAGTTTATTTTTATATATGAATTCTCACTGGACTACTAGTGTCTTTTCATTTTTGAATTCCTCATGTGGATCAGTGAGCCCAGCACATAGTAGACATTCAATATACACTTTCTGAATAAATAAATATATGAAAGATTTCTGTGGGCAGCTTTGAATTTAATAACAAACCTTGGGCTTCTTTTATCTAAATTTAGTCAGTCAGTCAACCAGTCATCCTTGTACCCAGTGTGTGGGGCATATATTAGTTATAATGTCCTGTGCTAAGAGCAGTGCAGGATAAGAGAGGCATCAGATCCAGAGCTATTGCTGTATAGTAGACAAGGGGATGCATGGGCCAGGCACCCATAATACAAAGTACAAGGTGAGAAGTGACATATTATAGGTACAGAGAAAGACTGTGTGAGTTCAGAGGCAGAAGAGAGGTCTTTTGTTTAAAGGATCAGGGAAGACTGGTTGAGGATCTGGCATTAAACAGGACTTTGAAGGTGGGTGAAAACTGAGTATGTGGAGTTGAAAAGGAGAGCATTCCAATAGGTGAAAATAGAAGAAAAACTGAATTGTGGGAAGTGTGTGGTGCCATTACATGGAAAACAGGGCACATATAAGGATGTGCTCACACTGCAAAGGTAAATTGGGGTCCAGTTATAGGGAAACCCGGGTTCACCTCCAGTGAGGTGAGGAGCCACTGTAGATAATCTTTTGTGAGGGCAAGGATGTCTCAGGTCTTGAGAACTTCCAGATAAATAACCAATCAGTTAAATTGTTAGTCTTTTTGGGCCGGCCCTGTGGCTTGGTGGTTAAGTGCGTGCGCTGCGATGCTGGTGGCCCGGGTTCGGATCCCGGGTGTGCATCGAGGCACCACTTCTCCGTCCATCCTGAGGCCGAGTCCCACATACAGCAACTAGAAGGATGTGCAGCTATGACATACAACTATCTACTGGGGCTTTGGGGGGAAAAAATAAAATAAATAAAATCTTTAAAAAAAAAAAAATTGTTAGTCTTTTTGATTTTAGTTGACCTAATCATGATTTTAAAACCTCAACTTTTCATACAGGAAAGGGGGAGTGCTATATTTTCTTAGTGGCATCAAGTAGCATTTTTGCTGATTCACGGGAGGAGGTCAGCTAGTATTCATGAATTGTCGGGCCAGAACCCCAGACTGCTCGTAGCTGAATTCCAACTGATGATTTTCAAGGATGAACAATAACTGCAACTACAGGAATCTCCAGTGCTGAGGTCCCAGTTTAGTGCGAGACTTGAACATACTTTCGTCAAAGGAGCAACCCGAGGAGTTGTTACAGTTCATGTTCACACTGCAGTTATAATGCTTGGATCTAAGCAGATGTTTCTGAAGAGACTGAGAGGAATTTCCTTATTCAGAATATTGGCAAGTGATATGGCTTTGTAGTTAGGTGGGCCTGGGTCCAAATCCTAGCTCTGCATCTCCAACTAGTAATGAGACTCTCAACATATTATCTAATTTCTTCGAGCTTCAGCATCCTTCTCTATGAAACAGTGGCTTACAATTTCTGGTCACGGTGTTGTGCAGTGCTTCTCAAACTACCTGTGGTAAAGGATCACTTTTTTGTTTTTTGGCACTTTTTTTTTTTTAGTTTCAATCCATTGTAGATGATTATTTTAAAAAATACAATAAAAATGAATTACAGATGGTCTCCAACTTATGATGGTTTGATTCATGATTTTTCGACTTTATGATGGTGTGAAAGCAATGCACGTTCAGTAGAAACTGTACTTTGTTGTTTTTTTTTGTGAGGAAGATCAGCCCTGAGCTAACATCTGCCAATCCTCCTCTTTTTTTGCTGACGAAGACTGGCCCTGTGCTAACATCCATGCCCATCTTCCTCTACTTTATACAGGACCCTGCCACAGCATGGCTTGACAAGCGGTGCGTTGGTGCACACCTGGGATCCGAACCTGTGAACCCCGGGCCGCCATAGCGGAGCGCGTGCACTTAACTGCTACACCACCAGGCTGGCCCCAGAAACTGTGCTTTGAATTTTGAATTTTGATCTTTTCCTGGGCTAGTGATATGCGGTACAATGATCTCCGGTGATGCTGGCCATGGCAGCGAGCCACAGCTCTCAGTCAGCCACGTGATCACGAGGGTAAACATCTGATGCATTTCCACCATTCTGTGTTCATACTACCATTCTGTTTTTCACTTTCAGTACAGTATTCAATAAATTATATGAGATAGTCAACACTTTATTATAAAATATACTTTGTGTTAGATGATTCTGCCCAACTGCAGGCTAATCTAAGTGTTCTGAGCACGTTTAAGGTAGGCTAGGCCAAGCTGTGATGTTTGGTAGGTTAGGTGTATTACATTCATTTTCGACTTATGATATTTTCAACTTATGATAGGTTTATCAGGACGTAACCCCATCATAAGTAGAGGAAGATCTGTACTAGAAACATAAAATTAAAAAAATTTCATAAAATACAAGCTCCATTTTTTTTTGTGTGTTAGTGGATTCCATAAATACAAATCTGGTTGTAGGTCTAAAAGAAATGAACGGTGATGGGGGTAGGTCTTGAGGAGGCTCAGAGTCTCTTGCAAGGGCTTCAGGAGAGGCCATTACAGCTTACTTAGATAAAGAAGACTAGCTACCTCAGACAGAGAGGAAGGACTGCTTCTGTTGGCAAAGAAGACATCAGATTTAGGGTTCAAGGTTTCCAGCTTCATCAAAATCTGCTCATATGTCTCTATTCCAAGTTTTAGGAGGACACTTCTTTTCAATTAGTTCTCTAACTTTAACATAAGAGAACCTGCGAGATCGGGAATTAAATTTGTATTGTAATCCAGCCACTCTCAGAATTAGACCTTTGGTTTGGTTTTCAGAAAACTTAGCTCTGTAGTTACAGGCGATAAGGGTTTCTTTTGGGTTGTCATTCAACTTTCTATCCTTTTTGCAGAACTTCAGCTGGGAATTTAAAGCCCTGAACTCATTCTTTTCTTTCTCCACATTCTCCAGTGCACTTAGAAGCAAGCAAGCAACATACGCTCCATTCTCACTAAAACGATTTGTGGGAGTAAATACTTGATTGTTCAAAGCCTCGCCTTCCATAGGTGCTTGATTAGACATGTCTATTGACAATAACGTAAGTGCAATTTTGGCACTGCAACCCATGAACTATCAGTGTCCACTTTGCCTCTTGAGACAGTTTATTAATGCCATTAAATCTGACTAGATCATAGAACAAGTTAAAGATAACTCAGAACCGATTCAGAGAATCCATTTAAAGCCTATTTCAGTCAGGTTCTATCACAGATATTTAACCACTAGGAAGTTGTGTGTGTGTGTGTGTGTGTGTGTGTGTGTGTGTTTCACCTTATGCAATTTGAGGAGTGATTTAATATCACTATAAAGTCTCTATAAAGCATTGCCTCTGAGGTGGGAGTTTGATGTCAGCCAAGCAGGGAGTTGGGAAGGTGGATGCTCAGTGGGGGAAAGTAAGGACAAATGGAAATCCACAAATATGAGTTCGAACCCATGAGGACAGACTGGAACATGTGTTGGTCTCTGATCATCTTCACTTCTCCACTTCGATGATATGGGTCTTTTGCAGGAAAAGTTGGGGTTCTTTGTCACGGAGATAAACACATATCTGGCCCAGCGGTTGCAGAAGAAGAGCCATTGGGAAGTGGAATACCTGTTCCACACCAATGACTGTCCCACTCCAACAAGGGGGGCCAGCTGACAGTGACAAGGTCCATGTAGTGCAACAGCACCTGGTGTCCCTGAACTGACATTCCCAGCATAAAAGCAATGTGGCTGCATCTTCACTTCTGCCTCCCAAGTCTTGTGTGAAATGTCTCTTGTGGCCCACACTTTGAACTGTGCAGAAAGAGGAAATGTAGTTTCAGCTTATCTAAGCTGACACAGGGGAGAAACCAGATCTTATAAGACCTTTAGGCTATGAAAGAAAAGAGGAATGGAAAGTCATCAATGGAGTGACATGATCTGATGATTTTTTAAAAGATCAATCTGGTAGAAAGTGGGATAGAGCAGAGCAGGAGCAGAGAAGGAACTGGAACTGGCTAGGAGTGTATTGTGTGAGATGATGGTGGCCTTGCTTAGTGTCTTAGTCAGTTCTGGCTGCTTTAACAGAAATATCATAGCCTTATAAACAACAGAACTTTATTTCTCACAGTTCTGGAGTCCAGGAAGTCCAAGATCAAGGCAGTGGCAGATTTAGCGTCTGGTAAGGGCCTGCTTCTTGGTTCATAGGGGCTGTTTTTTTGCTGTGTCTTCTCATGGTGGAAGGGGCTAGGGATCTCTCTGGGGTCTCTTTTAAAAGGTCACAAATCCTATTCATGAGGGCAGAGCCATCATGACCTAATCACCTCCAAAGACCTCACCTTTAAATACCATCACATTGGGGATTAGGTTTCAACATACGAATTTTGGGGAGACACAAACATTCAGTCTATAGCACCTAGGATGGTGGCAGTAGAGATGGAGAGTTATAGTATGATGAACTCAATTTGGGGCTTTTGCGTGAGTGAGAACTTATCAATGAATCCCAGGGTTTCAGCTGGAGTAACAGTTGAACGGTATTGCCATTAACTTAGTTGGGAAAGACTAGGGGAGGAAAAGGTTTGGAGGGTTATGCCCCAGGCATGAATTTTTCAGCTGAAAATATAGACCATCCAACAAACAAGGGCTTGAATAAGTAAGGAGTTTATTGGCCTCATACAACCAGAAGTTATTCCAGTGCTCACAGAGTGGTTCAACAATGTCACATAAGGTCCCAGCTCTTTCCTTCTTTCTCCATCCTTAGTATGTAGGTCTTCATCCTCAGAGTTGTTGTCTCATTGTTGCAAGATGGCTGCCACATCTCTGTCCACATTCTGAATGTGGAAAGATGGCAAAGGGCAAAAGGCCACACTGGCATGCCACTGAGACCTGCCCTTTTAAATTTTCCAAAAACCCCATCAAGTAACTTCTGCTTATATCTCATTGTACAGAATGGAGTCACATGACCACTGTAACTAGAAGGCTGCTAGGGAGTAGGAAATATGTAGACAGGGTTTAGGTTCACCATATGTTCGATTATAAGTTTGAGTTGCTGTGAGACAGCCAAGAGAAAATATCAAGTAGCCAGTTGGACAAATGGGTCTCTGTCTTGGAAGCGAGTGTCATATCTTTGTTCTACCTGGCTCACTCAGATGGACTGAAATGTAAAATGTAAGTTCTGGTGAGTGTGTTATTATCTAGCCCTGCAAAACATGTTCCTGTGTGCAGGGGTGTGTCTATGAAGGGAGTGCAGGGTTTCACCATGATTGCTAACACAACAACAGCTAAGTCTGCATGCTGGGTTAATGTAAAGAATGAGAATGGGTTATAGACATGGGGCAGGATTGCACATATAGAGGCAGAATCCTGTTACAAAACTGATTAGAGCCATTGCCTATGTACTGTACTCTGAGCATAGACTGGGCTGAATGATGAGCAGAATTATACTCATTGCGTAGATCAGAGGTAAGCTATGTCCCCCAGGCCAAATCCAGACTGATTTTGTCAATAAAGTGATATTAGAACATGTGTACTTATTGTCTATGGCTGCTTTCGTGCTAAAACAGCAGAGTTGAGTAGTAGCAAGAGAAACCATATGGCCTACGGACCCTAAAATATTCACTCTTTCCTTTTACAGAAAAAAAGTTTGCTGACCACTGGTGTAGATCATACTTCTTTTTATGTTAACATCAGATTAATTAATTATATTGTAGGTAGACTTCATAATGACATCTAAGGGATTCTATATATTTGAGTCTAACAATATTGCCTATTATATTTCTCACCTACCCACCTTGGTTTCCTTCTTTTGGAGACCTCTTCTCTTCTACTAGTCATCCTATCTGGGATATGTGTGGAATTTGCAGGCTCGGAGGACTGTAATAGCAACATACAAGATGAGGACTTGCTCCTTACATCCTTGCTAGATGCCACGGAGGGTTTCAACACCCTGCGCTGTCATCCTAAGGGAACGTTCAGCTTTGATAATTGATATTATTGCCTAACTCTTCTCAAACACTAGGGTGATTATGGGAAATTTTGTCAAAAGTACTTGGTTAAAGATTCTGGATGGACCTTCTGGCTCCATATAGGAATTCCCAAATCAAATATTATAGTAACCAGAAGTCTATTCCTACTAATGACTGTGCAGCAGCTCATGGCTGGTCACTGCCTTGTCATTCTCTATGCTTGCAGAATATCAGACAGAAGAAATGAGCAAAATGAATGTAGTTTAATTTTAGAAAGAAGCTCAATGGTCAGGGTCATGTGCTGGAATTGTTTACCAAAGTAGGCTGTAAAGTGTCTTTTCTAAGGACTGAGGAGTCAAGCAGATGTCTTGACTGCACAAAAATCAGCATTTCTTCAAGTGTTCAGGGAGATATTACAATAAATTGGAAGAAAAATATTTGTGATTAAATATTTTGGAAAATGCTGACTTGAACAAATCAAATCTGTTTACTACTGAACTTCTAAGATCCTTTAAGTGTCAGAGTTCATAGTAAATATTCAATAGGAGGACATGTTATACAGTGTTTCCCAAACTTGTTTCACCGTGGAACCCAGTTGACTCAATGTATCATAACTGAACTATTGTTCCATAGAATATTCTTTTGCAAATACTGATTTAGACAATCACTTGCCTGACTGCCAGGCTGTGGACAAGATGATTTTTCTAGGTTTCTTTGAATAACGTGATTCTAGGTAAAGTTCTTCAATCATAGGCCATGATTAGGCCTTCACTAGTTTATTATTATCACAGGCAGGAGATGAATTCACTTGAGACGAGACATAAAGAAACTGTTTAGGTAAGGGAGAAAACCGTCATGCAATAGAGAGGGAGTCAATAAAGATTTGGAGTCATAAGAGGTAGAAGGTATGACATTTCTGCCACTAATTAGCTGTGTTGTCTTAAGGAAGTTACATAAGTTATCTGAATCCTAGGATCTCGACCTATGAAACGTGAATAATAAGACTACCTATCTGAAAAGCTGTTGTTGATTAAATCAAGAAACGTATGACATACACACACACGTGTGTGTGACTATGAACTTTAATATCTGTTATAGCTGTAACAGGAAACAAATTTTAGTTTTTAAAAAAGTTAACAAAAAGGATGTGAAAATTTTATTTAGGCTGGTTTGCTGTAACATTGTTTTTTGTTTTATAAAATAATTTCATAAAAGAGTCCATCAAGAAATTATGTAGAAAATACAAACTAAGGTAATATATATACACTTCATAAAAATAGAATACATCTTGGCAATTGCTTCTAGAGTCTGTTACCACCATGTACAGTGTATTGACGTTTAACATTTATGCTAATTTGAACATACAAGATTTTTAAGAAAAAACAAAGAAAATTGACCCATTGGTATTTTAAAAAAATTATTTCCAATTGATAGGAAAATTAAAAAACGTTGGACTGTAAAAGATATGGAGCTAACTGAATGGAAGGTTATATAAAAATGATAGGGCAAAGAGCCATGCCATGAACAACCATCCGAGGACAAAGTAATATTTTTTTTCTATTATCATAAGTCGTTCCAGCTGATTTTACAAAATCATTGAAAATAATATCCTTATTTTGGATGTTCAATCAACGTGAGCACCATTTGGCATCACACTAACCTTCTAGAAGCCGTACTATATTTCTAAAATGAGTGGTGTTGCTTTTTTTCCTCAAAGTGAAAATAGGTGTATAAGTTCTATTATAAAGTATCAATACTTTTTTAAAAAGCATCTTCATAAGTTACTTAATAAGTTTTGACCAAAACACATAGCAACCAGTTTTATTATTTTAAAAATGGTCAAATGCTAAAATATCTACTTGGCTTTGAATTATTATTATAGTTATTTTTGGTTCTTTTTTTTAAGGAAAATAATAACTACTATGCTACTATAAAACATCATTGACGTGTCCTGTTAGATGTTCAGAATAATCTTTGGAAAGTAACTGCTCCAGTGTAATAAATAAAGAAAATAATAAGGACTTTTCTAGACCTTACCAAAAGATATGACCATGGTGGGATCATGAAAATATCTCAGCAGTCCCAAGGAAGGCACGCAAAACAGCACAGCACCATTTTCAAGTTACCACGATTGCAACTGTTCAGGAGAGGGTAATCTGGAAGGGGACTTGATTCCCATGATTAATGCAATTTAAATATGTGGATTAGGCTTTGGAGAACTTCTTAGTATGGATAGGCAGACACAGCTATATATACTATGAATGTGGTCTGATATTCAATGGTCCCATTGGCACTGTAGGATAAGGCTCGAACCCTCATGCGGTAGGTCTCCGGTTCTCGTAGTGGTCGTGTTGTGTACACCACTCCTTTCAAGTTTTCATCCCTTAAGGCAAAAGGAACAGTCTGTTCCTCATCTACCATGAGGAAAGTTGTCCTGGGATGCATCACTCCATCCTGCGTGTATGCAACCAGCCGGATTAAATCTTGATTTGCAGCTATTCCAAATGGGAGGGAGACAAATTTGTATTCCAAGGCATATGGGCTCAAGGCACATTCCAAATCATTGGGTGGACAATTCTTGAGGCAGAACCTAAGGACAACAAACACACAAACCACATATAGTTATCTGGCTTGGAAGCAGGAGAAGGCATGATGCAGGAGATCATGATCCATGACAACGTTTAGGCATTAGAGGCAGGAGACAGTCCGACTGCAGGAACAATAAGGCTCACCCCATGCTCTACGTCACTAACTCAAACCAGACACCAGATGGCTATGAGAGGATGCTGGTCTAGAGTCAAATAGCTATCTCTCAGCTCCATTAAAATCAGAAGCTTTTGAACCGCTGAAGTAAAGAAGTATGAGTACCACAAGAGTTTCTGTAAAATGAAAAGTCAGTTCTGGAAATAGAATCATCTGCACATATATTGGAAACAAATACTTCTTAAAGAGAGGAATACAAGCAATTTTAAAATGTTAACTCCTATTCTAAGACTGTTTGAAAGCTGACATAGAATATATTGATATTTGGTTTATTTTTCTAAACATAATAAAATGTCAATTAGGATTCCTGGGGGGAAAAAAATACTTCCCTTTCTATTTGTCTTCCACATTATTTTTGATTAAAAATACTGTATTTTCTTATTCCAGAGCCCAGATTGGCTGTTTCTGAGTCATCATGACTTTTAAATTGTCTGCCAGAAATCACTGGTAATAAAGAGTAAGATTTAAAAAATGCACAAAGGACTATTTTCTAAAGTTATGGATTCTTCAGTCATAGTATTTTTTAGAAGTTTCATAAGTCTACATTTTTAATCTTCTCTCTCCCCTTCCTATTTCCCTAAGACCAATTACGAATAGGTTTTTGGTGGATCCTGAGCAGCCCACACTTGATCATGTTACAGTAACCTGGTGGCCACTGCTGAGAGGAAAAGCAGTGTGAGCTCTAGCCAGTATGTGGCTTCTGAACCACCTTCTTATTAGCAGGTCCTACTCACAATGACCATTATCTCTGTTTTTAAGCATCATGTTAACTGGGTACCTGAACAGAGTACAACATTTCTGTAAGGGGAGGGAGAAAATAGAAGAGTAATTTATGCAGAACTGAGAGAGAAGACAGTGTTTCAGATAGTAGGAAATGTAGACAAGACGATGTATGAATGGGCAGACTATTGACTCATCCCTGCTCATCTCTGTTCTCTCATAGAGTCA
The DNA here is from genome assembly GCF_057802395.1 of Ceratotherium simum simum. NCBI lineage: Eukaryota > Metazoa > Chordata > Mammalia > Perissodactyla > Rhinocerotidae > Ceratotherium > Ceratotherium simum. Next base: position 20,967,595 of record NC_141901.1, on the reverse strand, counting down.
CAGTGAGTCATCACAGTAACAGCCAAGGCTCTTCTTGGAGTGCTTTAAGCCCTGAAAGCCCTTAAAACTGTGAGGCAACACAAACAGAAACTAGAAAATTTCAAAGAAAGGCAGGCTCTATCACCTTACAAAATGCTCACTGCTGAAGCAGAACTCTAGATGTTGCATGGTGGATTATGTACTGGGGAGACTGTTCCGGGAAACCTTGGCAGCCAGAAGTGATAGTTTAGGCTGCAGGGGCTGCTGCACGATGAGCTCATTTCTTGCCCATTCACGAAGAAGGAACACACTGTAACTACACATCTCCCTGGGGTCACCGACTTCCTGTGAGTTAAACATGACTACAGACAGGGTTTGTTGGTCAAGAGGAGAGAGGAAGGATTTTCAAAAACATGTCTGAGAAGAGAAGGCAAGACATACCCTGAAACAGCATCCCGTTGGTAGTTGGGTGGACAGGGTGTATCGAGGCACTGGTAGCTTCCTCTCATGTTGAAGCACATGCGGTTTGGCCCACAGTGCACATTCTGCTCCAGACACTCATCAATATCTGCCAACAGCACAAGGAACGTGCAGCATCAGCAACGCGGGTCAGAACAGGCCATCAGAGCAGGTGTTGTGGACATTCGCCTAAATTTCGTTGGCTAGCCTTCTCTTCCCCATGAATGAACTCAGTAGCTGTACCTAACATCTTCAACCACAAAGTGAGGAGGGATCCTGATACACAGCGTGCTATTTCCCAGATTGCTTTGAGGATAAGTTGTTGTTGTTTTTAACAAATGTGTGAGGACATAGAAAAATAAGAGCTATAAAGTAGAAGGGAAGCTATTAAGAACTCTCCAGTATTTTTAATATTTGGAAAATAGAGTGCATTTGAGTTTTGAAAAGCAAATAATACTTTAACTTCACTAAAAACAAGCTAAAAATTTAAAAGGCTCTTGTGAACCTTTCTGTAAAGTGAAGAATCTCTTTAAAATGTGAGTGATCCTTCCCTAGTATTTTGTTTTATAAGTTCAAATTGTTGAGTGGGAGGTAGTGTAGCGGAAATGAAAGGAGTCAAGTTATAAATTCAGAGAGCTTGTACAGGTCAGTTAGATCTTGTGGAGAAAGACAGAAAAAAGAAAAAAATAGGATCAAATGAATGACCCAAGAACCACAATCCAAGTTTGATGAAATCTGAACTGTGCAGAATCCATCCTCAGTTGTTATGGAGGGGAGATGCTCTCCCCAGGGTAATGGCTCTCTCTAGGGTAATATGCAATTGAAATGCTCTTTATTTTCTTGTTTTCTACACAAATTTGTTAAATAAAAACACACAAATCACTAAAATTAAGAACCTTCAAGATGAAGCTAAATAAAACTTCTTTGAGCTTTCTGAAAATGAGTGTTTTTGAGCCATGGTTCTTAACTTGGGGTCCATATTTGAGCATCAGGGGATCTGTGAATGAAAATGTTTTTGTGTGTGAGTGTGTGTGTGTGCGAGAAAGAGAGAGGCAGAGACAGAGACAGAGTGAGACTGAGATCCATTGATGGATTTTCTGGAAAGAGGGTCCATAGAGTCCAAAATTTTTAAGGGATTTTGAGATCCCAAAGTTAAGAATCATATTTTAGAGCAACAATTTCAAACTGTGGTGTCTGCATTCCCTTGTGGTGCATGAAAGTTTTCCAGCAGTACAAGAGAAGGCAAATACTTCAGGGAATCAATTTCCATCCAGATCCTCAGTAGCCATAAGTTCTTCTCCTAAAATCATTCTACCTGAGAACTTCCTGTGGCCTGGAGTTATCCTTTCCCCTCTCCCCTCTTACATTCTTCTCCTTTACAAAAGAAAGGTTTCCACTAATCCCTAGTCTATGATACCTGGGTGTGAAACGCTTCAAGGTACATAGGAAGGTGAGAACACTGCTAATGCATATTGATGGTGGCAGGCCTTATTTCATCCTGGCTATAAACCAATGGTCTCAGCTCTCTATTTTAAATTAGATTTCAGAAGTGAGCTGGTTGTTATGGGAATATCTACTAACACTTTTACTGAACAGAAAAATCACCCTAGACTTTTTCTGATAGTCAATCCGGTTAGTTTAACAATGAGCACAGACTTTCAAATTATATAGTGGTCATTCTCCATTCACTGAGTGAGTTAAGTCTGCAGCTCCAAAGTTTTGACAAAAATATATTTAAAGCACATGCATATCAAATAACAACGCCAGAATTCACATCCTTTGCAACTATTTTAAACATGATAGGAAATGTTACAGGTCAATTTTAAAAAGAATGAGTGAAATATAAGGTTTTCAAAATTTTTTTTGGAAGGGTGGGTATGTGTACGTGTAATGGGTATGTGTAATGGGTATGCGTAACTATTATGTCATTTCATACTTGTAAGTGACTTGGTATCTGCATAATGGTATTTATATTGGACTTTGGTTAAAGTTGTGAAGTTCTTTTGTGAACTCTTAAATAACTTGAAATATTTATATAAAAAAAGAGAAAAAATGGGGCTGCCCCATGGTGTAGTTAGTGGTTAAGTTTGGCGCACTCCTCTTTGGCGGCCCGGGTTCGCAGGTTCGGATCCCAGGCACAGACCTACACCGCTCATCAGCCATGCTGTGGTGGTGACCCACATACGAAATAGGGGAAGATTGGCACAGATGTTAGCTCAGGGCAAATTTTCAAGCAAAAAAAGAGGAAGATTGGCAATGAATGTTAGCTCAGGGCAAAACATCCTCAGCAACAGAGAAAAAAAGAGAAAGGATAAGAAATTCCAAGAAACAGTATATTAATCATGGACAATACATGTCAAATTTTATTTCTGAATTAATTACCATTTGCGTTTCTGACTCAAAAATGAACATTTTAGGGGCCGGCCTGGTGGCATAGCGGTTAAGTGTGCATGCTCTGCTGTGGTGGCCCACGGTTCACAGGTTTGGATCCCGGGCGCACACCGACGCACTGCTTGTCAAGCCATGCTGTGGCAGCATCCCATATAAAGTAGAGGAAGATGGGCACAGATGTTAGCCCAGGGCCAATCTTCCTCAGAGAAAAAAAGAGGATTGGCGATGGATGTTAGCTCAGGGCTGATCTTCCTCACAAAAAAAATAAAAAAAAAAATAAAGTAAAAAAATAAATTAAATGAACATTTTAGATTTAGTTCCTAATATATTTTGTTTTGTAAGGAAATGACAGACAATGTAATTCTTTAAATTTAATAATAGTCTACACAGAGTAAAAAGATATTGAGCTAGAATGATATGGAGTAAATCATTTAACTCTACTTTTTAGTTACTTAGATGTGCTGACAATGACATAATGTGCTTTCTCTCTGTTTTATATTAGGGTTAGTTTTCCCACAGGAATGGAAAACAGTGTGAAACAAGTTTTTATTTCAGTTAAGTCTTGCCTATTGTCTCTGCGAACCAATTTCTAATTATGATTTTATCTGTCAGAAGTGCTTCATCTCCTTGACAAAATGAGATTGTCTCAGAATGAAGTGAAAAGCCCTCTAGGAAAATGTGAAAAAAATTCAATTAGCCTTATCTTCTTTTCTCTCATAAGAAACCATTCCCTTCACACTCATCCTCCAAATTTCATTTTAGCTCTAACTTCTGTAGTGAACTCATGCAGAAACATGGAGGCCAATGGGCTGCAGGCGACCACCAAAATGGTAGCATGGAGACCAGAATCTGGACACATGTCTGTATGCATAATAAGAGCAGCTACCTTATTGCAGATTTTCATTGGCTGAACATGAATCTATAAAGAAACATCAGAATCTAATATACAAAGTGTTTGCTCTTAGTTCCATAATAATGTACATTTCCCATAGAAAAGCTTTCTTTAACTATCTGAGCTTCTGGGCAGGTGGCCCACCTTTGTCTTCTGTCTATTACTGTCTCCTCAGGATTCAGCACCCTATAGGCCTTCAGTCTCCTCACTCTGCTCATTCATTTGACTCACTGGTCTAAAAAAAAGAAGCCAGAAAAGATGAAGAAAGAATGTTGCTTTCTGTTAACTGACAATGTGGTGATGTCTGGTTTTTATGAAAGATAATAAGAAAATTATTATGATAGAAATTAAAGCATAGGCATTTTATAACATAAATATTATTGCTACAAAAAAAGAATACCAAGATGAACTGAAAAACTTTTATATTAATAGCTCTAGAACATATGAGTGCATTTAACCAAGCGCTTCTGGACACATTAAAAAAATTTAGGATAAGCGTACTTGAAACATTTGTCTCATAGAAAGTATAGAGTAATTCAGATTCTTGATAAACATTACGGACTACGGTTTTAAAACTTGGATAGATTAGAACCCTCATTCAAATGCAATGCCAATATATGTTTTAAAACTTTTAGAAATAGATTAGCAATGCTTAAAATTAGCATAAAGATCTTTTAGTTTCTCCTCTCCACTTCTTGAGCACATCATGATTGGTTGTGTTTTTTGTTTTTCATTTTTCAGTCTGGTGACTTCCTCTTTTGACTAGAGTCTGTCCTTGTTCAATGTCAAATTCACTTTAATTTCCCTTTTATTACTGGCGTTTTTATCACTAATGTATAAAGCTTCAAAAATGCATATGTGAATGAAAAGTAGTCTCTTGTTTCTCATAAATGCCTCAAACACTTTCTAAAGCTATAAAAAGACTTGAAGTTATTCTTTAAAGGTCTTTAAAGGGCATAATTGTTTTCTCTTATGTCTTTTTTAAAACGACAAAAAATATGTAACCTATTTAACTTGCAACCATTTCAAATGACACCTGTTTCTGATTTGTTCACATCATTTTCCACTCTCTGAAGCACAACTGAAAGTTGAAAAATGTTTTGAACTGAATGAGTGACAAGGGCAATTAAAAAACAAACTGGTGAAATTTAGAAAAGAAGAAAAATCCTCTAATGAGAATATGACACAATATAACCCTTAAAATTCTGGCTAAGGGGTTTTGCAGTCCGGTTGCTTATTCTAAATGCTTCAGTATCTACCCCGCTTCCTTCCTTGGTGCCTGGTGCACTACAGGAAGTATAGTGTTCGTGTTGAGCACTGCCATCTTTTCAGAAAGATTGTTGGGTTGAAGAGCTGGGGAAAGTTATAAAACACAGACAGTGTAAATGCGCTCACCTCACCCTGCTGCCACAGTACAGTGACTCTGGTGTTCGCAGCATCATAGGAGAGAGAAAGGACTATTCCAGACATTATGAGATCTGCGATCAAGTCCTGCCCTTGCTCCTGATTGTTCTACGACATTGAGGCTCACATAATCACTCTGAGAAAGAGTTTTATTATCTGTTGAATGGGTACAAATTATTACCCTTGACAAAGCTGTACTGCTGATTAAAATGAGATAATAGTTGTTTTGGAAAAACGTAAGACTATAATGTAAGTACATTATTTCAGTACTTCAAATCTCAGTAAAATGTTCTGCATAGGGTAAGTTCTTAATAAACGTTTGGTGACTGATGGCTGGGAGCAAAGGTTATTATTGAGTTCACTTTCCTTCTCCGGCCCACAGGATACAATAGGGGCTCTCAGGGAGTGTGAATGGGGAATGGGTGTGGTAGGGGTGGGGAGGCTCAGAGTAACTCAAGTGAAGTCACCGTCTGTCCTGGTCTTGCCTCCCAGAACACATTTTCCATGAGCTGCATCCTAGCAAGTCTTTTATGAACGTCACAGAAAGAGGAAATTCAATCTAAATTAGATTGCTACTGATAAAGCACTCTTTTTGGAGATTTTATTTGTTATAATTTAGAAAAGTATAGAGTTTGCAGATGACAGAAATTAATAAAATTCAAAGGCTTATTAAGACCTACATAATATTCCTAGATTTTGCCCACAAAATTGAGGGGGTTTCTTAGGAGATTTTTAAAGATTTATACAAGTTCATATTCTTTTTGATCTAAGTACACATTGCAATGTACTACACCTCATCAAAGTACAATGCTCCTTTCACACTTTTGTGTAAAGAGGGTACTATGGAAATCGATATTTTTTTCTTTCTACTATCACTATACATTGTCCAAAACTCTGTTGCGACCCCTATAACTTTGTATGTTGATTATGTACTTATTTGCATGTCTGTCTCCACTAGACTCTAAGATTCTAAAGGGAAGAGACTGTATATTATTCATCTGTTTAAACCTTTTGCATCCTGCAATGCTAGCACATGATTGTTTCTCATCATTTGTAGACTCAAAGAATGAATGGATTATTTAATCAATTACCCACCGATCACTAAGACAAAGTATAAAATAATGCCTAACACTGAAATAAATTTACTGAGCACTCTTCCCATTTCCCCTTTCATCTTAGCTAAATTGTGAAAAAATGTTTGAAGGGGTCTATTCCCATTTAGTTTTAAAAATATGGAATATGACTTGTTTAGTCACTCTTGCTCCTTTTAGGAAGACCATACTAAAAATGTTTCTCAACTCTTTTCTTTTGCTTAATTGCTTTCTCATTGCTTCTCCTACTTGCAAAAGCAATGTTTAAAGATAAGTCTGACCAAAGGGAATGGGAAAGAAGACGAAGCAACTAGGAGAATAATTATTCATGAAAAGAAAACACCTAATTTCTCACACTCTCCTAAGCTGGTTTTAAGTCAAGTTGCAGGAATAAACATCCCGTTTTCTTACCTTGACATGTCTTTCCGTTGAACATGAGTTGATAGCCAGGTGGGCAAAGACACTGATAGCTTCCAAAGGTATTTTTACACTCATGTTGGCAGGTGTCTCTATTTTCACATTCATCAATATCTGTGCAGAAAGAAAGCAGAGTGTATAATCATGTAAAAGAAAGACAGAAAGTGTGACAGAACCAACTATAAACAAGTTGTTGATATACAATAAAAAAACTTCTTAGTAATTTTATATTCGTGTTTTAAATGCTCAGAGCTGTTTTATATCAGGATCTGTTTCAAATGGAATCCACTATAAACTATACTATATTATAAAACACGAACATCGCTTCTGTGTATAAGCATATATAAGCTGAAGCCCCAAACTGGCCAATTTCTATATTAGTTAAGTAACACTGGAATGACAGACAAAGCAAATTTGTATGAGATCCTAAACCACCAAGGTACTAAACTCTTGATGGAATAGGAGAATTTACCTAAAATTTACCTAAAAGATAGTTTCTATTGAGATTAATTGGGAAAAAATATTAGTTTTTATTTTATTTAATCATTAGCTGCCTTTCTCTTTCCAACAGCCATGCATAGCTTCCCATACACAGAGATCATCAAACGGAAGTGTTTTTATTTTAGGGATAGTAATATTCATCAAACTTCATACAATTGTAAAGTGCTAATGGCAACTACATACATATAGTTGCTATCACCTTGGGCAGGCCACTTAACTTCTCAAGATTTCAGGGGATTCTTCTGCCAAAAGGAGTCATTGATACAATCTCCCTACTTCACAGGTTTCTTGGAAGGTTCATATACAGTAATACATGGGAAAACATTTTATAAATTATAGAGAGCTATCTGCTATTATTAAACAATGCCAAGAAAACAGCAATAAAAAGGACAGTGAGAATAGATGATAATTAAAAATTAATTGATATTTGCTTTCAGGATAAGGGATGTGACTTGGGAGGCCTCAAATTTCTTGCTCCAATTGTGTTCTGCTTTGACTAATATTAAAATTTGCTCCCAGTCCCTGAGCATACACCAACCAGTGGAAGAACGAAGAGGAGAACAGGACACGAAATGTGAGCAGGAGTGCTACAGGAGGGAGGTAAAGAGAAGACAAAGTGAAAACTAGGAAATGACTCAGAGCAAAAGGATCTGTTCATTTTGCATATGCTCAGAATATAATTGCAATGATTCAAAATCTGTTAATGATAAACACTCATCAAATATTTGTTTGTCAATGTTTTTGCCCCATTTTAGTTAACCAAAGTATTCATTCTAGAACTGTGTGACTTATTTTTACCTTTTCTCTTTATAATCTGCTTTAACCTAAAATAACACCAGAAATGTAAATGATGTTGAACTATAAGTAATCGACATTGCACTTCCCACAGTATGAATTTTAAAGTAGCCCCAAGTGTGATATCTGTGTTGAGAAGCAATGCAATGTTCAGTTTTTCCGTTAAGCTTAGGAAACAATTCCTTAAAAAGCTAAAATTTAGCTCAAGTCTAACAAAATTTCATAGTGTTAATGTGCATCTTTTGTAAGTTGTCTATCCCGGATGGTTAACAAAAGGCATTTGGTGTTTATTGCAAATTGTTCTTGTTACATAATTCCAAAGCTGTCTACAATCTTAGTGTAAATTTCTTTATTCGGACCAACACTATAAAACACTCACCCTATTTTAAGAAATGTTTCTAAATGTTTAAGCCTATTAATTTCCCTAAATTAAAAAATATCTAGTAATTGTCTAGTTATAGAAGTTTACTTTAGATTCTCCAAGACTGGTCCTCACTCTGAAACAGTACTGCCTCAAACGATAGATGGTTTGGGGAAGATAATTCTTATAAACATAATATTAGTGTAATATAAACACAAAGACACAGAAAACATTTATAAGACTCTACTATGATCAAACTACAGAGTATAGATAGTGATAAAGAGATAGAGAATTGGGTTATTAATCAGGAAGAGTTTCCTAAAATGATTTGGACCTTCAGATGATTTAGAAGAAATCAGCTAGATGGTGTATGGTGTGGCGAGATGTAATTTAATTCATTTATCAGAGCATAAACTAAGATTTTTGGGCTGGAGAGGAAAGGTAGAAGAGAGAGAAGAGCTTATCTAAGATGAAAGTGGAGAGTGGGATGATGAGAAGCTATGAAAACCCTTCAGTGGGAATGACTATTTAGAAGAAACTTTGAAAGACAAAATGTCAGATGTTAATTTTGTCAATAAAAGAATAGTAAAAAGTTTTAACTATCACAGAGTCAGGTCAAAATTGTGGGCATGAAAAATTACCAACACTCAGAACGGTTTGCAGCAGGCTGAGAGTGGTGTTGGACACACTCGCAAGGATAGTGGAGTCCACAGGTTTGGTAATGAAATAGTGTTTGACCATATGGGACAAGAGAGTTATTAATGAATGCATTCATGTTTGAAATTCATAGAGTAAAAGAAACTAGCACTGTCTACAATTCTAGGAAGCTGATCCCAGGGAGAAGACTTCGTATGCACCATATTAAGCTTCAGGTACATTAGGACATCTAAACAGAAAAGTTCTAGGAAAATGTGGATCTGAAGAATAAAGGTTAGGGTTAAGTATCCAGAGGGTTTGAGGGTCCAGCCAAGTAGAGGTGATATGAGAAACTGGGTCCACCTAAGAGTGACTAAGGAAGCATGTCTGAGAAGATAATGATGCAGGAACAGGGCTTGGAGAAGGGTAAAAAAAAAAAAAAAGACAAAAATTGAAGTCAGAAGGAGAAGAAGTTTTTTAAAGTTTAAAAGAAATGTTTAACAGAATGCGTATTTCAGAGAGAATAAGGAACAAGTAGAATACTTAAGAAAAATGCAAGAAAATGAGGTTGGCATAGGGGTCTTTCAATTTAACCAGAATTTCTGTTTTTTCCCTCCCTTCTTGCCTCCCTCCTCCCTTTCTTCCTTGCCTTCTTTTTTCATCTAATAAATAGTGGGGTTAAATTGTGTTTGCTAATTCCTCCTGGTGCATAGGTCAATGACATGCAAACTGTGGACACTCACAGAAAACTGAGTTAAAAGAATGACAGTGGTAATGCTCGCAAGTTAACTGAAAACAATGTGTCAATTCTTGAGTTTGAAATTACACTTCACTTTTGCAAACAAATTACAGACTTCTGAGTTTAGATGAAGATATTGAAAGCACACATTTTAGAGTGATGGAAGCAACTGAATTTTGTCCTGGCTCACATTATCTTTTCAGTCACGTATATACACAAAATAATCAAACTGAGAAATTCCATGGGGAGTGTGGGACAATAATTAACGCAGTGTTGGTTGTGATATAGAACAAGGTGACGGAGTAGCTTTCACTTTTAACCCACTGCTTTGGCATCAATCAGATACAGGCATAATCTGATGGCATTATATTATGCGGCAACATGCATATTCTCTTTTTAAAAAAACCATATTCTGGATGCCACTGAAATTTACTTCTATATAGCATTAAATTTAGTAACACTTTTAGGGGTGATCAACAAAGAGAAACTGTCAATATAAAATAATAAATTGTCAGAATGCACACATGTAAATACATCATTTATTTAAATAAACTTTGTAATAGTTTTAGGTGCCAGAGTAAATGTCTTGAAACTTTGAGTCATCCCAGATTTGAGATCAGATGTAATTCACTACACCCCATGATCACAGGTGCTGTCCTATGCTTAGAGTCTGGCCCATAAGTGAGCCCACAGAAAGGAAATGTAATATGGCTGACATTTACCTACACATGTGTCATGGCTTGCCTCAGAGCCTTCAGGGCAAGTTTTCCTAACAGTCCTTCTAGTCCTGGAGAGAGATGTTCTGCTGTTTCTATACTCTGAGTAGGCGCTGTAGAGATGTGAGTACTGTCTGTAATGCTGCTGAGGTTGATAGTTGTTTCTCACAGGGGAGAACCGTGCAAGATTATAGCTATTGTACTGAGTGCCATAATTTGGCAGCCTCTCCAATCCAGCGCAAGATTTCCCGTCCCCTAATAAATGTTGTCCTGGTGGACAGATACACTTGAAGCTGCCGGGGGTGTTGGAGCACTGATATGCACAAGGCTTATGCACTTGTTCACATTCATTAATGTCTGCTCGTGTGCCATGATACATAAAAAAGAGAAAAAAAAAAACAAACACATACACACACAAAACACAGAAATAAACAATCAGTCTGTGAAACAAACTGAAGACATTATGTTACCCTCCAAGCCAAGAATATAGTAAGTTCTTAACTGTTGTGAACTTTTGAGAAAGCTTTAATCATTCAGTTATAAATATATACAAAGATTCTATGACTCTCCCTAAAGGTTGCTTCACATGTACAGTAGAAACATAAAGGGTCATATGGAAAAACATGGCCTGGAATCCAGAAAAACAAGAGTTCAAAGTTAATATAGACCTTAATTCTGTTAGTGGAGGAAACAACACAATCACATCTCTAGTTTGCATTTAATTATAATATTGATAACTAGTGTCTCTAATCTTTCACACAATTACAAGTTTCAGATGCAGGAATGTTCGTACAACTACAAACATTTTTATTTTATTTTGTCTCTTTTCAATCAATAAGTATTAATTAGTAATCAAGCCAAGCACATTTTTTTTTTACAAAACATTTTTAAAAAGAAAATGAAGACAGAGAATCATTTCTTACTAAGATATAAACTCACAAAGTCCACAAAATTAAAGAAAATTATTTTTCTTTTTATTCCTAGGTCAACACAGAGTATGTACTTGCTACTCTTCCTGTAAATTGGAAAAGTGAATGAAAACCAGATATCAAAACCAAATTCTTTAATTCATTACCACAGTGGTATATGAAAGAAAACAACATGAATAAGTAGAATAAAAGTAGCAAATTTTGCTTTAAAAATTGTTTTAGTAGGCAAAATTTAAAATTAACATTTTTAATCTCTTTAAGGCAATGGCCCTACCTTCTTCATTGATTTATCCCCCAGCCCTATGCCTGACATCCAACTTCAGGTCAAAGTAGTAAACAAATGAACACATTTCATTCTGCTAGGTCACTATCATGACTGATCAAGATGTTAAATTATATAGAAATTACAATATCTAGATAGAAGACTAAAATGATAGGTATTTCTGCTATTAAAAAGTATTTATTTTAAAAGAATCTAGTAATGGTATTACTTTAAACATTTGCCATGTGCAAATACCCTACTGTGCTAGGGACTGCATAAAGACAGAACTAAGTCTTTATGGGAAAACTGGCTATAAATAATTGTTAAGTAGACAACCAAGGCGACCAATTTGCCTCTTAAAAGTATAGCATGCAATTTGCCAATTTGCCTCTTAAAAGCATAGCATGTAAAACAGAAGCCAGTATTTAAAAGCCACACAATTTTCTTGCTGCACTTAAATATTCTGAGGAGTATAATTTGATAGATCAGTTTCTTGATTATAAACACATTAATTCTCTAAAAAGCATATGGTTACCTTCTTACAGATATTTGCTATTGTCTGTTACCTTCCTTACTTTATATTCAATTATAAGTAAGATGGAAACAAATAGGCAATTGGGAAAATTAAATGAGATTCTTAGCAGAGGGAGTGGCACATAGTAAGCAGGAAACATATGGTAGATAAAGTTAATAATTATCAATTCACTTAAATTTTGTGTTCACATTTTAATCCCTCATACCTAACCTTTCATATTACACATGAGTATACTTCATATTCAAATAAAATGTATATATGCAAACATTTATGTCATGTGCATAGAGGGATAATCAATGAGATAATCTTCATAATTAAGTTGTCATGGCAATTACATCAGAACCTCACTTTGATATGTGTATAGTAAGCACTCCATAAGTGGTTATTATTGTCACTTGAAATGTCAGTGTAAAGTGAACTCCATATGAAGTCTCTAAGAAGTAATTCAAATTATGTTATGAATTACTTAAACCAATGTACAAATCTTCTAATTGTAGCAAGAAAGCATTTGAGGATAGAGAGTGGTCCTAATCAAATTGGTAAGGCTAGGTAACTATATTAGTAGCTCTATTACTCAATAAGAGTTCCTTTAACTTACCCAAACACGGTCTTCCAACTCCTTGAGACCGGTAACCTCTTGGACATACACAACGATAGCTGCCTCTTGTATTCTCACATATCTGGTTATATCTGCACTGATGGGTCCCATCTTTACATTCATCAATATCTACAGACATGGAGGCAATAAAAAGTAATAACATTTCCTCTTTCAAAACCTAAAGTCATTATATTTGATATGAACATTCTTTAAAAAATTGCCAAAGGTTGCATTTCTCACCATGTGGTTGAGACCTGGAATCAGAAAACCTGGGTTCAAGTCCCAGCTCTGCCAATTATTAACTGGCTCCTTTTCCTCCTCTTGCTCCCTACTATGGAAAGAGTTTTATTCTCAGCTTTTTTCGTTTTTTCCCCCACTTCTCTATAGTCCCTCCTCCCTTGGCCATCTTATTTACACTAGTGACTCTAGTAAGCCTGTCTATGTAGATTTAGAGCAGTAGTACTACCTTGCTTCTTATCTACACTCCCATATTTCTAGCTGCCAGCTGGGCATCTCTATCTCCATGTTTTACCAGCACAGTACTTCAAACTCAACATGTCCCCAGTGTCTTATCATTACTCCTTTATTTATGATAACAGCAGTCTTTTTTCCCCAGACAACCAGCCTGCAAACATCAGAGTTATCTTCATCTTATCCCTTCAGTTTCCAAGATCAGGTAATTCTACTTCCTTCAATCAAACCCATCTATCCCCACTTTCCATTTCCACTTGGCTATATTTTTGCTTCTTAAACAGTCTTCTGATCTTTTAGCTCATCTCATTTCTAATTAATCTTATACATAATTACAGAGTCAACATTCTTAAAAATATTGACAGTTGCACATAACTGCATATGATGCTCTGACTTGGCTACTGTTCTTAGGAGTTAAGAAAAATATTTACCTATATACATATTGCTGAAAAGAGTCTTTGAAATATGATATTCCAACCCCCTAAGCATTTTTTTTTAAGTATACTAAATCCCCATGTACCTCAATAAGTATCAACAAGTAAGTGGTCAATATTCCTTCTCCCTCCACTCTTATAATATTATTTTGAAACAAATCCAAAGATATTGCAACTTTATTAATAAATATTTCAGGATGAAAATTTTAAAAAGTGTATTTTTAAAATTAGAAACTTAAACTCAAATTTCTGCCTCATCTTTAGACTTGTTCAAAATCAGATAGCCGTCAAGAAGGAATGATGAATTTTAACACTATCTCTAAGTCTAGCTCTTTTCTCTTCTACAGGACTTCTTTCTTTCTTACCTTTTTCAACCTCCACCTATTAACATTCCATTCAAGGCCATATTTAAATGTGATCACTTTCATGACACTTCTGATCGTCACTCCTATTAGATGTGATCACTCTTTCGAGTATTTTCAATTTTATCTGTACCTCTTTTATGGTGTTTCATTCTGTCTTGTATTATAGTTTGTTTTTTTTTTCTTTTGGTGAGAGGAGTGAAGTTGGCCAATCTATCCCAGTAGATTGTAAGTACATGAGAGCAGAAATGGTATCTGCTTCATTTTTGTAAATCCTGCAACTCCTAGTTGTGCTAACTACGGCAGACTGGTACAGAATAGGCAGACAAAGAATAAACTTATGGAGAAATATAATTTACTATATTGTCTAGTCATTGATTTGATATTTAAAGAATATCTCATTCAAAAATAATTATATTTTGAACTTTTAATAAATCTCTACAAACATAATTTTTTCTCACCCCCATGATATTCTAAACATATATGCTCAATTTCATATTAGAAATAATGTGAGACAATATTAATTTATGTGGATATTAAACTATGTAAACCAAATATATAATTGATGGGAGCTCAAATGGTCATAGGTCTCCATGGTGAGCTTCCACTTCCTGGTATAGCCGACTCTAGAACCCCAGAGCTCAACCATACTAGAAGTTGGGAGTAAAAAACCTATGGAAAAAGAAAAATTTCCTTGTTAGATTAAATGTATTCTAAGTATTAATTTTAAAAATGGATGCCTTATTTGGCTTGTTGATGGTAAACGGATCTCAGTTATCAAAAGAGTCAGACACTCACCAATGCAGGTTCTGTTTTCTGCCTTGGTCATTCCGTTTGGACAAAGATCAATGCACTTGTAGCCACCACGGGTGTTCTTGCAGTGCTGATCTGGTCTGCATACATTCTGTCTACACTCGTTCACATCTTGATAAAAGAACAAAGGTATTGCAGATTAAGAAAATGATTTATTCCATTTTTCCATAGAAATTATACCTTTGGATTTTAAAGATATTATAAACTAATATAGATGTTGATTATATAATCATTGAGTAAGGTTAAAGTGTTTAAACCCATCAAAGTCTGTAACATACTTTATTTTACAACAGAATGATAATAAAATATTACTTCACAGAGCTGACAGCCATACCAACCACTTCTTCCTCCTAGAATAATTAAAAATTATATATATATTATATATAAGTTTATATACTATGCTTTTGTGAAAAAATTTGGTAAATATAATAGGGGAAATGTTAAAAAAGTGGTTATGTAAGTAGAAAATGAAACCTAAAAGTATAGTATTTGCTTCCATTCTGTTTTTGCCTGGATTACATCCCTATTTGATTCCAGCCCAGGACACAGGATATGATTAGATCAGACACCATTAAGAAGTTACAAAGATGTCACTGCTTTGAATTTAAACTTTCTTTCTTACCTATGCATTTTCTGCCTTTGAGCTGGTACCCAGGTTCACATCCACAGTGAAAACTTCCTATGGCATTGAAACAGCGGTGGTGACAGGGGCTGGATTCTTGACATTCATTAATATCTGTTAAATAAAACAAAACTTTCATTGTATGCTGCTAGGAAACTTGGGTTAATTTATCCCAAATGTTTAACATTTTAATGTTCTTTGATCATTATCGTGTTTAAGATCGTCCCTAAAACTAATACAATACAATTGCTCTCATATGATCTGCTAGATAATTGATAGAATTAACTGCTGGAGAGGGATCTCTCTTCAACACTCCTCAAACGTAGACATTAGCTAGTGACTCAGAACTATGTCGATGCAACACTCCTCAGCTTTAACTAGTTTACCATATGGTTCCCACTCCTGTTTCTAGGCAGTTTCAGCCCTGGAATGTTGCTGACAGACTGGAATACTGGGGTAAGGGGAAAAAAAAAAAAAAAGGTAAGGTCTTCTGCAATATCTTTTGCAATTGACTTTTCTTCCTTATTTTTGCTGCTATTAGCCTGATGCACGTCTTTATCACCTTGTGACTGATTGATTACAGCAACTTGAGCATCTATCCTCGTCTGTAGTCATTGCCAAATTAATCCTCCCAAATACCATCTGGGTCACAGTGTAAAAAAATATACAGGCATGAACTATCCAAACTCGTGTGCACTTGCCTGTTTTTTGTTCCTTCTCTCTCTTTCCTTCCAGTCCCAGAGGAAGAGAGACCTCTTCTCCTATTTAAGGCAAGTCCCTCTCTTTGAGCTTTTGAGCTCTGTAGCCCATCTCCTCCTTCCTCACCAAGATGAGGATTGTGGTCCATTGATCATTCCCTCCTCTTGTGTATTTTTAAAGTCCTTCTTCCTTACTGTCATCTTTCCCATAACCCTACAGATACAATCAAATCTCTCCTATCCGAACAAAATCCCTCTCTCAGGTCTACACTCATCTCAAGCTCCTGCCACTTCTCTATTGTTCTATACTAAACCCTTCAAAAGAACAATCACAATATTTAGGCTCTTCATGTCCTCACCTTACATTTTCAAACTCGAGACTGCCAATGTCTTATTTTGTATTTTGTTTTCTATTTGAGACCTTTTAACTTAATCTTTCAAAATCTGCACATGTTAATATAAATGCACAAATGTGATCATATACTTTAAAAAGACTTTCTTAGCGTAGTTTTTTCTTCTTCCTCTTTTGCTTGCCCTCCCTTATCCCTTTTCACCCTCCTTGCCCACCAAAGCCAACACATTAACAGTCTAGTAAAGATAATAACATACCTCTTCTAGGTAAACATATGTATGTCTCCACCTAAACATACAAATCCATTTCATTTTTCTCTGCTTATTATTTGTTTTACAGTCACATAATCTTTTCTACACAAGTTACATATACTTTCCTACATCTTGGTGTTCTCACTCGACACCTCATGGAAATTCCTCTAAGCCAAACAGTTGAGCTCCATTCCACTCTTTATAATGACCACACAATGGTTCATGGTGTGGATGTACCATAATTCATTCATTTTTTCTACTATTAATGAGCATTCAGTTTTGTATCCACTGTTTCTGCCTCTATGAAAAATCTTGATAGCGGCTTTATTCATAATTGTTAAAATTTGGAAGCACTAAAACATTCTTCAGTAGGTGAATGGATAAATAAACTGTGGTACATTCACACAATGCAATATCATTCAGCACTAAAAAGGAATGAGCTATAAACCCATGAAAAGACATAGAGGAAACCTAAAAGCGTATTACTAAGTGAAAGAAGCCAATCTGAAAAGGCTACATTCTGTATGATTCCAACTATATGACATTCTGGAAAAGATAAAACTATGGAGACAATAAAAAGATCAGTATTTTCAGAGATTGGGAGGAGAAAGGGATGAACAGATAGAACACAGAAGATTTTTACGGCAAGGGAAACTATTCTGTATGATACTATAATGGAGGATACATGTCATTATTCATTTGTCAAAACCCATAGAATGTACAACACCAAGAGTAAATCCTAATGCAAACTATGGACTCTGGGTGATAATGACGTGTCAGTGTAGGTTCATCCCTGGTGAAAAATGTACCACTCTGGTGCAGGTTGATAGTAGGGGAGGCTATTCAAGAGGTGGGGCAGGGAGTGTATGGGAAATTTCTTTACCTTCTATTCAGTTTTTTTTTTTCCCCCCAAAGCCCCAGTAGATAGTTGTATGTCCTAGTCGCACATCCTTCTAGTTGCTGCATGTGGGATGCGGCCTCAGCATGGCCGGAGAAGCGGTGCGTCGGTGTGTGTCCGGGATCCGAACCCCGGCCGCCAGTAGCGGAGCACGCGCACTTAACCACTAAGCCACAGGCCGGCCCTTCTACTCACTTTTGCTGTGAACCTAACACTGCTCTAAAAAATAAAGTCTATTTTAAAAAGTCCTGCAATAAATATTCCGGTATTCTTATGCAATGGAGTTTTATGAAACAGATTCTATTAGATTGTGCTATATAATTTCCTCTCTCAAATATAACAAGCAAATGTTATTAGTCAAAACCATTGTGCTACCAATATTTAAAATAGCCATGGAATATTATATCTAGAGATCTTACCAAGAAGCTCAATCTATAAAACAAAGTTTACTTTAAAGGATTCAACAGACAGGAGATCTTAGTTCTTAGTATAATGAAGATAAAACAAGGGCCTCCATTTTTATACCATGACAATTCAGCCCATCAGAGGTTCTTCGAAAGCCAATTCCACAGCGGACCACACAGCGATAGGATCCAATGGTATTGTCACAGTCCTGACCAGCATGGCAGGTGTGTCCCCCCAAAGCACACTCATCAATATCTGCAACAAAGTGAGTCACTCAACTAAGGTGAGCTGAAGAAAACCAACATGAGAACCTGCTGTGAAGTAAGGATAAGAAAGGCAGTGAATGATAAATATACAAGAGCATGAATGCTGAATATTTTGGTTGAGTCATTTCAGGTGGGTTAAATAGCAGACAAGCTCAAAGCAACATAGTGATATCTTCACAGATCAGCCCATCCATTAAATGGACCACTTATAAATTAGGTGGCTTTAAAAAAGTTACTTCCCCTTTCTGAGAACTGTTTTATCATCTGTAAAATGAGGATAATAATATCTATCTCTCAGTGTTGCTCTGAAAATTAAAGAAAATCATGTATACAAGGTGCCCAATCCTTACTGGGTAGTCCATAAAAGTTATTCCTCTCCCTCCTATACCTCTCCTCCCCCTCTCTTTTGCATTTAGAAGGGGGCCTCCTTGGCCATAGAGAGAAAAATCCTTTCTTCTTTTCATCACTTTTAATTTATAAAACTAGATTCTTACACAATTCTAACTTTGAAACATAGCTAGAGTCTGATAAAAAAGTGAGTTTTTTTTAATGTTCCCAAAGTGCTACCAAGATTGTGCAGTTTACCTGAATTCTTTATAACCTCTTTATTCCTTAGTTTTATCATTGTAAAATGAGTATGGTAATAGTCCTGCCTGACTCTCCTCATCATGTTGTGGGGATCGACAGAGTTCCTGCCCAAAGAGTGTCCCATATGAAGACAGTGTGTGGAGCAGTATTCCTTCTTTCTTACTTTTTCGACCCAATGAAAATCGTCTCTGTTGCCAACGCGGGGGCAGAAAGAGTAGGAAAGAAGGGCATAGGTCTATCACAGTTTTCCTAGTCAGAGACTGCTGTGACCATTGCTTAAACGTGTCTAGTAGATTCAGCTTGGTGAATACCTTGACAAGTTCTTCCATCCGCAGCTATGGTGAGGCCTTTTGGGCAGGAGCAGTAATAGGTTCCCACGGCATTGTGGCAGATATGGGAGCAGGGATTCCCTGCCGCACATTCATCTTCATCTGAAAGAAGAAACAAAAAGGCCCAATCAGTATGTAAACCCCCTACTTTCGAGGAGTTACTCAAGTTGGTAAAAACAGTTGCTTATAGAGGCCAATGAATTGAATCAAATGTAATGGAAAATGCTCTAAGTGCCACAAAATGGAAACACTAAATAAAAATTGATTTGGGGCCCCTAAACTATCTTTGATAATGAATAGATGTTTAGATGAATTCTAAAATAGCCATGACGATAGCTAAGATATAATGATGACTTACTATGATCTAAATGCTTTTTACCTACCTTAGCTCATTCCTCACAACATTCCTAGGAGACACATATTTTTATTACTACCTTCATTTGGCATAATAAAACTGAGGAACAGGGGCCAGCCGGCCCCATGGCGTAGTAGTTAAGTTTGGTGCACTCCACTTCTGCGGCCCAGGTTCGGTTCTCAGGCGTGGACCTACACTACTCATTGGCGGCCGTGCTGTGGTGGCAACCCACACACAAAATAGAGGAGGATTGGCACCGATGTTAGCTCGGAGCGAATCTTCCTCAAGCAAAAAGAGGAAGATTGGCAACAGATGTTAGCTCAGGGCGAATCTTCCT
Organism: Ceratotherium simum simum; assembly: GCF_057802395.1. Classification (NCBI taxonomy): domain Eukaryota; kingdom Metazoa; phylum Chordata; class Mammalia; order Perissodactyla; family Rhinocerotidae; genus Ceratotherium; species Ceratotherium simum. The sequence goes on along the minus strand of NC_141901.1, from coordinate 20,947,709 downwards.
CAGCAAAACAAAACAAAACTGAGTAACAAAGAGGTTAAGTAAATTGCCCAAGGTCACACAGCTTATTATTGGCAGAGCTGGGATTTGAATCTGGGCAGTGTAGTTCATAAAGACCACCTTTTTACCACTATAATACATTACATTGCCTACCAGTGAAAGAAAGGCACTGTATATGCAAACTTGACCTCCCCAAGCTATTTACTTAGCTGTTTACTTCTCCGTGACTCTCCTGTACTGGTATTTGGATGGGACAAGGCCAGTTTAGTCATTAGTCCTCAGCCCACAATCCTGCCCTGTCCAATGATTGAGCAACTCTAGGCTTTGGTGACACTGAGTTGGATTACTGCTGCTTCATATCCAGGCAATCAAGCGGCCAGATGGAGCCCAGTGTTCTGTCCCTGTGCTCACTCCACCTCTGTACTTCATCACGATCCCTGACACACTTGATTGTGGCCACATGAGAAGAGCCTGAGCTTTGCATCTATCTGAAATTCAAATCTAGCTCGGCCACTTGACAGCTGAGTGATCTCAGGCACTCTACTTAACCTCTTTACATCTCAATTTCCTCACCTATAAAATGAGACATTTATAGGACTGTTGTGATGATTAAATTTCTAACAAAATGGCAATAGATGGCCATTAAATGGTATCCATTATGAACATTTTGATAAAAATCAAATGCATTATTTATTCCTGTACTTACCAGCACAAAAGGGTCCGACCGAGTCTAAGGCAAACCCGGAGGGGCACTGATTACTGCGATCTCCTACCACAGAGAGAAAAGCAAAATTAACTGACTTGTTAGAATGTTAGCATCTTGTTTCCTTCTAGGACAAGCTTCCCTGGGAAGATACGCCAAAGATGGAGCACACGACACAACAAACGCAATAGGTGAAAAGAAGCAGGAATGGAAAACTTTTCTTGTTTCTCAACCAAGACCCAGATGAATCATAGTCCAGAGATTGCTGGCAAGCAGACATTGGAAACATCTTCTAAGTTGCTTACATTAATCAAAAGAAAATTAAATAAAATTATCCTGTGATAACAAAAAGGATCTCAGATCAATGTGCATGCCAGGCATAACCACGGGCAAAGTCCTCGTCTTCCAGCCATTACTTACTCTGTTTGTTCTAGAAGTAGGAACGCTATTTTGAAGCCACTTAAAATAATTTATGCCAGTGAAAAACAGAAACTCTAATGAGGAAACCCTCTCCTTTTGTGGATCTCCTCCATTTGCAATGTGGAGCATCTGGGTCAAAGTCCCTTATGTGTGACCAAGTGTTTTCCTTTTCCACGTACTCAAAGCAAGGGGAAACAGGCATATTGTGATAGAACAGACTTAAGTTAGATGTCAGAGAAAAACAGATTAACAGAATAAACAGGTTAGTTAGACTAATTCTTTGCTTAGAAAGTGACTCTGTCTTGATTAATTTAGTAGTTCAGTAAATACTTTTCAAACATTATTAACCTGCAAAAACTTAAATGAAATTCATCTTTCAAGTTACTGATGTGTGTGTGTGTGTGTGTGTGTGTACACACACAAACATAAAAGACAACTGTTAATATAATAAATTCCTCTTAAGGGAAATTTTATTTAATTCATATCATATACTCAGTTCATATTCAATCTATCAGAAATTATCTTAGATTTTCTTTCAATTCTAAATGCATGAACTCTGGTTATTTTTATTATTGTTTTAGGTGCTCTTCGTGGAGGGAGTCCAAGCTGTTCAAAACTGTTTTATATATTTATATATTTGGAGAGTGTAAAAAACACTACTCCATTGAAAATACTTCCTTGACTAGAAAACTAAGGTCCTATTTGCTATGTCTAGGCAACCAAACTGCTTAAAATCTTGAAGAGAAAGCAGAGGCTCATGACCCATTTCTACCCTGAGTGAAAAATGACCCTCCAAGTCTTCCTCCACCTGCAAGGGAATGGGAATAGGATGGATGGGATAGAAATGTCCACAGCACATTGCTAAGTGATTACTGAATGGTTACTGTGTGTCACACATCTGTGAGCTTCATGGGCTTTATTTCACTTAAACTTCCCAACTCCCCTACTCCCATCACAACCGAGTTCACATGAGGAATTTGAGACTGAGGTTATGTTAGTTGCCTAAAGTCAGAGTGCTGATATAAGCCAGAGCAAGGATTTAGATCCAAGCCTGTATGACTTTCAACTACTGCACTCAAGAATACAACTCAGGGGGTGATTATAATTCATGCTTCATTTTTATTTGTCCACTTACTCATACATTCCTTAATCCAATCAGTATGTTGTGTAGGGCACTGTGTTGGGGATACAATTGTGAAAAAATGTGTCATATAATATGTTATTATCTAATAGGAGCTTTAGATTTTGCGTTCTAAATGGGGGAGATATCTTCCATTAGGTGGCATTTGGGAAGTTTTTTGGGAGACACTTTGGTTGTCATGATGATAAGGAGGCCTATTAAAATTTAGTGACAGGAGCAGACCCTGGGGCAGGATTTACAATACTGCAATGTGTGGGATAATGATGCAAGATGAAGATTTGTCCCTTGCCCTGAAAGATTTTCACAGAAATGAGAAGGCTGTTTGTAATTATCTACGGCTAGAACCCATCCTCCACATATGAAACATTTTTGTGTGTGATGAAAATATACAATGAATTTTCCAGGAATGCAATTGTCATATAAATTGATGGCCAATTGTACATTGTTTTATTCAGAACATTACCAAGAATTATTCAATGTTTTAAAGAAAATCACACCAAGGCTCTATATATAGGTTCAGCCATATGAATATTTCTTTCTTATCTTCCAGTGTAGCAATGTCTAAAGATTTTCATATTGAAATACATAATATTTTGTTATAAACTATCTTTTATTTATTCTTTATATTATAGTCAAAGTATGTTATTTTGGATTATATTAGTTATGATTTTCATTTTGACATAGTAGGGGGGCAATACAAAATATTTATTTTTTGTTTGTTGTAGTAAGGTATGATAATTGCAGAAACTTTGAAAGTATAAAATTCCCCAAAACCTTGTCACTTGGAAAAAACTACTGCAAACATTTTGACGTTTTTCCTTTTAGTCACTTTTATAAATATACACCTCAAAAAATTAGGTTAGGATCTTTCACTCTATAGACTAATAATTGCCAAACTTTACCGATCATAAAAGCTCTTGGAGAGCTTATTAAAAATATAGATCCCTTGGTCGGTCCTGCCCAGTCAGAACAGCCAAAGAAGAAGCCTTAGAATCTGTGTTCTTTTTTTTTTTTTTTTGTGAGGAGGACTAACCCTGAGCTAACATCGTATGCCAATCCTCCCCTTTTTTTCTTGAGGAAGATTGGCCCTGGGCTAACATCCGTGCCCATCTTCCTCTACTTTATATGGGACGCCACCACAGCATGGCTTAACAAGCAAGCGGTGTGTCGGTGCGCGCCCGGGATCTGAACCTGTGAAGCCCAGGCCACTGAAGCGGAGCGTGTGCACTTAACTGCTGCGCCACTGGGATGGAGCCTGAGAATCTGTGTTTTTAATCAGTATAAAGGTTTCCTTATAATCATTGTGGTGTGAGCAACCCAGGTTTGGATCATATCGTCTACTGCCTTTCAATTATTGTTATTGTTTCTTTAACAATATTATAAACAAATATTATAAAACAAAATATTGTTTACAGGCATATTGTCAATACCCAGAACAGTGTCTGGTACACAGTAGGCACTCAATAAATACTTTTAAATGAACAAATGAGCTAAATATTCCTTTAAAATTATTTTAATGATCGTTTAAGAGTTTATCATACAGCTGTGCCATCATTTACGTATTTACCTCTTACTTCCAGGACATTTATTATTGGCCATTTCTCTGAGTTTCTTAGGGCAGACTCCCAGAATGAGATAACCAAAAAGACATGAATATTTAAAGGCTACTGATACACACTGCTGTCCAGAAATGTTAAACAAATTTACAACCCCTGCTGGCAGTGTATGAGGGAGTTCATTTTCCCATACCTTCCAATACTGAGTGTTTATCATATTTTTTAATCTCTGACAATGATAATTGGAATGGTACATCATTGTTGCAATTTGCACTGCTTTCTTTATTAATTGATGAGGTTAAATACTTTTCCACGTTCATTTTGTCATTATTGTTTTGTCCTTTGTGAATTTCCTGCTCATAGCCTTTATGTGTTTTTCTCTTGGGGTGTTTGTCTTTTTCTTATTGATTTTTAAGAGCCTTTATATATTAAGGTTAATCATAGTTGTCCATAATACGTAATGCAAATATTTTCTCTTGGTGTATATTTTACCTTCTCAATTTTGTTTTCTCTCATGAAGAAGTTTTAAAAAATTTATTTGTAGTTAAATTTATTTATCTTTTCCTTTATTGTTTCTAATATCTTCTTCTGATTAATTTGTAAAATATAAGTATATTTTATAATTATATTTTAAAAATAATCCACTTGATTTTAAAAATATCCAAAAAAATTTTTAATTATATTGATTTATATTCGTGAGTTGTCTTGACTAGTAGTTTCCAAACGCCAGTGTGCAGATCAGATACATTAGAATCATTTAGGGGCTGTGTTAAAAATACAGACTCCCAGCCCCTACCTTAGACTAGCTAAACCAAAATCTTTGTACCTAGAAATCTGAACTTTCATCAAGTTCTCTAGATGATTCTAACTGCACTGTAAACATATCTCTAATCTAGTCCCAACACAGAAGAGAAAGAACATGCTGGTTGAGCAACTAAGAATGCAAGCTTGCCCCCTGGTGGTCACTCAAAAAGAAATCGCAGGTACACAGTTTTTGCAATTTACAGGAACAATCTCAACAACAAATGGGCACATATATCAGATGTAATTCACAGAATCATAGTATCTAAGGATAGTAAGGGGTTTTAAACGTCCCATAGTGTGTTTTCTTTTATTTTGGGATCCAAATCCCACAACAACACCCTTACAAATACCACAAAGACCTTCAAGCAGTTTCAGGCTTAGAGGATTCACATGATTGGATAGAAAGTGTACATGACTTTTCAAATATCATTTTAATTCCTCTAGTCCCAGATGGTATAAATTCATTTTTAATCAAAGTCTTGTGCCAAGGTATCTTTCTTAACTATATGGAGTTTTGCAAAAGGTAGAAACAGAGGCTACATCTGAAATGTATGCATTATTGGGGAAGAGAAAATATAACTCTTCATTCCAGTGGCTCTTTTCTTCTGTCAAAGTGACCTGAACATGCATGACAATAGTAAAATGAGGTGGTGGCAGTGACATGTGGTGGAGGAGGTGTGGGGTTATGGGCTCCAGTGGCTATGAGGCTTCATGAATCTGTGATTATCTCAAGAAATGTGAACACATACTCCTAGATTACTATGATCTCAAATGTTGAGTTCTAACAGATGTTGAAAAAGAAAATGATCATATGCACAACTGATGAAAGCAAGAGTAAATAGTGAAAATGAATTTTGAGGGTATCTGCTGAGCATGATAAAACAAAATGATGCTGTTTAAAAGCCACTTGGATCTATTGAGGAAAGCCAGCACACAGCAAAACACACACATTCCCAAGGCCAATATAAATCATTTTAAGTGTACTCATGGGAGCCTAAAGTTCAAAGTTAAAGTCATTCAGACAGTTAGCGTCTGTAACATAACTGCATGTAAGTATCTCTGAGCAACAAAACTCCACTGAATATGGAATGCTAATTGTTGTGGTCCCTCTTATGACTGAAAAGGAAATCTCAGGGTATAGACACATCAAAGAACCACACGGCATAGGGTGACTGCTGAGATCAAGGTTTGTAGAACTATGCTTGGAAAGCAGTTCAAAAATCATACTTTCCAGGAACAAGAGATGACTGTTGGAATTCTGATTATTGCCACGCAATTTTTAAAAGCTGCTTTTAAAATACGGAAACTTTTTTTTTACTAGTTTAGGTTAAGCTACACCTTTACATTATATTTCAGGAATTTGTCAATTCATTGACAAATCTAAGATTCAGAACAAGAATAAATGGACTTTATTACCCAAAGAAAAATCGTTCTGATAAAGTATATATTTTTAAACCTCTCTGCATATATAGAATAGAACAATAAAAACTCCACTCTGCTATATGAAGAAGCATATTAGTAAACTAAATGGACTAGAACTCCAATTGGATTGGCTTTACCACAGAGCTTTACCAACCGCAACACACATGAAAAACCCAATAGCCTTGTGTTCGGTCTATGCCTTAATATTCTTATTTTTGAATGGCATCAATGCTATTCTTTTGCTCTTTTAGAAGAACTGGCTGGCATGAAGATCTGGACTTTCCTTTAACCAAATTACCTTTGGAAATTGAAGCATGGATTTTAAAACCCAATGTCTCTTCTAACTGGTTGTAGTCAGATTCCACAGAGGATGCATGAAGTGTTTCTACCAAGAAAGGCATTCTTCCCCGTGCCTGATCATAGAAAATGGTGTGGTTCCATGTGTACGGGATGCTGATGCCATCAATGGTGAACAGCCGGGTTGAGTAGGCATACAGCTGCCCAGGACCTGTTTGAACGTAGTCCTCTGTGTAATCCTAAGGAGGACAACATGGATTTGAGGATTAGCATGGCTCATCCTATTTTTTTTTCCTTGAGGGTGCTATAAGATGCAGAATGAGAAAAAAAAAGGCTTAGGGGCTAAAAATGTATAGTTTTAAATAAAATTGTAATTATACAGTAGTATTCGGGAAATAACAAAGTTTGTACCTTTTCATTGTAATTACATTAGTTTCATAATTTTACTGTCATAAATTATAGTTTAATCAGGGACTCCAAGTTGTAGGTCAAGAATAAAGAAAAGATAGGAAAAGGTAATTGTTATCATTCTTTCATTTCTGAAATACTTTTATGGATGATATGCAAAAACTTTTATGCAAGAGTTACTATTCTCTTTGTTTATAGGAAATTAAACAAATGGCTTAAATCAACATGGCAGTGATCTTGGTCCTGATAAGCATGGCAATAAAACCACTAAGGGTTTATGAAGACTTCTCCCTGAAGATATTTTTTTTTCTTTTTTTTTTTTTTTTTGCAGGGAAGGATTTACCCAGAGTTAACATCTATTGCCAATCTTCCTCTCTTTTTTCCTTCTCCCCAAAGCTCCAGTGCATGGTTGTATATCCTAGTTGTAAGTCCTTCTAGTTCTTCTATTGAGCCGCTGCCACAGCACAGCAACTGACAGATGAGTGGTGTGGTTCTGCGACCGGGAAACGAACCCGGGCCACTGAAGTGGTGAGAGTGCAGAACCTTAATCACTAGATCATCAGGGCTGGCTCTGAAGACTTTTTAAAAAAGACCAGATAGCTATTTCTAACCTTAGTGGTTTAGACATTTACTTCCTAAAGCAAACAAGGGAAACTACACAAGTTCTCTGTGCTTTTTCTACGGATCTTTGACTCATACTCTTACCATTAATCCAATAAACAGTGAAGGCAAGGTATCCTGACATATTACCTTTACAGCAACTTCCGCAGGTGACTGAAGCTGCAGGACATAGCCACTCACAACAATATCTAGCAGCAAAGAACCATCGGAATCCAAGCCCCGGGCAATATGAGTCATCCGCAAGATTTCCCCTGGGAATCACAAAGCATTCATTTTAACAGCAAAAAATATATGGTTTGTGTAAGCACAGAGCAGATTTACCTTACATACCAGTTCAGCTATGTTATTTTAATTCAAACTTGAATAAACATAAACCATAACAGAAATAAATTAGCACTTAGTCCTCAAATTAAAAAGTTAGGCTTACTGAATTAAGTTTGTTCTAAAATCTCTTTCTATGTGACAAAAATGTAGCATGTGATTATGCGAAGGATTCCACACTTCAAACTCACAAACAATAGCAAGGCAGTTCTACACAAATGGATTGCCTCAGGGGCTGGCCCCGTGGCTTAGTGGTTGGGTGCGCGCGCTCCGCTACTGGCGGCCTAGGTTCGGATCCTGGGTGCGCACCGACGCGCCGCTTCTCCGGCCATGCTCAGGCCGCATCCCACATACAGCAACTAGAAGGATGTGCAACTATGACATACAACTATCTACTGCGGCTTTGGGGGAAAAAAAAAAGGAGGAAGATTGGCAATAGATGTTACCTCAGAGCCAGTCCTCCTCAGCAAAAAGAGGAGGATTAGCATGGATGTTAGCTCAGGGCTGATCTTCCTCACACACACACACAAAAAAAGGATTGCCTGGGAGAAGGGACAGACAGCTTCACCAGGCGGACTGGCAATAACCACAGGTCTGGCCACAGGCTTTGTTCTTTCTTGATGCTTCAAGAAGGAGCAAAGGGGTGTCTTAGTAAGTGGATGGCCATGAAAAGACTCACTTGTCTTCCAGGCTGATTAAAGCTATGCCCTCCCTTCCTCAAAGATCACTGCCATTGAGGCTGACCACCTTTGAAGAGGCTTGAACTGGAGGTCTATAAAAACTGACATACACTTGGAAAGGACCATGAATAGCTAATACATATTCATTAAGACTAAGGATAAAGCAAAAAGCCTTTAGATTTGCTTGTTTTCATTTCCATCTTCTTGATAAAGAATCCCTATAAGGTATCCTAATTGAATCTCAGGTTCACAGACAAAAGTCTTTAATTAATAGCAGTGACTCATTTTCCTGCTCTGTTTTGGCTTTCAAAACCCTCTCTAAGGATTTAAAGAGAAAAGATACAGAAAAGATGAGAAAAAACTTTTGGGATATAAAAATCACTACACTGTTTGAAAACATATGGCCTCTTATAGACTCATGTCAGTAGAAGTTTACAGGGAAATATGAAATTGCTTTTCTATAATTTACGATAAGATTGCATCAAAGACTGAAATTATTCTCAGCAGGAACATAGAACGTATTTTTCTTAACCACTAACTTTTAAGGCAATAGTATTTTTTTATAGGACTAGAATATTAAGTTCAGCTGGCACTAACCAGTTGCAAATTCCACTTGGGTTTCTCTCTTGAAGACTGCATTGGTGAGGGTAAAGCCATTGACTGCTTCTCCTATTTCCTTTGCTGTTGTCCAATAAATGGGATTTAGAATAGAAACTATCTTTCTCATTGCTGGACCTAAAGAAAAAAGAATAAATAAGGTGAAAAGCAATATATTTACAGTCCATTGTTATTAGTGTCTTCATAGCAATCATAAGGATTCATAAGGATGAATCCTAAATAACCTTGAATAACAACAAAATAAATACCAGTATCTCATGTGTCTTTAAGAGTTTGCCATTGGGATAGAACTAAGGACTATTATACTAATCATTTAGTGGTAGCATTCTCTAGAAATTTTAAGTAGGAATAGTAAGATGAAGAATAATATGTAAGTTTTTAAAAAGAGGCTTATTAACAACTTTTCTAAGTAAAGAAACTTACCAAGACTGCGAGGTACATTGGTAATTTTGGCATGTATTATTCTAGTATCAGAGGTAGGGCTATCTGTTACTGTGGCGTTAAGGAAAGAAATTCCAAATTCAACATCATTAATATTTCCAATAACACTTCCTCTGGCTCGCTGGGGCCCACCTATTGGGGGAAGAAAAAACATTCCTGGATAAGGAAACAATTTCATCAACATTACGTGGGAGAAAAGAAGGCCAGTATTCATAGATGCTACAAATCTTCTCTCAAACATTTAAAAGATCATATGACATATGAGTTTAAGAGTGAAATAAATAAGCTTTCAAGACATTCTACTCTCATGTAACACTCATCATCCCACATAAATCTAGGATCTTTCCAATCTGTGCACATCATAGCATTATTTCACAATCCAAAGAATACAATCAGCGCCCAGTCCCAAAGCCAAAATAAAGTATGTGTTTCTTGATGGTGATGAAATGATGATAATAACGAGACTTTATTGAGCATGTCATGTACTACAGTAAGCACCTAATATGCCTTAACTCTTTTAATCCTATCAAAAATCCTATAAGGCAGTTTTAAATAGCCACAGTTCACAGACTAAAAAAACAAAGTTCAGAGAAATTAAGTGACTTTCCCATCATTTACATGGCTAGGAGGCGGTGGAATGAGGATCTGAACACAGATGTGCTTGGCATCAAAACCCATGTTCTCTGATCTATTGCCTCCTTCATGAGAACACAGAGGGAAAGGAGGGATCACCAACAAAACAGCTCCTAAGCTTTGTGACACGTCACTGTCACTACAAATGTGGTGCAGCTAAAGACTATTGCTCAGTCTTGGGTTTCAGATCAAGGACTTGTCAAGTTTTTCTTAATATATATATATATATCAGAAAACGTTTAACTTGAGGAAAATTTGAGAAGGATACTGTACTTTTAACAGTGCTGCAAAATTCATACCAAGACAATAAGTTTGAAAACAACTATAAGTTTTGTAAAAAGTATCTCTACAGTAATTTTATGCCTTCTTTCCATTGTTCAACAAAATTATTAGTTACTAACACAGAATAGGTGGTTAATGAATACTTTTTAAATCAATTACATGCTTTGACAAGAGACAGAAACATATTGGGAAGAAGCTGAAGTGAAATTCATAAATATTCATTATTTGATGCCTTTCAATTGAATATATTTTAAAACAATCACTAGGCATTTCAGATCTTGTTAGGTATTATATACTGGGGAGAAATACCAATTGTATTTAATCTCAGAAAAATCAGAAAGTATAGTATTTCATCATTTTAAGTTGCATGACTTTGATTATTAGTGAGAGAGAACATTTTTTCATGTTGATTCAGCTTTTGTGTTCTGGATACATTCATTTGTTCATCAAGTATTGAGGATACAATGGTAAGAAAGAAAAAATAAAAGACATGAGGCTTGTCTTCATAGAGTTTATGTCTGAATAGAGAAGACAGACGCTAGTTAGAATTCCACGATAAATGTACAATTGAAGTGTGCTGATGTATAAGATACCTACTACTTAGGGAAATCTGAAAAGGAAGTAAAAATAGAGTGAAGATCAGAAGGAAGTTTAGGTCTTAACTAAGCCAGGGAAGGCAGGAGAAGGGCTTTCTGGGCAGAGGAAATAACATTTGTCACCCTTTTAGAAGGTAGTGGCCTGCCACATCTGAGAAACCAGATGGAGTAGAGAGCCTAGAGAGTGATGGGAACCATGTTGCAGATGATGCAGAGTAGATAGTAGGGCCAATCAGGACCTGGTAGGCCATTTTGATTCTTATCTTTAGTCCTAAGAAGGGAGAGAGAGGGGTAGAAGGATCACTAATTCACTTGGTTCTCTGGGTCATCACTAATGAGCATGGCCTCCCATTTTGACCTTGGTTCTCTAGTTTCCAAAGGAACTTGAATCCCAGTGCTCAACAGATGTCTCTGGTCCTGGTTACCTAGTTGGGATCCTTGAAACTCACTGCCAGACTCTGTAAATCCAAACTGTCTGCCTATTTGGCCTTCCTTCTGCTACTGGGGCCCTGGTACCACCAGAGGCTGAGCCACACAATGCCCCACTGAAACTACAACTGTCACCATACCTACATGTCAGAGCCTCAAAATCCTTGGTAATCAGTTGATACATTGAGCAGATATGTTGAGCAGTTGACTGATAGACACTTGCCCTTTTAGCTTGTCTAGATCCTATAAATCTTTTCATGTAACTTCTCTCTTTCACTGCCAAGTGGTCCCTTCTGATTTCCAGGGACACTTTATTTCTAAAGCAACCTTAAAGCTTTGGAACGTCCAATGGTATCTCGACACTTCAACAATGCAAAACTGTTCTTTTTGGTCTCCTTACAGCCCATAGAAAGTCTGTCCTCTGAGACAAGTCCTCTGAGACTCTGAGATAAAGCATTATCCACCATTTCTTGAGACTTCTGCAAACTCTTTCTCAGGTCCATAAGTTCTGACTGTTCTTTCTGAATTTTTACATCACTTATAATATCTAGCCATGCTGCATGACTTGGGTTATGATAGTTCAACTTCCTCTACTTTTTTTCCTTGAACTGAACTGGCCCCTATTCTGCTTTCTCCACTCATGTACTCCTTATTTCCGTCTGTGAAAGAAGAGCCTCCAATTGTGTATTTCTACTGGATATTCCGTTTCTGCTCCACTCTCATTTTTCAGCCTGGAGTTTCAACCTGGCTTCCCCATTCTTCCATGCCCTTTTACCCTTCAAGCCCAGGACTACTACAAATGGCTGTGCAGGCTACAACCTTTTACAAGAGAGCCTGGAAGGGGGCAAGCCGAGGCTAAAATCCAGCATGAGCTTTGGTGCACAGCTGCACCGCCGAGGGGGGAATAGTGCATTTTTCCTAATTCCTCCTCCCAGAGTTGGCACTGTTTTGTAATTTGTGGGGTCAGAGTGACCCCATTTTTTAATTTGCAGAAAGGCAGTAAATGTGCTAGCAGTGGTCCTGCCAAAGCCTAACTTAGCTGCTTACCTGGGCATGCTTGTATGTTGCATCTGGATACCTGGGTAGCATCTCCTGGACAGGGGCGACCACTTTTAGATGGCACTGGAGTGTTGCACAGCCGTTTTCGAGTCTTTTCACCTCCTCCACAAGAGGTAGAACACCGGCTCCAACTATGCCAATTTCCCCAACTTCCATCCACTGTGAACAAGAATGGAATGGTCAACATCAACAAATCTGTTGTAAATTCTACATTTAGGGCGACTTTGCCTATACAACTTTCATTTTAAGATCTGGAATGATGGGGCTGCTACGGTAAGCACTAAATGAAATGCTTTACTTGTTCTACTGCCAGGAGTCGGGAAGCTCACCAGGACACATGTCAATGTTGCATCTCTGCATCTGGGAGTCTGGCCCCCCACAAGCTCTTCCTCCATTGGAGGGTCGAGGGTTATCACACGTACGGTACCGCCGCATCTGCCCTCCATTACACGTCCGGCTGCATATTCCCCAGCCACTCCAAGGACTCCAGTTACCATGAGCTACAACACAGAACCATTGGAGAAGTGTTAACAATGACATTCATCCAAAAATCATGGAAAGACTCTCCCCAGGAACTGAAAAGAAACATACAAATCTATAAATAGGCAACTTCCAAAGGCAGATACTTTAGCTGTTGTTTTAACTAGAAACTAGGCACACATTCCAGTGATTGTGCAGTTCTATTTAACCTACATTTATTGAGTTTTACACTATTCCAGGAACTGAAGGATATGAACAAGACAAGGTCTCTGCTCTTGATGAGTCAAGGCTGTAACATTCAGGATATGTTGGATTCAGATGCTCCTAGGGTCTAAAAATCTAGCTTGGTGACTGAATTAAGGCAGAGAGCCACCTGCTTGCCTCCATAAAGGTATCAACATCATGAACAGCATGTAATGGTGCCCTCATCCTTGCAGCTTGGCCTACAGAGCAGATGGAAAAGGACACAGCCCCAGTTCATATAAATCAATGACATCTATGGTATTAAATAGACACAACAGCAACGATACCACATTCTGATATCCTAAAGCAAAGGTAGACAAATCAAGTAACAGAAGATTATAACTTTAAGGACGTAAGGCCATAATGAAACTTTAAGAAAGTATAACGTTGACTCACTATTTCCAACACTCACTTGGACAAGGGTCAGTATTGCAAAAATCGCTCTGGATATCACTCCCTTCACATTTGCTTCCTCCATACTGGGGAACAGGATCAGAGCAGGCCCTTGTTCTCTGTCTGGCACCTCCTCCACAGGACACAGTACAGGCACTCCAACTGGCCCAAGCAGCCCACTTGCCATCAACTGGATTAAGGAAAAACATATGTGCTCTGTTACTACTCAAAAATGATCTTATTCAAAAATGAGTGATGTTCTTATTGACACTGATTCTTACTGACACAATTCCTAGATAAGAGGTAGATATTAATTTATTAAGGGTATAAACATTGTATTTCTTTTACCTGGACAGTGTCTTTCATTGCAAACTTGCGTCTGTGTTTCTGCTCCATCACAGTAGGATCCATCAAATGATGGTGGTGGGTTATTACACAGTCTTGTTCTTGTCTGGGTACCTTTCCCACAGCTTTTGCTACATGCATCCCAAGGCTGCCAAGTGTTCCATGCTCCATGAACTACAAATGTCCCAAGAGACAGAGTTTCAGGTCACAGAACCATGTTTGTTAAAAAAACAAAATTATACAAATAAACTCATTCAGTAATGAGTTAAATTAGCCCAGAATCTAAAATAATTGAAATTGAACCAAAGGAAACATAACAAATGATGTTCTTCCTTTCTCCTTCTGGTTTGATTTTCATGGGAATTAGCGTCTATAGGGAAATTCAGATGGCTACCTAATGCCAAAATAAATGCTTAAAATTATCCAAAGAGGCTATTTTATTAAAATTAAATTTAATCAAACTATTATATGCAAACACATTGTGAGTTTTTAAACCCTAGATAAGTATGTGTCTGTGCCCTGTGCTCTGGGGAACGTGGAAGGAACCAGAAGCTTAGAAGCAAGGCTGTATAACAGATCTAGATACAGTTATGGAGAACATGAATGTTTCCACAACGATAACTCGGAGCCCGGATTGCAAGACCACATCTTTAAGCCTGATTCAGCTTCATGTTTAAAAATGTACTTAGATCTTTCAACAACATAATGATCTGCACAGTTATAACTCTTTGAAAAATTTCCTCCATTACATAACGTTCATGAGCTAAAAGTTCTGAATAACACACTCACCTGCTTCCTAAACAACAGAAAAAGTTGACCCGTAGTTTCCAAGGAGTGATATTAAGGCTTTCCTTTCAGTAACTAACATATTACACCATCTGAACCACAAGAGTGGAAAAACCTTCTGTTTCCTACCAGGTGCATGGGCTGAGAATCAACATTATGTCTTCCATTACGTATAAGTCAGTATCAGGTCATATTTTTATTTTGTGGGTACTTTCTAGAAATGAGGCTCATAAAGTATGTTTTTGTGGTCACCCAGTTTAACCAAGGTATGAACACAAATAGGGCCTAAAGTCCGTGTCTAAATATTCTCTTAACACAACCTAAAAGATACCAAAAGAATAAGTTCAAAACCAAGTAATGAGATGATCATTTGGCTGCTTTGTTTAGAAAATATTCTAAAACACATCTTGCATTTTCTTTTAATTAACTGCTTTCTAACTGAGTTGACTACATATCACTGTACTTTGTAGACACAGACAAACACAGTCACACAAACTTATTGTAGCTGACAAGAATTTGCACTAAAAAGTATTTGATTAAATCTAAAAGGAAAGAAGAAAGCCTTTAAATATATGACCGAGGAGAGAGGCGGAGTCAAGATGGCGGCGTAGGCAGACTCTGAACTCATCTCCTCCCGCGGACACAGCCAATTTACAACTACTCGTAGAAAAATTACCCCTGAGACAGAACTGAAAACTGGATAAGAGGAACTCCTGCAACAACGGACCATCCTAACGAGGTGGAAGAGGCAGAGACTCCCTTCTGGAGAGGAAAAACGCCGCCTTCACAAGCTGCCAGCTTCAGGGCCGCCGGGAGCAGCTCACAGGTTCGCAGCCTCCCTGGAGGCGCGGGGCCCTGAGCCGGGAGCGCCCCCGCTGTGGGCATATTGTGGACCCAGCACAATCGACACCATCGGCATAATATCTGACTTTGCCTGCTACTAAAACACTGGGGAGCACCCCCAGAAAACCCGGTTCACAAAGAAACTAAAACTGGCTCTTAAAGGGCCCACGCACAAACTCACCCATTTCAGAAAGCATCCTAAAATCACCAGAAAGAAAGGTGCACAGTGCTTTGGTGACAAGAGACTCACCTAATAGGCCCTGAGTGCATCTTGGTGAGGGGTGAGACCTCTCCAGGGACTGGGACATTGGCGGCGGCCATTGTTGTGGCCTGGTGTGAGCATGCTGACACAGACGCCATTGGAGTTCTCCCTGAGGCCTGCTAGCCCAGGGTCTGCTCCACCCACTAGAGCAGCGATTTAATCCAGCTCAGCCAGGGCAGGCAGCCCACCCTAGAGACTGGCCCCACCCAACAACAAGCCCTCAGGCAACTTGTGGGCCTGCATCGATTGGTGACTGGATTCTCTGCAGCCTGGCAACTGAGCCGACTTGAGCGGGCAGGGTGTGCACAAGGAGCCGGTGGAGAGTGTGGGCCGGTGGCGGAGTGTGTGGGGCTCCCGCCGTGGAGAGACTGGGTCCGCTTGGGGAGGTCGGGGCCCATACACGGGGCAGGACTGTGTTGACTGTGTGTGTGGACCTGTGGGCGGCAGGGCTTGTCAGCTGCAGAAGACTTGTGCTTCTCAAAGACCCACATAGGAGGTTTGCCCTACCTTCCAAAGCCTGAAACAATTGGGTGCTCCTGTGCCTGAGGCCAGCCCCACCCAGCTGCAATCCTCAGAGAGCTGACAAGAGACCTAATAGGCTAGAGGCTTACAGCAATTGTAAGGCCCTGAGCCTAACAACCTGCCACGATGGGGGCCTACTCACTTAAAAGAAATACTGCAACACAAATGTGGTATTAGAACTTACAGCCAACTGTGCTGGGGCTCCCCACACCTGATAAAGAGACTGAAGGGCCCACAACAACTACAAGCAACTGAGTATTACAACAGCTGGCCAGGAGCATAACTCAGCCTCCCTGGGCACCTACAGGGAGAGCTAACAGGCCACAACAGAAGGACACACATAGCCCACATAGGGGTCACCCCTGGAACATTGAGAACTGAGGGAAGCAGACTGGAAGCCTCCTAAGCCATCACTTACATAAGGTCACCTATCCAAGAGCAGGAGACGTAGCTGACCTACCTAATACGTAGACACAAGCACAGGGAAAGAGGCAAAATGAGGGGGCAAAGGAATACATTCCAAGTAAGGGAACAGGACAAAACCCCAGAAAAGGAACTAAGTGAAACAGAAATGAGCAACCTACCCGACAGAGAGTTCAAACTAAGAGTGTTAAGGATGCTCACTGATCTGGGGAGAAGAATAGATGAACTCAGTGAGAATGTCAACAAAGAAATGGAAGATATAAAAAAGAACCAATCAGAAATGAAGAATACAATACTGGAAATGAAAAATTCACTAGAGGGACTCAAAAGCAGAGTAGAGGATACAGAAGAACGGATCTGTGAGCTGGACGAAAGACTAGAAGAAATTACCCAAGGTGAACAGGTAAAAGAGAAAAGAATTAAAAAGAGTGAGGACAGTCTAAGGGACCTCTGGGACAACATCAAGCGCACTAACATCCGTGTTATAGGTGTCCCGGAAGGAGAAGAGCGAGACAAGGGGCCAGAGAATCTATTTCAAAAAATAATAGATGAAAACTTCCCTAACCTAAGGAAGGAAACAGACATCCAGGTACAGGAAGCACAGAGAGCCCCAAACAAGATAAACCCAAAGAGGCCCACACCAAGACACATCGTAATCAAAATGTCCAGAATTAAAGAGAGAATCCTAAAAGCTGCAAGAGAATGTCAAGTTATATACAAAGGAAACCCCATAAGGCTATCAGCTGACGTCTCAGCAGAAACCTTACAGGCTAGAAGAGAATGGCACGATATATTTAAAATGCTAAAAGGAAAAAACTTACAGCCAAGAATACTCTACCCAGCAAGGTTATCATTCAAAATGGAAGGAGAGATCAAAAATTTCCCAGATAAGCAAAAATTAAAGGAGTTTGTCACCAAGAAACCAGTGCTACAAGAAACGTAAAAGGGAGTGATTTAAGGGGAAAAGCGAAGACCACAAATAGGAAAAATTATCTAGTTCCATGATTAGAACGTAATGGATACAAATGCACAAAAAAGAGGTTAGATATGATATCAAAAACATAAAAGGAGGGAGGAGGGGAGTTAAAGAGTACAGCTTTCAGACAGAGGTCAAACTAAAGTGACCATCAATTCTGTATAGAAGAAGAAAGGAACAGAGAAGGACTACTAAAACACTGAGAAAAAAAAAAAAAGTTAAAAAATGGCAGTAAGTACATACTTATCGATAGCTACCTTAAACGTCAATGGACTAAATGCTCCAATTAAAAGGCATAGGGTGGCTGACTGGATCAAAAAACAAGACCCATATATATGCTGCATACAAGAGACACACTTCAGACCTAAAGACACTCACAAACTGAAAGTCAAGGGATGGAAAAAGATACTCCACACAAATGGCAATGAAAAGAAAGCTGGGGTAGCAGTACTCATATCAGACAAAATAGACTTTAAAACAAAAACTGTAAAAAGAGACAAAGAAGGGCATTACATAATGATCAAGGGAACAATCCAACAAGAGGATATAACACTTGTAAATATCTACGCACCCAATGTAGGTGCACCTAAATATATAAAGCAATTATTAACAGACATAAAAACAGAAATAGACAGTAACACAATAATAGTAGGGGACTTTAACACTCCACTTACACCAACGGATAGATCATCCAAACAGAAGATCAATAAGGAAACATTGGCCTTAAACGACACACTAGAACGGATGGACCTAGTAGATATATACCGAGCATTCCATCCAAAAACCGAAGAATACACGTTCTTTTCAAATGCACATGGAACATTCTCCAGGACTGATCACATATTAGGCCACAAAACAAGTCTCCATAAATTTAAGAAGACTGAAATAATACCAAGCATCTTTTCTGACCACAACGGTATGAAACTAGAAATCAACTATAGGAAGAAAATCAGAAAAGCCACAAATACATGGAGATTAAACAAAATGCTACTGAACAATGACTGGGTTAACGAAGAAATCAAAGAAGAAATCAAAAAATACCTGGAGACAAATGAAAATGAAAATACGACATGCCAGAATTTATGGGATACAGCAAAAGCGGTTCTAAGCGGGAAGTTTATAGCGATACAGGCCTATCTCAACAAACAAGAAAAATCTCAAATAAACAATCTAACAATGCACCTAAAGGAACTGGAAAAAGAAGAACAAACAAAGCCCAAAATCAGTAGCAGAAGGGAAATCATAAAAATCAGAGCAGAAATAAATGAAATAGAGACCAAAAAAACAATAGAAAAATTAATAAAACCAAGAGCTGGTTCTTTGAAAAGATCAACAAAATTGACAAACCTTTAGCTAGACTCACCAAGAAAAAAGAGAGAAGGCACAAATAAGTAAAATCAGAAATGAAAGAGGAGAGGTTACAACAGACACCTCAGAAATACAAAAGATTATAAGAGAATACTATGAAAAGCTATATGCCAACCAGTTCGACAATCTGGAAGAAATGGATAAATTCTTAGAATCATACAACCTTCCAAAACTGGATCAAGAAGAAGTAGAGAATTTGAATAGACCAATCACCGGTAAGGAGATCGAAACAGTAATCAAAAACCTCCCCAAAAATAAAAGTCCAGGACCAGACGGCTTCCCTGGTAAATTCTACCAAACATTCAAAGAAGACTTAATACCTATCCTTCACAAACTCTTCCAAAAAATTGAGGAGGGGGGGAAGCTCCCTAAGTCATTCTACGAAGCTGACATTACCCTGATACCAAAACCAGACAAGGACAACACAAAAAAAGAAAATTACAGGCCAATATCACTGATGAACATCGATGCAAAAGTCCTCAACAAAATACTAGCAAATCGCATACAACAATACGTTAAAAAGATTATACACCATGATCAAGTGGGATTTATTCCAGGGATGCAGGGATGGTTTAACATTTGCAAATCAATCAACGTAATACACCACATTAATAAAATGAAGAACAAAAATTACATGATCATCTCAATAGATGCAGAGAAAGCATTTGACAAGATACAGCATCCATTTATGATAAAAACTCTGAATAAAATGGGGATAGAAGGAAAGTACCTCAACATAATAAAGACCATATATGAGAAACCCACAGCTAATATCATCCTCAATGGTGAAAAACTGAAAGCTATCCCTCTAAGAACAGGAACCAAACAAGGATGCCCACTGTCACCACTCCTATTTAACATAGTATTGAAAGTCCTAGCCAGAGCAATCAGGCAAGAGAAAGAGATAAAAGCAATCCAAATTGGAAACGAAGAAATGAAACTGTCACTATTTGCAGATGACATGATTTTATATATAGAAAACCCTAAAGAATCCACCAGAAAACTTTTAGAAATAATAAACGAATATGGTAAAGTTGCAGGATACAAAATCAACATACAAAAATCAGTTGCATTTCTATACACTAACAACAAAGTAGCAGAAAGAGAAATTAAGAATACCATCCCATTTACAATTGCAACAAAAAGAATAAAATACCTAGGAATAAACTTAACCAAAGAGGTGAAAGATCTGTACACCGAAAACTATAAAACATTTCTGAAAGAAATTGAAGAAGACACAAAGAAATGGAAAGATATTCCGTGCTCTTGGATTGGAAGAATTAACATAGTTAAGATGTCCACACTTCCTAAAGCCATCTATAGATTCAAAGCAATCCCTATCAAAGTTCCAACCACAGTTTTCACAGAAATAGAACAAAGAATCCTAAAATTTATATGGAACAACAAAAGACCCCAAATAGCTAAAGGAATCCTGAGAAAAAAGAACAAAGCTGGAGGTATCACACTCCCTGATTTCAAAATATACTACAAAGCTATAGTAACCAAAACAGCATGGTACTGGCACAAAAACAGACACACAGATCAATGGAATAGAATCGAAAGCCCAGAAATAAACCCACACATCTATGGACAGCTAATCTTTGACAAAGGAGCCAAGAACATACAATGGGGAAAAGAAAGTCTCTTCAACAAATGGTGTTGGGAAAACTGGATAGCCACATGCAAAAAAATGAAAGTAGACCCTTACCTTACACCATACACAAAAATTAACTCCAAATGGATTAAAGACTTGAATGTAAGACCTGAAACTGTGAAACTCCTAGAAGAAAACATAGGCAGTACGCTCTTCGACATCGGTCTTAGCAACATATTTTCAAGCAGCATGTCTGACCGGGCAAGAGAAACAATAGAAAAAATAAACAAATGGGACTACTTCAAACTAAAAAGCTTCTGCACAGCAAAGGAAACCATCAACAAAACGAAAAGACAACCTAACAATTGGGAGAAGATATTTGCAAACCATACTTCTGATAAGGGCTTAATCTCCAAAATATATAAAGAACTCATGCATCTCAACAACAAAAAAACTACCAACCCAATTAAAAATGGGCAAAAGACCTGAACAGACATTTCTCCAAAGAAGATATACAGATGGCCAACAGACACATGAAAAGATGTTCAAAATCATTAACTATCAGGGAAATGCAAATCAAAACTACAATGAGATATCACCTCACACCCGTCAGAATGGCTATAATTAACAAGACAGGAAACAACATGTGTTGGAGAGGATGTGGAGAGAAGGGAACTCTCATACACTGCTGGTGGGAGTGCAAACTGGTGCAGCCACTACAAAAAACAGTATGGAGATTCCTCAAAAAATCAAGGATAGAACTACCATATGATCCAGCTATTCCACTCTTGGGTATTTATCTAAAGAACTTGAAAACACCAATTTGCAAAGGTACATGCACCCCTGTGTTCATTGCAGCGTTATTCACAATAGCCAAGACTTGGAAGCAACCTAAGTGCCCATCAAGGGACGAATGGATAAAGAAGCTGTGGTATATATACACAATGGAATACTACTCAGCCATAAGAAGCGATGAAATCCAGCCATTTGTGACAACATGGATGGACATTGAGGGTATAATGCAAAGTGAAATAAGTCAGAGGGAGAAGGTCAAATACCATATGATTTCCTTCATTAACTAGTAGATAATAACAACAATAAACAAACACATAGAGACAGAAATTGGATTGGTGGTTACCAGAGGGGAAGGGGGGAGGGAGAAGGGTGAAAGGGATAATTCGGTACATGTGTGTGGTGATGGGTTGTAATTAGTATTTTGGTGTTGAACATGATGTAATCTATGCAGAAATAGAAGTACAATGATGTACACCTGAAATTTTTACAATGTTATAAACCAATGTTACTGCGATAAACAAAAAATTAAGAAAAAAAAAGACAACTGAGAACAAACCTAAAAAGAAAAAAAAATATATGACTGATATTACTCAAAACTACTTTATTAATTTAGATTGCTGATGCTCATAGTCCTTATATATAAACTATGTGATTTCAAAAATTCTGTCATTCTAATTATTTTAATATGTTCTATTTCCAAGGCTGTAAGCTAACAAAAGCCCATATCTCTTAATATATAAAGCCTTATAGCATAGATGCATTTTTTATTGGAGGATTACAATTGGGTGACATTTATTCATTTATTATTTGTGTAGTTTCTATTACATATAGAGGTTTTCAGCTGAAGATCTTTTTTATTTTTTAAATCAATACAGAAAACTCTAACCAGAATTGAATTTCATGACATAAAATGTGTAGAGTTGAAATGTTTCTTTTATATGAATGGAATGATAACAAAAAAGGAAGAATGGCAATAGAAACCAGAGAAGGTATAAAATGTCATAGTATCTAAATAATGCAAAAGAAAATAACTATGGATGAACTAGTATATAAGAAAAATGCAAAATATAATAGATGAATTTGTTGTTACACTCCATTGCAGTCTGATTCTGGAAAGGCAGTAGAGCACAGTGCTTAGGAGCAGGGACTCTGGTCCAGATGCTCTGGGCCTCAATAACTGCTTTGCCTTTACTAGCTGTGCGATCCTAGACAAGTTACTTAGCTTCTGTGTGCCTAGCTTCATTATCTGCAATATGCAAATAATAAAAAAACCTACCTTATTAGGTAAGGGTGAGAAATAATGAGTTGATAGATAGATGAAAAATGCTTGGAACAGTGCAGGACACACAGTAAGTACTACATACCTGTGAGCTATGAGCTAGTAAGGCCATTCTTTACTCAAAGTTCTCAACAATTTTCAGAAAGACACTTCTAAAAATGCTCATTCTTTAAGTAATCTGTCAGAATATTTTTTTATATGATAATGACTCCCAAATGGCAGCAGAATGGCCCACTCCAGAAGATACCAATCTTTTTTAGGGGGAGGATTGGCAGTTTAAAAATACTCTTCTAACTGGGGGAGGGAAAGTACATTATAAACCTAAAATATCAATTTTCACCAGAAAGTAAGGAAGTGTTCAGGAATCATGAGGATATGTCAAGAGGACACTGAAGTTATCCTAGAGGATACTAATCAAATCTAGGACAATTTGAGCATCACAATAAATAATAATAGTAGTACATTATAAGCCATTGAATGAAATAATACTTGAGTCTTTACTGATAATAACCAATAAAAAAGAAATAAGAAAGAGAAAGGAAAGATCTTCCTTATATTAGAAAGCCAATAATAGATGTAGAAGATATGACAGAGTTAGAAATAACTGTTTTGCAAAGATCATGGTAATAACTAATTTAATCAAGAATCATAAATGAAAGCTAAAACCAGTGGGTGAAAGACTGATTTAAAAAAAGATGTTTATGTACTCTCAAAGCTCCCCTACAAAATACTTTTTAATTACAAAGGTAAAAATAGTAACTAATAAATGGCAGACACCACTTTAAACAAGTGAACAAAGTTAAGGTCACCAGATTGGGACAAAGTTGACACCATGTGCCTCCTGATATGATGCACTGAGAAGGACACAAAATCATTTCTGTGATGTTTCTGCCAAAATGAAAAACCTGAATCTACTCATGAGGAAATATCAGACAAATCCAAATTGAAAACTCTTCTACAAAATGATTGGCCTGTATACCTAAAAAATATCAAGGTCATGAAAGGCAAAAATAGACTAAGAAATTGTTTCAATTAAAAGAGACTAAAGAGACATGATAAATAAATGCAAGTGTGATCCTGGATTGGATCTTGGAATGGGGAAAAAAAGAGTTATAAAGCATATTACTGGGACAACTGACAAAATTTGCATGTGGACTGTGGATTAGACAATAAGATTAATAACAGTATTGTATTAATGTCAAATTTCCCAATTTTTATAATTGTACTTTGTTTATGAAAGGGAATGTCCTTGTTTTACGAAATACACACAATTGGTGAATCTGGATAAGGGTATATAGAAGTTCTTTGTACTGTTCTTGGAAGTTTTCTAGAAGACTGACATTATTAAAAGTAAACTCTTACTCAACAAAAAAATCTCATCAAACTATGGGAGGCAAAAACTAATAGAATTGCAAAGAGAAATAGATGAATCCACTATCATAGTTGGAGACTTCAACACCCCTCTGTCAGAAACGGACAGACCCAGCAGGCAGAAAATTAATAAGGAAATAGTTGAACTCAACAACACCATTGATCAACTGGATATAACTGACATGTATAGAGTACTTCATCCAACAACAGTACAATACACATTCTTTTCAAGCTCACACGGAACATTCACCAAGACAAAACACATTCTGGGCCATAAAATATACCTTAACAAATTTAAAAGAATAGAAATCATACAGTGTCTGCTCTCAGACCACAATGGAATTAAACTAGAAATCAATAATAGAAAGATAATTGGAAAATCCCCAAATATGTGGAGAGTAAACAACATGCTTCTAAATAATACATGGGCCAAAGAAGAAACCTCAAGAGAAATTAAAAGTACTTTGAACTAAATGAAAATGAAAACATAACTTATTAAAATTTGTGGGATGCAGCAAAAGTGGTGCTTAGAGGGAAATTTATAGCATTGAATGCATATTAGAAAAGAAAAAAGATCTAAAATCAATAATCTAATTTTCCACCTTAGGAAACTAGAAAAAGAAGAGCAAATTAAATCCAAAGTAGGCAGAAGAAAAGAAATAGAGGAGAAATCAGTGAAATTGAAAAAAGGAAATCAATAGATGAAATCAATGAAACCAAAAGCTGGTTGTTTGAAAAGATCAATAAAAGCAATAAGCCTCTACCCAGGCTAACTAAGAAAGAAAAAGAGAGGGCACAAATTACTAATATTAGAAATGAAGGAGAGACCATCACTACAGACCCTCTGGACATTAAAAGGGTAATAAAGGAATACTATGAACACTCTATGCCCATAAATTTGATAACCTAGATGAAATGGACCAATTCCTTGAAAGACACAATTTGCCAAAATTCACACAAGAAGAAATAGTCTGAATAAGCCTATATCTATTAAAGAAATCGAATCAATAATTAATAACCTTCCAAAACAGAAAGCACCAGTGCCAGATGGGTTCACTGCTGAATGCTACAAAACATTTAAGGAAGAAATTATACCAATTCTCTACCATCTCTTTCAGAGGATAGAAGCAGAGGAATTACTTCCTAACTCATTCTATGAGGCCGATATTACCCTAATATCTACTACAAAGATACTACAAGAAAAGATACTACAAGACAAAGATACTACAAGAAAAGAAAACTTACAGGCCAATATCTCTCATGGACACAGATGCAAAAATCCTCAACAAAAGATTAACAAGTTGAATCCAACAATGTATAAAAAGAAAAATCTCTTTTGTCCCTAAGATTCTGACATACTCCCTGGCTGAGATAGACTATCTTAGGCCATCTGCTCATTTTATAGTGGTATGCTGATAAATGTTTAACCACCACCTCTCTGAGAGTAGAGAAGGAAACTCTGATTTGCAGCATCTGCTGATTTTTCTCAGTACTTCCACCATGGTTGATATCTACCTAACAATACGACGTCACTAAACTCTCAGTTGGGAAGAGATACATGCTTTCATTTGCTGGCTCCAGGACATCACTGACATTACGCCAAAGTAATAGCTAAATTCAGTCAATTTAGGGGCTAGGGAATAACCAGCAAAAGTCTAACACACAGTAAGCCAATAGAACAGTGAGCAAAACAACAGTAGGCCAATAGTTACTCTACATAAAGGAAAAAACCTGACTTTTATTTTAGGACATTCACAAATCTCATATAGCTTTTCATTATATAGATATCATAGCTGAAAAACTGTACAAAGATTGCTCTAATCAAGTATTTCTGGCTCTTGTTACTTTGATATATTATGCCATTATAATTAGCTTTCTAATTCTTGGAGATTTAAAAAAACAATTTTGGCTTTTGGTTTATTTAAGTTTTCGTGATAATATTTTATTTTTGTAATATAGTGGAAGTTCTGAACTGCAAATCAAGATACTCAGGATCCTAGTGAATAGGCTTGGGAATCAGAGAGACCTGGGTTCAAATCCCTCATTCACTTTTTACTAGCTTTGTGACCTCAGTGAATTAATACATATTTTATGAATGTTAGTTTCCTTATCTGTACAATAGGATGCAATACCCAATACAGCAGATAACTATCTCATTTTGGTTTGTGAACAACCCTTTTTGACCATCTCTACTAAGGTGTCTCTCCCAGTTATGCTCTATCACTTCCACTCTTTGAGTCTGTTCAGTTTGCTTATCAATATCTGAATGATATTATCTATCATTCTAACTCTAGCAATTGTAACAGTGCCCAGAGTACAGAGTGGGTGCTCAATAAATATTTGTTGGATGACTGAATGAATAAACGAATGAACTAATGAGCAAAGAGCCGCTCTTCTACTCCACATGACTTCTTTCAGGCTGTCGAATAAGGAGCCCAGCCCCTCTTGACACATTGTGGGCAAGCAGCCCAAGCTGGTTATCTAAGTATCCTTCTCTTGGACTCAGTTGACTTTAGAGGTGAACAAGGGACCCAAACAAAATCAAACAGCGTTCCTTCTCAGAGGCTGATATGAATTCTGAGAGAGAGAGGAACTCTTAGATTATAAGGCACCTGTGAGCCAGTAGCTGCCAACAGTCATTTTTTCCACCACAAGGAAAGAGTTCAATGGAGAATAAAGCCAAAGAGACAAAAGCAGAGATGAGAGATGGAAAACACACTAGGAAAAATATAGGATTCAGTCATACCTGAAAGTAGAATTTTCTACTTAGGCTTATTTAAGTTTAATTTCTGTCACTTTAATCTGAAAGAGCCCTAAAAAATATCTATGTTGTTGGGTTGTTTCACAAAGTCAAAACCAACATGTATATAAAGCACTTAGCATGGTTCCTAGCACAGGATATGTATGCAGTGAACGGTAGCTATTATGATTTTACCCCTCACCAAGTCTTTAACCTCTCTAGGCTTGATTTTTCTCACCTGAAAATGAACGGATGAATTAGATGTTACCTAAGGTCCTCATCATCTCCAAAAATTCTACAATTTTGTAAATACTTATGTTTTCCCTACACGATGAAAAATACACCACAGTTTGGAGCCTTTTATCATGTTCAATTAAATCAGGTACTTTACTTAACATTGACTAATGTCATACTTCCACAAGTTTATCCATGAGACAGAACTAAGAACATAGAGAATGAATATATTCAAAGGTAGAAGCCAGAACATCTGTTCACAACAAAGAGGAAAAGGTAATTATAACTCCTTTATAGGAGTTAAAAATACAAAAGTTTTGCTCATCGGTGGATTCTCACCTGGGCAAGGCCTAAGGTTGCACATGATTATTTCCACAACACTCCCTTCACATGGCCGCCCACCATGTTGAGCTGACGGATTATTGCAAGTTCTGGTCCTAGTTCGGTTGCCACGTCCACAGCTCCTTGTGCATTCTTCCCAAGAGCTCCATTCTGACCAGCTACCATCCACTATGCAAAGGTGAAACATTACACCATCGTATATATTTCAACTGAAAGTACTAATACTGAGACAATCCATAGTTAGGGAACAGAAATGAGTATCTATCAAACATGTGCCTATTCGTTGAATGAAGAGGTGTACCTGGACACAGCTTATGTTGACAGTTTCTCATTTCTGAATCCAACCCTTGGCAAGGCTTCCCACCATTGGCTGGGAAGGGGCTGTTGCACAGACGACTCCTCTTTTGGATGCCTCTTCCACAGGTGACACTGCAGGATCTCCAGGCAGACCACTGGGAAAATCCACCGTTAACTGCAAATAAAACATTGTACTTTGTTTTTGTAAATAAAAAAACGGTAAGTTGGATTTCACTTAAGATATGCACTGAGTCTAGAGCTGAATCTATAACTGCTGAGAAATTGCATATGGAAGCACTCCTTTACGGTAAAATTAAAATCTAAGCATGAGAGAAGCATTTCAAATAGTTAACTAGTGTTTCTTCCCAGCTCCACTCCTGACTCACTTGGACATGGCTGCTGCAAGAGTTAGAAACCAAGAAGTTTATACAGTATACCGTTTACGTTTTGGAAATGTCATTCTTTTTTTCTTTTTGGTGAGGAAGATT